>NC_041391.1:212201432-212265240 GCF_002162155.2 Triticum dicoccoides | reverse complement strand
CTCGCCGGCGCCGTCCGGTCTGCCGCCGCCCAATCCCCTCACCGCCCACCGGATCCTCACCGGCGCCTCTCCGCCCCGCCGCTCGGTGTCCGCGTCGCCGCCCCCGCGGCTCCTCCTCTCCGCCGCCCGGGTCGCCGGACCGCGCCGAGGCTCCGCGCCGGCGCCCTGCTCCCGCCGCCTCCGCCGTGGCACACCGCCGCCGTTTGTCCTCGCCGGCCCGCCGCCTCCTCCCGCGCCCGAGGCTCCACGCCACCGCCCGGATCTCGCGCTGGCGCCGCCGCCCCTCGCCGGCAACCTGCCGCCTCGCCGGAGCCGCCACCTCGTCACCGAATCTGGGGAGTTGACGAGATCCACCACTCCCCCGATCCAAACGCGCCGCGTGCCCCTGGAACCGTCCCGTCCCGAATCTACCTCATCCAACTCTGTCCTGAGAGGTTGTTTTTTGCTAAGTCTCGAAATTGTTGCATATTCTGGTGCCATGCTTGACCTGCCATAACTCTGTGACTGTAGCTTCGTTTTACGTGCATAGTATATCAACATGTTCATCATGAGATGCTCTTCATTTAGTTCCATTGTGCCATGTTAATTTGAGCTCATCTTGATGCCTGAATCATCGTTGCAAGAGTGCTATATAATGTTATCTGCTGTCTGTTAACAGAACATGTTCATTTGTCATTTTTGCCATGTTTGATGTCTGCATCCTATGAGGTTGATGTCTACATTTGTTTTGTGCTATGCCATTCCATATTTACAGAGGTGTATGCCATGTATTTTTGTGATCAATGTGGTGACCAGCACAAGCATGCAAACTAGGCTTCGTGATGTTGCTGATTTCAGTCCCTGTTGTGCTGTTAATTTTATGCCATGTAAACTTGATGCTACAGAGAGATCCAAGCATATTTTGAGATACTTCACTAAGGATGTTTTGAACATATGGTTATTCTATATCCATTTATGCCCCTGATTGCAATTATGGAGTAGTCTAGCATGTCATTTTCTTGCTCTACTTTCGCTATTAAAATGTTTCCTGGAAGATTGTTTACATGTTATTCAATTTTGCCAAGGTTGTTGTAGTTGATCCTTGCATGCTATGAGCTTGTTCTTGCCTTGGTTAGTTTCATAAACATGTCTTCTTGCTGATGCTATTATTATCTTGTCATGCAATGACTTTTGGTGAGTGAATCGAGCTCGTGAAGTAGTGTACTTGTTGTACTGTTTTGCTAGGCTGAATTTGTTATTTTGTGATGCTATGTAAACCTGCTGCTACAAGTCATTCTATGCATAATCTGGAGATGTTCACTAAGGATGTTTTGCTATACATATCATGCTATATCCATCCATGCCCCTGGTTGCATTTATAGCTTGCTGTAGCTTGTTGTAATCATGCTCCAGATTTGGTAAATAATGTTACTGTCAGCCTGTTAACATAAAGTTCAGGTTTTGCCATGTGTTTTGCTAGTGATCCATGCACCCTATGAACTTTCTATTGCCATGCTTAGCTTCATAAACATGTATTCTTACTGTTGGTTGCCTTGTCATGCCATGTATTGCTCTGTCGTGAGTGGTACAAGCTCACCAACATGCCTACTTATCGTTGTTCCTGCCAGGTTTGAATCTGTCATATCATTTGCCATGTTTACATGGGTGCCATCATATCTTCTGATCCTTTTTGAGTCATGTTCAGTAAAGGTCTTTTGTTCTATGCATTTAGTTGTATCATTCCAAGCCTTTGTTTGCTATTATAAGTTCTTGTAGCATGTTGTTTGATAGCTCTAAACATTGCAACCTGATGTTATTTCTGCAAAGTCTAGAACTGTTATTATTTGCAATCTTGACATGTGTTTTGGAGCATGTTCTAGTGATTTATGGAGATAGATCATTGTTCATGTTTTGTCATGATTTACCTGTACATCATATCCATGCCTTTTATTTTTATGTTAAGGTGTTGTAGCATGTTGTTTTGATGCTTGCAATATGCCTAGTTGCTGTTTTGGACAGATTGTTGCTATAACTTGTATAGTGTGTGTGTTGAACCGTTGCTCCGTTTTGAGTGTGCTCTATAGGAAACTTGCTTGATTTTGCATGTAGTTTCATATTATCATGTTGCGTCCTTGTTTTGGGGTGTTTGCTTGATGTTTGGGTGCATTTTGCATCAATGCCATGTTTAACTTGTTTTGCTCATATCTTCTAGGCCGTAGCTCCGAATTAAATAAACTTTATATGTAACTTGACTAGAATCTCGTGTAGATCATCTTGGTGCATCTTAACTTGCTGTTTAACAACTTGAACATAAGGTTTATTCAGATCTGGACCAATTTCGAAATTTGCATATGAGGACTTACCGGAATTGTTATATGTTGTTTCCGGCCTCATTTAAACTTGCCTTGATGTGTTGCTCTTGTTTGCATCATCTCTTGCCATGAGTAGCTTCATGTAGCTTTGTCATGCATCATGCTTGGTTGTGCATCATGTCTTGTCTATATGTGGTGTGTTCACCATGTTGTGTGCTTCTTTTCGATATTTCCTGTTTTCGTTGCGATCGTGAGGATTCGTTCGTCTACGCTTGGTTCGTCTTCGTGGGTTCATCTTCTTCATGGACTCGTTCTTCTTCCTAGCAGGATTTCAGGCAAGATGACCGTCACCTTGGATCTCACTACTATCATTGCCATGCTAGTTGCTTCGTTCTATCGCTATGCTGCGCTACCTATCTCTTGCTTATCAAGCCTCCCAAAATTGCCATGTCAGCCTCTAACCTTTTCACCCTTCCTAGCAAACCATTGCTTGGCTATGTTACCGCTTTTGCTCAGCCCCTCTCATAGCGTTGTTAGTTGTAGGTGAAGTTGAAGATTGCCCCATGATGGACAGGATTATGTTGGGTATTACAATATCTCTTATTTAATTAATGCATCTATATACTTGGTAAAGGGTGGAAGACTCGGCCTTATGCCTGGTGTTTTGTTCCACTCTTGCCGCCCTAGTTTCCTTCATACCGGTGTTATGTTCCTGGATTTTGCGTTCCTTACGCGGTTCGGTGATTTATGGGACCCCCTTGACAGCCCTTTTTTTCCCTTGGGTTTCCGGAGGCCGAGGGTCATATTTATTTTAGCCCCCCCCGGGCCAGTGCTCCTTCGAGTGTTGGTCCGAAACGGGCAGACTGCGGGGCCACCTCGGGGCAACTCGAGGGCTGGTTTTACTCGTAGGTTGACCTATCTGGTGTGCCCTGAGAACGAGATATGTGCAGCTCCTATCGGGATTTGTCGGCACATCGGGCGGCTTTGCTGGTCTTGTTTTACCATTGTCGAAATGTCTTGTAAACTGGGATTCCGAGTCTGATCGGGTCTTCCTGGGAGAAGGTATATCGTTCGTTGATCACGAGAGCTTATCATGGGCTAAGTTGGGACACCCCTGCAGGGTATAAACTTTCGTAAGTCGTGCCCGCGGTTATGGGCAGATGGGAATTTGTTAATGTCCGGTTGTAGATAACTTGACACCAGATCCGAATTGAAACGCATCAACCGCGTGTGTAGCCGTGATGGTTTCTTTTCGGCGGAGTCCGGGAAGTGAACACGGTTTTTGGGTTATGTTTGACGTAAGTAGGAGTTCAGGATCACTTCTTGATCATTGCTAGCTTCACGATCGTTCCTTTGCTCTCTTCTCGCTCTTATTTGCGTATGTTAGCCACCATATATGCTTAGTCGCTACTTCAACCTCACCACTTTACCCCTTCCTTTCCCATTAAGCTTTGCTAGTCTTGATACCCATGGTAATGGGATTGCTGAGTCCTCGTGGCTCATAGATTACTACAACAACAGTTGCAGGTACAGGTTTGCGATGATCTTGACGCGAGAGCGATGTTTGCTTGTTTTCGAGTTCTTCTTCTACTTCTTCTTTGATCAGGGGATAGGTTCCAGGTCGGCAGCCTGGGCTAGCAGGTTGGATGTCGTTTGAGTTTCTGTTTGTGTTTCATCCGTAGTCGGATGATGCTCTTATGTATTGTGATGTTGTATTCATGTGGCATTGTATGCCTCTTGTATGTATCCCCATCTATTATGTAATGTTGATGTAATGATATCCACCTTGCAAAAGCGTTTCAACATGCGGTTCTATCCTTGGTGGGACCTTCGAGTCTCTTTAGGATAGTATCGCATATTGGGCGTGACATCATGCTTGTCGAGTCCTTAGGATACAACCTCATGTCTGTCTCAATGCTTTGTGATCTTGATATGGTTGTTGTTTTTGGCAAATATCATTGTGTTGTGTAGTGTTGATCATGGAAGCTGACAATTCCAAAGTCTTCAAAGGCTTTAGGAGAGGAGACTTATATAGTGTTGATTTCTCTACAGGACCACAACCGGCCGTGTGCTTACTTGCAAAAGCTTCAGAAGGCTGGCTATGGCATCGACGACTTGGTCATGCTAGAATGAGGAATTTTCACACGCTTGCAAACAAGAAGCATGTCATTGGCATTGAGAATGTCAAATTCCTCAAGGATCACTTATGCGGAGCCTGTGAAGCTCGAAAGACGACCAAGGCCAAGCATCTAGCGAAGACTATCATGACCACCACTCGACCATTTGAATTGCTTCACATGGATCTCTTCAGTCCTAATCATTATTCTGCTATTACAAATGATGCATCTCTATATGGCTTTGTTATCGGTGATGATTATTCTCGTTACACATGGGTGCACACTGTCACTTACAAACATGAGGTGCAGGAAGTCTTCAAACGATTTTCCTCGAGGGCTTCAACCAACTTTGGTGTGAAGATCAAGCACATCAGAAGTGACAGTGGGACTGAGTTCAAGAATTCCGGTCTTGATGGCTATCTTGATGAACTTGGTATTACTCATGAGTTATCTACTCCTTATACTCCTCAGCAGAATGGACTCATGGAGCGCAAGAACAGAACCCTCACTGAAATGGCTTGCACTATGCTTGATGAATACAAGACATCTCGTCGTTTCTGGATTGATGCAACTGATACTGCATGCCACATCATCAACAGAGTATATCTTCACAAATTCTTCAAGAAGACTGCCTATGAACTCCTCACACACAAGAAACCCAATGTGAGTTACTCCGAAGTCTTCGGTGCTAAATGGTGGATTAGAGATCCGCATCACAATTCTAAATTTGCACCGAAAGCACATGAAGGTTTTATGCTTGGTTACGGAAAAGACTCGCACACCTACAGAGTCTTCAACAACGTTCTTCACAAGGTTGTTGAAACTGTAGATGTGCATTTCGATGAAACTAATGGCTCACAAAGAGAGCACCTACCATATGTGATAGATGAACCAGCACCTGAGGATTCTATCAAGTTCAAGGCTACTGAGGATGTCATCCCTACTGAAGAATCTGCTGAAGAATTCATTACAGAACATGATGAACATCGAGCTGGCGCACCTGAAGAAAGTAGTGCTGAAGAAAATGCTCCTGAAGAAAATGCAGATCAAATTCCTCGAAGACAACCCACTCATCCGCGCATTGCAAACAAAGTGCAAGTCGAGAAGAGCATTGATGACATTAAAGCACCAGGTCCTCTCACTCGCTCAAAGGCTTCACATTTATATAACCATTGTGGGCATTTTGCTTTTGTATCTATCACTAAGCCCACTAAGGTAGATGAAGCATTTCTGGAGCCTGAGTGGATTCAAGCTATGCAAGAAGAATTACATCAGTTCAAGCTCAACAACGTCTAGGAACTGGTCAAACGTCTAGATCCTCGCAAGCACAACATCATTGGCACAAAGTGGATCTATCGCAACAAGCAAGATGAAAATGGCCTTGTGGTGAGGAATAAGGCACAACTTGTAGCTCAAGGCTACACACAGGTTGAGGGTATTGATTTCGATGAAACTTTTGCATATGTTGCTAGACTTGAGGCTATTCGCATATTACTTGCTTATGCTAACCATCATAATATAACATTATATCAAATGGATGTGAAAAGTGCATTCCTCAATGGTAAGCTTGAGGAAGAAGTATATGTTGCTCAACCCCTAGGTTTTGAAGATCCAAAGAATCCCGACAAAGTCTTCAGACTCAGCAAGGCCCTGTATGGCCTCAAGCAAGCCCCTCGGGCGTGGTATGATACTTTGAAGGAATTCCTCATGAAGAAAGGCTTCAAACCCGGTTCACTCGACCCAACTCTTTTCACTAAATCTTATGATGATGAATTGTGTGTATGCCAAATATATGTTGATGATATTATATTTGGCTGTACTGACCAACGTTATAGTGATGAATTTGCCTATATGATGAGTGAAGAATATCAAATGTCTATGATGGGAGAATTGAAATTCTTTTTAGGTCTTCAAATTCGTCAACAGCACAATGGCATATTCATATCTTAGGAGAAATACCTCAAAGATGTATTGAGGAAATTCGGCATGCAAGACTGCAAAGGGGTCAAAATTCCAATGCCCACAAATGGCCATCTATGCACTGATGAAAATGGTAAAGACTTCAATCAAAAGGTATACCGCTCCATGATTGGCTCTTTGTTGTACCTATGTGCATCTAGGCTAGATATTATGCTTAGTGTTTGCATGTGTGCCCGATTTCAAGCTACACCGAAGGAATCACACCATAAGGCTGTGGAGCATATTCTTCGATATCTAGCTCACACACCAACACTTGGATTATGGTATCCCAAGGGCTCTTCATTTGATCTCATTGGATATTCAGACTCTGACTATGCTGGCGATCGCGTGGACCGCAAGTCAACATCAGGCACATGCCATTTCCTCGGACGATCTTTGGTCTGTTGGTCCTCGAAGAAACAGAACTGCGTATCACTCTCCACTGCAGAAGTTGAGTACATTGCTGCTGGATCATGATGTGCTCAATTACTATGGATGAAGCAAACACTTAAGGACTATGGCATCAACATGAAGAATGTGCCTCTCTACTACGACAATGAGAGCGCTATCAAGATTGCTTATAACCCAGTTCAGCACTCGAAGACAAAGCAAATCCAGATTTGTCATCATTTTCTTCGTGATCATGTGTTGAAGGGCGCCATCTCCATCGACCATGTTAGCACTGAAGTTCAACTGGCTGATATCTTCACTAAGCCCTTGGATGAGAAGAGATTTAGCAAGTTGCGGTGTGAGCTAAATATCTTAGAATCTTCGAATGTTCTCTGAAATGGACACACATCCTAACACTTATGCTGACTTGATGACTTAGATGCGCAACACACGAAGTAACGTTTTTCTTCAATCAATGAAGACTAACCCTCTTAGTGTGAAGAAATCAATGAAGAAATTGATTCTCAGAGCCCTATGACAATTGTACGCGGTGTCTGAAATCAGCTTTCTTATATGGTGGGTTACGCCACCAACCAAAGTTGAAAATCTTCAATTTGAGTTTTTCTTCGTTTTTGAAATTCCTCAGTTTTTTCAAATTCTTCAACTTTGCATTGTCTTCACTCTTTCCGGTGTTGTTCTTCATTTGAATATATATACATATATATATATATATGAGTTTTATGTCCTCTACAACATTCACTAATTGCTATTTCTCCAAGTTGATTTCTTCTGCTAAGTGAATGTGATCGGACCCTTCCCCCTCTATGCTAAACTCAACCCAGTCTATTCACAAATTCTTCATGTGCGTCTAATATGAAACTCGTTCAAAATCTTCACTGTGTCCTTGACAGCTGAAGAAATTGCGAATGGAAACCTAAAATAATCTTATCTAAATTTTCGGCTTTACCGCTCAAACCGTTCCGCATCCCATGACAATACTTATCTATTCACCCACGATCCTACAAGATCGCCACCTCACAGTACATGGGTTACACATGTCACATGAATGAGAAGGGCTAGGGGCACGTTCGTCCGAAATCTCCGGGCGTACAGTTTTTCACCACCACGATAAATACCCCTGCCTCTTCCTCACTTCACTTTTACTTCGCTCGACCTCACTCCCGCTCGAGCTTCCCGAAACCCTAGCGCTGCCGCTACTTCATCATCACCAGTGAGGAAGAGCTTCACTGCCTCGACCTCGTCGCCGTCACACTCGCGCCGGTTGCGGATTTTTTCTCTCCGCCGCCGCTGTAGCCATCTTCCTTTGCCGAGTTAGGGCGTGGAAAATCTGAACTGATGAGCTTCACACCTACACTTCTCAGTTCGTCGTGTTCTTCACTTCGGCGTTCCTCGAAGAAAAGTTGCACACCTCTTCAGAAACTTGAGTTGTTCATATTCCTAAGCTGAAGAAAATGGGCGATGGTAAGAAGCCACAGAAGGGTGGAAAGAGGCCTGAGGTAAATACTGTGTTTGAAATCCCTGAGGACATTTATGCTGGGTACTGCACACCCGCTAAGGAAGATAGAAATCAGCGCAAGGTGTGCATTCAAAAAATTGAGAGGAGATGGGAACGAGAATGGAGGGAGTACATGTATGTTACTCCCAAGTATATGAAGAAATTCGCGCTCAACCCTCCGTGCTCAAGACCTCCATTGTCACCAGGCCAAGTGGCAGATCCCAGCAGCCTCAAGCGCGGTGAGGACTATGCTGATGAATGGGCAAAGCGCCAGGCCAAACTGGCCAAGCAAGTAAAGGAAGCAGTAAAGAAATTCAATGCAGACTCTGTTGTTGCTGCTACCGCTTCTGAGGCTGTCGGATTTAGGGTTCCGGCAGACCCTTGAGGTTCGAACACTGGGGTGCGCACGGAGGTTTCTCCTTCTATCTACCTGTTCCTCGCCGAATCGCTAGGATCTAAACTACGAGAAGGACAACATAAGAGACACAGGATTTATACTGGTTCAGGCCACCATTGTGGTGTAATACCCTACTCCAGTGTGTGGCATGGTGGATTGCCTCTTGGGCTGACGATGAGCAATACAAGGAAGAACAGCCTCGCGAGGGTCTGTTCTTGTGGTGGTGATGTCCCTTTGGAGGGGTTGATTCTAGATGCCTATCTTATCCCCAGATTCCTCTCTCGATCCCCCTACCCTGTGAGTGTCTAGTCCTATTTATAGGCAAAGGCCCTGGGCCTCTTCCCAAATATTGAGCGGGAAGGGTGCCAACAATTGGCCAATTTGAAGGGGAACATCTAGTACACTTATCCTGACTAAAGTTGGTCCTCGCCTGTCAAAGGCTCTGGTGGTGACACCGACTTGGGCTCCATGGTGACCTCCATCCTGTCGTTGGACTAGTCTTGGTCTTGTTGCACCGAAATGGATGCCTTTGCTTGATGCTCTCGCCCGCGCTTGCTCCCCTTGCACCAAAGAGGAAAGAAGGACACTGCGCGGGCTGGCGCCCGGCTGGCGCCCTTGGTCGTCATGGCTTGCGTCATGGGCACCTCGCCAGGTACCCCTCCTTGAACTCTCCACCTCCTCGTGAGCCAGCCTGACGAGGCCATGCCTGAGGAAGCTCCTTGTCGTCTGCCCCACGAGGCTTGGCCCCTCGTGAGGGTCTTGAGCTTGTGCTGATGAAGATGGGCCGTGTTGGGACCCCTTTGAGCCACGCCGCAGGCCGCAGGCAGGCAAGTTTGGGGACCCCCTTTCCCAGAACGCCGACAGTAGCCCCCGGGCCCAAGGCGCGCCCGGACTTGGCCGAGCAGAGAGGCGAAAGGGCAAGTGCTAAGCATCATGGGCCCTAACAGCATACGGCCTTGGGCGCCGCGCGGTGGTTGATTGGACGTGGGCGCCTCCACTTCCCCACGACGCCTCGACAACTGCATGGATTCGACAAGTCCCTGCACGCGAAACGAGTCATAATTACCTGCGGTCGCGGAGGCCGACGGTTGGCCTCCTCTGGCTTTAAGTACGGAACGCCACGTGCCCTTCCTGTTCATCCCCTCTTGCTTCTCCTTCTTCCTCTTGGCCCCGCCAAGGAGGCTCTCGGCCGCAGAGAAGGGAAAAGCTCGCCAGGCCGAGCCTGCCTCTCCCCCGCCCAAGCGCGGTCGTGGCCGCCCTCGCAAGCACCCCGTGACCTGCACGGCGGTTCCCCGGGACCGCGGAGGTGACTTCCCGCATGGCGACGGGCGGCCGACCGCGGCCGGGGGGTGTGTTTCGGCCGTGCGGCCCCCAAGGCCGCGCTCTCGCACTGCGGAGCTGCTGCCGGAGTTTGTTGTGTGGGCAGCGGAGCCGGCCAGCGCCCGGCTTCAGCTCCCTCGCTTCCTCCTAGGTGAGCTCCCGGCTGGCGCCCCGGGCGGCCTCTGGCTCCAGGCAGACGGCTGCTGCAGCCGGTCCTCGTGGGCTTTCCTGGAGGTCTTCGCGGCTGGGAGCCTGGCCCTGACCCGCGGCTGGCAGTCGTTTGCCCGTGCGTGTGGCCTGAACCGCCGGTGCACCCTGCACTTCAAGTTCGACGGAAACGCCACCCTCTACGTGAGGGTGTTTGGGGAAGATGGTCGCCGCACTGGGTGTTGTCCTGAAGATGACGGCCATGGCCGTGGACCCAGCCCCGGCGAGGATGGAGAGGGCAGCGAGCGCGCGGCTGGTGGCGCCCAAGATTCCTCAAGCTTCATTGGTTCCTCTTCGGGTAGCGATTCTTCTAGCAGCGGCCGCGGTCTGCCTCCGCACTGTCGTGCCTGCTTGGAGGGTGGTAGCGGGTCTGCTCGCCGTCGCACCCTGGTGAAGCGCGAGAGGGAGTCCGCTTGAGCTCCGGAGGCAGCTCGGGCCTGGCGCGTGGCGAGCTTTGCCTGATTTGTTCCCACTTCTCCCTTTTCCTGCGCAAAAAGACAGCTATGTGGGGGCCCCGTGGGGGCGTGTTTGTGTTATCGTTGTCAATCATCATAATGTTTCCATTATTCTGGTATTGTTCCTTCTTGCTGAACGCCTGCGCGTAGGTAATCCCCAGCCTTGGCCATGGGGCGACCGACCCAGGTCCTGTATTCGCGTCGCGGTGCCCGTGAGGCACGGACTGGAGGAATGCTCCTGTAGTGGACCCGGGTCGTGAGGTCTTGACCGAAAGGATCGAAACACTCGCGAGGGCACCTAGGCCGTCCCCTCGCGAGACCTCGCGCAAGAGAAATCGGGGTCGGAGGGCAAAAAACCGAAGAGCCAAAAGTCAAAAGACAGCGACAGTTTCAATAAAACTTCAAATGAGAATGAACTAGCCAACTGCAGAAAGCAAATGAAAAAGCCGCGTCTGGCACCTAGTCTAATCTTCGACGTCTTCTCACCAGCTCGGAGCTAAGTGCTGCCACTGGGCGTGGGAGGGAGCCCCAAGGCCAGAGGCCGGCGCTCCTGAGACTCCGGGGCGTGTACAGCCCCAACTCATTATTACGTGAGAGTGTCACGGGCGGTGAGCTTCACAGGCGTTGGCCTTCTTCACAGGCTCCGGGCCGTTCTTCAGGGAAGCAAGCTCCACGGGCATTGGCCCTCTTCACAGGCTCCGGGCCTTTCCCAAAACGCGATAGCTTCACAGGCGTTCACCTTCTTCACAGGCTCCGGGCCTTTTCAAAAACGCGATAGCTTCACAGGCGTTCGCCTTCTTTACAGGCTCCGGGCCTTTTCCAAAACGCGATACCTTCACAGGCGTTCGCCTTCTTCACAGGCTCCCAGCCTTTTCAAAAAAGATGGTCTTCACAGGCGTTCGCCATCTTCACAAGCTCCGGGCCTTTTCAAAAAAAGATGGTCTTCACAGGCGTTCGCCTTCTTCACAGGCTCCGGGCCTTTTCCAAAAAGATGGTCTTCATAGGCGTTCGCCTTCATCACAGGCTTCGGGCCTTTTCAGGTGTAAAACCTCCGGAGGTGTTGGATGTTCCACGCATTCTGGACTGGCACCTCCTCCTGAGTCTCCAAGCGCGCGGAGCCGGGCCTGGAAACATGAACAACCTTGAACGGGCCCCCCCACATGGGAGAGAGCTTATGAAGTCCATCCCTGGAGAGAACCTGCCTGAGCACGAGGTCCCCTACCTCGAGAGTCCTGGGGCGGATGTTGCGGCAGTGGTATCGCCGCAGTGCTTGTTGATATCTTGCCGCTTGCAGTGCGGCTTCTCGATGATGCTCCTCCCCCAGCACGAGGTCCATCGCCCGCATGGTGTCCTGCTGTGCTTCGTCGAACGCCAGGACCCGCGCGGACCGACGTCTGACCTCGTGAGGGAGGACCGCTTCGGCTCCATAGACCAAGAAGAAAGGGGTCTCTCCGGTCGGCTTGGTTGTGGTCGTGCAGATGGACCACAACACGGATTGGAGCTCGTCGTACCAGCCTCTGCCGCAAGCCTCCAGCTTCTTCTTGAATGTCCTGGTCTTGAGGCCCCTCAGGACCTCCGCGTTGGCCCGCTCGTCCTGGCCATTGCTTCGGGGGTGCGCCACTGAAGCATAGCATATCTGCATTCCAAGGTTAGCATAGTTTGTTTTGAAGAGGTTGCTGGTCAACTGCGAACCGTTGTCGGTGATGATGCGGTTCGGCACCTCGAACCGGCTCACGATGCCCTTGATGAACCTAACCGCCGAACCCGCAGGGATGGTGCGGACGACTTCCACCTCGGCCCACTTGGTGAATTTGTCCACGGCGACGTAGAGGTAGCGATAGCCCCCTGGTGCCCGGGGAAACGGGACCAGGATATCAAGCCCCCAGACTGCAAATGGCCACGTGAGGGGTATGGTCTGCAGACCCCCCGCCGGCTGATGGATCTGCCTTGCATGGAATTGACAGGCCTCGCAGGCCTTTACCAGTTCGACGGCGTCATTGAGCGCGGTAGGCCAATAGAAACCGCTTCGGAATGCCTTGCCCATGAGGGTTCGCGGTGACGAGTGGTGCCCGCAGTCTCCACCGTGTATGTCCGCCAGCAGCTCTTTCCCTTGCTCCCTGGAGATGAAGCGTAGGGATACATCATTTGGTCGCTTCCGGTAGAGTTCCCCATCCCTGATGCAGTATGTTGTGGCCTGCTGCGCCACGTGCTCTGCTTCCTCCTCCTTCTCTGGCAAGATCCCTTGTGTCAGATAGCTCCGGAGCTCCGTGACCCAGCATCCCTCCTGAGGCTCCATTGTCAAGAGCAAACGCGCCCCCGAGGTCGGCCCGCAGACCGGGGCTCCTGAGGCTGGTGGCTGGGGGAGCTCCTCCCGAGGCTGCACCGCGCTTGATAGTGACGGCGTGGCCGAGGGCTTGAAGAGCCGCTCCTCGAAGACGCCAGGCTCCTGAGGCAGTCGCTTGGACGCTCGTTTGGCGATGTCGTCGGCCTCCTGATTGGTGCCATGGGGCACGTGCTGTAACTCCAGCCCCTAGAACTGCTTCTCCATCCTGCGGACCTCCGCAAGGTAGGCTTCCATGTGCTCATCCCTTGGCTCATATACTTTGTTGGAGAAGTTAACAAGGAGTTGTGAATCACCTTTGATGGTAAGGCACTTTACTCCGAGGGCGGCCGCGGCCTTCAGGCCCGCTATCAGGCCTTCATATTCTGCTATATTTTTGGAGACCTTTTCTCCGTGTTGGAAACAGAGCTGCACGGTGTAGTAGAGCTTGTCTTGGGTAGGAGATATAAGTACCGCGCCAGCCCCCGCGCCGTGCCTGGAGAACGCCCCGTCGAAGTACATGACCCAACCGTCCGGCGCCTCACTTCCCGGGGAGAGGGATCGATCCTCATCAACCTTTAGGCCCGGCGCCTCTGTCCACTCTGCCACGAAATCTGCCAAGGCGGCCCCCTCGATGACTCGGGTCGTTCTGAATTCGAGCTGAAATGCTTGCAACTCAATGTTCCACTCGGCGACCCTTCCGGCTGAGTTAGGGCTCCGGAGCACTCTTACAAGGGGTACGTGGAGACAACCTTGATAGGGTGACCCTGAAAGTAGTGCCGCAGCTTGCGCGACGCCACCAGTAGCGCGATGAAAAGTTTCTGAGGCATGGGGTACCGTGCCCTCACATCTCGCAACACCGTGCTGACGAAGTACACCGGGTGCTCAACGAGGCTTGGAGCGTCGGTGCTGGTGGCGTCCTCCGGAAACCGTGGTGCCTCCTGAGGCGGTGGAGCCTCCGGAAGCTGGTTGCCTGGGGGAAGGGCCTTTCCCGCTCCTGGTGCGTTCCCCGGCGGCTGCTGATCTTCCTCAATCGTGGTAGTGATCTCTGTGAGTCCTTTTTGGTCCTGTTTTGCCTTGGCGCGGGCAGCAGCCGCGGCCTTGGTCCGACGCTCCTCCCTAACCGCCACCAGGGCCGCGCTGGCTGAGTAGGGAGTGGCGATGAGGTAGAGTACCAAGGGCTCTTGTGGGCGTGGGGCCACCATCACCGGTGGGCTGGTTAGGTATCTCTTGAGGTCTTGGAATGCCTTGTCGGCCTCTTCAGTCCATTCAAAGGGCCCCTTTTTCTTCATCAACTGGAAGAAAGGCAGCGCCCGCTCCCCAACCTGGAGATGAAGCACCCCAGTGCAGTCACGCGCCCAGTGAGCTTCTGCATCTCTCTGAGGGTCTTTGGAGGGCTCATGTCCTCGACCGCCTTGACCTTTTCTGGGTTGGCCTCGATGCCTCGGTGGGATACGAGGAAACCCAAGAGCTTGCCCGAGGGGACTCCAAACACACACTTCTCCGGGTTGAGCCCCAGGCTTACTGCGTTGAGGCTTGCAAAGGTTTCCTCCAGGTCTTGTATCAGGGTCTTGGCCTCGCGAGACTTTACTACAATGTCGTCGACGTAAGCCTCCACGTTCTTCCCGAGTTGCAGGCCCAAGGTGATGTGCATGAGCCGCTGAAAGGTTGCCCCCGCGTTGCGAAGTCCGACGGGCATGCATGTATAGCAGTATACCCCACACGGGGTCAGGAAGGCCGTCTTCTCCATGTCTTCCACTGTCATCTTGATCTTATGATACCCGGAGAAGGCGTCCAAGAAGCATAACAGGTCACACTCAGCGGTGGAATCGACGATTTGATCGATGCGTGGGAGCGGGAAAGGATCTTGCGGGCATGCTTTGTTGAGGTTGGTGAAGTCGACACACATGCGTTCCTTCCCTCCCTTCTTTGGTACCACCACAGGGTTGGCCAACCAATCTAGATATCGAACCTCGCGAATCACCCCCGCGGCTTCTAGCTTGCGGGTCTCCTGGACGATGAAGGCCTGCTTTTCAGTGGACTGCCGCCTTGCTTTCTGCTTTACGGGGTGCACGTTGGGGCACACGTTGAGGTGGTGCTCGATCACGCCCCGTGGGATCCCTGCCAGCTGATCGGGCTCCCAAGCGAACACCTTCTTGTTTGCATGCAGGAACTTGACCAGGGCTTCTTCTTGCTCGGGCCCGAGGTGGGCGTCTATGGTGAAAGTGGCGCTAGTGGACCCGTCCTCGTCGACGGGTATCTGCTTGGTCTCCGCCTTGTCTTGGGTGAACAATTGTTTCTTCTCGGCTGGTGCAGCCCCCTTGGGCTCTAGGGCCCCCGCGTTGGCGGGCTGTGCTGACGCTGCCGTCTTGAAGGCGAGCTGGAGTGCTCGCAGCGCGTCCCCGATGTCCCCAGGCACGGTGAGGACTCCGCTGCTCCCGGGCATCTTCATGAGGTTGTATGTCGGGTGAGTCGCAGCCATGAATTGGGCCAACGCTGGGTAGCCGAGGATGGCATTGTAGGGGAGGCCGATGAGGGCGATGTCGAAATCGACCAGCCCCGTGCGCAAATTATCGTAGGTGCCGAAGGTCACTGGGAGCCAGATCTGTCCCAAGGAGCTGGATGACCCACCCCCCGATGCCCATAAAGGGCTGGCTCGGCCGCAGCCGCCCCCGGGGTATGCGGAGGAGGTCGAAAGTTTCGACTGAAAGCATGTTGAGGCCCGCGCCACCGTCGATGAGGGTCCTGGTGACAGCCAGCTGGCAGATGGTGGGGGTGCATAACATCGGGAGCGCACCCGAGCAGGCCGAGTTGGAGGGGTGGTCTTCCGAACTGAAGGCTAACCTGGCCTGCGGCTCCAGCCGGTCCAGGGAAGCCCCCTGCCGCGCGGAGGTGGCGCCGACCTGGCGGATGAACGGCTTGACATGGTGACTGGAGGGCGGCGCCTGCGAGCTGCCCAGGAGAGCCGCGACGACCGGGGAGGCCGGAGTGGCGTGGCGGGCGAGGAAGAGGTTGCGCGGCTTTTCCCAAGAGGCCACGGAGGGACGCAGGGGCGATACTCGTTGCTCGTTCCCCGCCGGGCCGGTGGCGGTGTTGACGGCGGGCGATGGGGAGCGACGAGGGCGCGCGCCGACAGGAGCCGTCCGGGCGACTCGAGCGGCACGAGCAGCCCGACGAGCGTCAGCCATGGACGCGACGGTCGGAGGAGAGCAGGGCGACGGAAGACGAATTCCGGGGCACCCCTACCTGGCGCGCCAAATGTCGGATTTAGGTTTCTGGCAGACCCTTGAGGTTCGAACACTGGGGTGCGCGCGGAGGTTTCGCCTTCTACCTACCTGTTCCTCGCCGAATCGCTAGGATCTAAACTACGAGAAGGACAACACAAGAGACACAGGGTTTATACTGGTTCAGGCCACCATTGTGGTGTAATACCCTACTCTAGTGTGTGGCGTGGTGGATTGCCTCTCGGGCTGATGATGAACAATACAAGGAAGAACAGCCTCGCGAGGGTCTGTTCTTGTGGTGGTGATGTCCCTTTGGAGGGGTTGATTCTAGATGCCTATCTTATCCCCAGATTCCTCTCTCGATCCCCCTACCCTGTGGGCGGCTAGTCCTATTTATAAGCGAAGGCCCTGGGCCTCTTCCCAAATATTGAGCGGGAAGGGTGCCAACAATTGCCCAATTTGAAGGGGAACATCTAGTACACTTATCCTGACTAAAGTTGGTCCTCACCTGTCAAAGGCTCTGGTGGTGACGCTGACTTGGGCTCCATGGTGACCTCCATCCTGCCGTTGGACTGGTCTTGGTCTTGTTGCACTGAAATGGATGCCTTTGCTTGATGCTCTCGCTTGCGCTTGCTCCCCTTGCACCAAATAGGAAAGAAGGACACTGCATGGGCTGGCACCCAGCTGGCGCCCTTGGTCGTCATGGCTTGCGTCATGGGCACCTTGCGAGGTACCCCGCCTTGAACTCTCCGCCTCCTCGTGAGCCATCCTGACGAGGCCGTGCCTGAGGAAGCTCCTTGTCGTCCGCCCCGTGAGGCTTGGCCCCTCGCGAGGGTCTTGAGCTTGTGCTGATGAAGATGGGCCGTGCTGGGCCCCCTTTGAGCCACGCCGCAGGCCGCAGGCAGGCAAGTTTGGGGACCCCCGTTCCCAGAACACCGACAGAGGCCTCTGCTCTTCAGCCGAAGAAGGCGATGCCTAAGAAGCCTGCTCACAGGCCAAGTGCTTCTTCTTCAATGCCCTCACGGTCAAGCTCCTCAGCAATGCCCTCAAGGCCAGAATCTTCACAGCCCTCACGGAAAATTCCTCAGTCTGCTCCTCCTCCTCCAAAGTCCTCAGCTCCTCCAACAAAGTCTTCAGCTGCTCCGACCAAATCCTCGGCACATGTGCATCTTGCCACGTGCCAAAGGACCACAGGCATCTCAATTGCCTCAAGAGCATCTGCAAGTTCCTCAGCTGCACCAAATTCCTCAGCCGGCCCCTCTCTGCTGAAGAAAAAGGCCACTGCTGGACGAGGCCTTCGACCAAGTCCTCACAAGAATCAGGTAACCTTCCAAGTTCCCTCTGATGAAGATGAGGCTGATGATGAAGAACTTGCTGAAATCATCAGAGACAGGCAAGCCAGGGCCGCTAGAGCCAAAGGTAGCAACGTGCCACTTCTGTTGGATCCAAAGTTGATCCTCAACTTCATTGACTTATGGCACAAGGACCCTAACACGCCTTTGCCGGAGATGAATCTCACTCCTGGTCAAAGTCATGTTCTGACTGCCTTCACTTAGGAAGAAAAGTGGAAATTTGAAGAAGGCAGAAAGCTGAAGAAAGCGCAATACAAGAAACAACGCTACCTCAAGGACAATGTCCTCACTCTCACCCCTGATAAGCTCATTGCCTTGCAAGCTGAAATTAAGCAATTGAGTGATGAGTTCGATCGCTATTATGCTAATTGGAAGGGCGCCAAGGTTCGGTTCGTCAATCTGACGAAGAAATTCACTTCAAGTGCTGCTCCTCCTATGCACATTGAAGTTACACCGGCTGAAGCATCTACTCAGCCCACTGAAGAACATGCCAGCAGTGCTAATGACAATCAGGCTGCTGAAGAAAATGAGAGTGCCAGGGCCGATGACTCCATTCCAGCCGCTAAAGATATTGCCATGGCATCCACTAGTGGTGCGCCTGAAGAAAATGAAGAAGTCAGGGCAATTGCAACAGTTGCGCCTGAAGAAAATGATCCAAAGTCCTCTGCACCTCCTGCGCCTACCCCAACTCCGATCCTTCCATCTGCATTAGATGTGAAGAAGACCAAGGCTGCAGACCGTGCAACGATGAAAAAGAGGAAGGCATCAGCTTCATCAGATTCTTCAGCTCCGAAGAAAATGAAGCCCTTGACAAGTTCAACTGAAAATCAAATTGATGCCATTCCTGTCTCTTTCATGCCATCAAAGGACCTTGTTCTGTTTGGTGAAGACTATGTGATCCCCGAGGAATCCGATGAAGAAACTCCTTCTGCTGCTTCAACAGAGCAGTTCGATGAAGAAATTGAAGTGGATACAATCCCTTCAACCCTAGTCATCTCCTCACCTATGCCTCAGTTCACTATTGAAGAGGCAGGTGCTGAATAAATGGAAGATGAGGATGTGGACATCAGTTGTACCACACCCATACTGAATGATGACTTTTGGGAAAGTCAGCACCCCAACTCTCTGTTGTTCACTCCACTCCAAGCAATTCCTCAGTCCCCAGCTGCTACTAAAGTGCAAATGGGATCTGAAGAACCTCATGCAACCCCGTCTGTCCATGAAGAAATTCCAGCCACTAGTGCTGAAGAAAATGTAAATGAAGAATCGAAGACCCAGGCTGAAGCTGCAGAAGAGCCTAAAATTCCTCAGCCTGAGGAACCTGAGATTGCGATTCCTGAAGTGGTGATGCAACTGACTGACATTCCTCAGCCCAAGCCAAAGGATCCCTTCTCAAAGAAGCAAAACTTCAAGGCTGATGATTTCTTCGGCGAGCATGTGTTCTTCACTGAATTCAACCCATATGACAATGCTCGTCTTAGAAGGAAGCGTTTCTGGACTGCCAGCCAGGCCAACTTCTAGTCCTCAGTACTCTTCGACAAGGACAATGTCTTCGACCACGAGCATATTCCTCATGTGGACATGGAATCCATGCCTTGCTTCACACAAGTCCTCAGTATGATTCACGATGCAGGTCTGCTTAACTTTTGCTCTGACATCATTGACTGGAATGAAGAGATAATTCTTCAGTTCTATGCAACCCTGCATATCACTGGTGAAGCAAATGACATCAACACTTGGGTGTTGGACTGGGTGACCGAAAACACTCACTACAAGGCACCAGCCTCTGAATTGCTTCGTGCCTTGCCACTCAGTCCTCCACCTGAAGGTGCTTGTTGTCTGTATGATGAGCCTAAACTCACTGCTCACTATATGCAAGTGCTGATGAAGTCGCTGAAGCCTAGTCAAGCCCCAAGGACCAAATTCCTCATGAAGGAATTGCTCTATGTGCCAAGAACCATCTATCGCATACTGACGAAGACTATGAGTCCTATCAAAGGCCATGACTCATCCGATGAAGAAGTTATTGGGATGATGAAGAATATGCTTTTCAACATAATGCATGGCATCCCCATAAACTATCATGATTTCTTCATGAGGACTCTGGCAAATGTTGCACTTTCACCGTTTGAGCTGAAGCCTTATGTTCCATGGATCATGAGATTCCTCAGATCAAGGTCTTCACTCAACTACAAGGCTGATTTTCAGAATCACCTCAGCTACTTGCCCCCTATTGAAGTCCTCAAGCAGACAATTTCCACATCTGATGAGAAGGGCAAGTCACCAGGCATTATCGATGAAGGCATTCGTCCATTGGATGGTCAGTTACGCAAAGCTACATCTTACTCCAGCAATGATGACTCTGCCACTCATGATTCTGCTGCCAATGCTACCAAGTCAAGTCCTCAAGCTACTGCTCCTCGTGTGATGACTGACCGTGAACTGCTTATAAGTCTTCACCAGAAGGTGGATCGGAACCACAAATGGGTTAAGCGCCAGTTTGGTTCTATTCTTCACAACATGACCTCTACACATAATGTAGTGAAGAAAAACCATTTCTACCTCCATGAAGTATTTGATCGCACCTGGGCTATTCTGTCACATCTATATGCTGAAGAAGATCTGGAGCAAATGGGCTTCAAGGAAGATTTTGACTGGTCTGCTCCTCCACCGAAGAAATACAAGAAGGTCAAGGTTCCTCCCTTGGTCGCCAGTCCATATTCTTCATCGCGTGACACGGACGAGTATGAAGACTTGGACGATACTGCAGCAGGCCCTACATCGACTCAAGACCCCAACAACGTTGGCGCTCCTCCATCTTCATGATATTCTTCAGGGGCGTTAGTCCTCATTTTCAACCCTTTTGGTCATTCGATGACAAAGGGGGGGAAATTCGAGTTATTCTTCAAGCGGGTCTATTATATATGGGTGTTTTTTTGCTAAGTTACAACTCTCGTTCTTCATATGACTTTGCTGAATCGAGTTGTAATCTTAAACTCTATGGTGGCCTCAAACTTTTGATGTGTTCTTCTGCATGCTTATTCCTCATTAATGTTGATGCACGCATGCTGAATTACATCAGTCACCATATTTCATCATGTATTTCAAATTCTTCATATTATATGTCAAATACGTGTATGAATTACAAGATATAGGGGGAGATCTCCATGATTATACTCTTCAAGTGTGCATTGCTTCAAAAGCAAATTTCTCACTATGCACATCTTCAGGGGGAGTTCTTCTATATCTTGGAATCAAATTCATCAACATCAGTATTTACACTTCATATATTTATCTCCGTTTGAAAACTTAACCTATATTGTCATCAATCACCAAAAAGGGGGAGATTGTAAGTGCATCTAGTGCCCCTTAGTGATTTTGGTGTATTGAAGACTAATGCATTTGTAAGTGTACACAGGTCTATAAGTCTATGAGGAGTTTGATACTTACAGAGAAAGTCGACCCCTAAAAATGAAGTTCTTCAACTAAATACTTTGACTTTCTGAAGACTTTGAAAGTGAAGAAATTGGTGTGACCTTGAAGACTTGGCAATCATTCGAGGAACATAAACCGTGAAGACTTTTGTTTTTATAGTTTCATTTTCTCTTTCTTGAGTCATAGGAAACACCGTACAGTTAAAGGGGGTCGAGGAAATACTCAGGAAAATTTTTAATGTGATGCTCAACTCAAAATCCTACAACTACCAATCCTTTCGAGTGAAGCCATTGGAAATTTCGCATAGTTCAGTCATATTCTTCAGTGACAGAGACAAAGTTCTTATGGTCTCTAAGGAATTTGTTCTGACTGAGGAGTTAGGAATTCGCCAGTGTGGATTGCCTACAAAGTGAGGAACATGATAGCCCTTAGGTATTTGAGAATCAAATATTCCGACTGTTGCTGTGCTACACGCCAGCTGTCCCAAAAAATCTACCCACCTAACGGTCATATCAGACAAGGGAATTTATGTCTTATCATGTCGGGCTGCTCCCTAGGCTATAAATAGCCGCCCCCTACAACCACTAGCTGGTTGGCTGCTCCGAGAGAAACTGACACGTGTCATTTGAGAGCAACCTATCCTCCGAGGACTTTGAGCGAAAATCATCAAGTGAGGAAAACCCAAACCCCAAAACTACAAACCCCAAAGTGATTGAGCATCACTGAAGAGATTGATCATGCGTGGATCCGACACTTGTTTCCTTTGAAGACTGTGCTTCTTCCATACGGTTAGGCATTAAGGTCTAGAGAATCCAAGAGGAATTGTGGATCGCCGAGTGACCGAGTTTGTGAAGGTTCAGAAGTCACTTGAAGACTTACCACAAGTGATTGGGCGAGGTCTATGTGACCTTAGCTCAAGGAGAATACGGTGAGGAGTGTGTGTCCAGGACTGGGTTTTCTCGAGTTTAAATACTCAGCCGCTCCAACCAGATGTACAACTGAGACAACTGTTGAACTGGTCTACCAAATCATTGTCTTCACCGAGCTTACTAATTCTATTTCCTCAACTCTTTAATTTCCTCATCTCTGTTGTTGTGTGCTTGTTCATATCTGTTTGAAGACTTTGACTGAAGACTTTCTCAATTTCCTCAGTTCAATTTCTTCAGTCTGTCCATCTTCATCTTGTGTTATCCTGTGTTTACGCTTTCTGTACTCTGTGCTTGTCTTCATTTCATCATGATGACTATGCGTGTGTTCTGCTATGTTTACTTTTGAGTTCTTATTCTGCGGCAAGTAGTTCTTCATTTAGGAATTTCCTCACCAGCAAATTCCTCAGCGAATAATTCATAAAAATCGCCTATTCACCCCCCCTCTAGTCGATATAACGCACTTTCAGAAGGTAAAGGCTTGGCTGCGCTGGTTGGAGCGAACGGGATCTGGGAGGATCCCGAGGAAGGAGGGAGTTGGTCGGCTGGTGGCGGAGACGGGATGGATGGATTGGACTAGGGTTAGGCTGTTTATATAATAGGTTGATTTTGGGTAGGGGTTCCCTCGTCCCTCCGATCGCAATCGGACGATCGAGAAATAAATAGGTAGGGAGTCCAAAAAAGAAAACGGAGATGATTTAGGGACATTTGGGGATGATCCAGACCCAATGGTGATGACTGAGCGGGTCGGGTTCGGGGAAGTTTCAGACGCGCTCGAGAGGGCGTCTGAAAGACGTCAACAAGGCAAAGAGGTCTGACAAAGGTCAAAGGTGACGAGGAAGAAGCGGCAACTGCGAACGACTATGGGTTTTATGAAAACATGCGGATGCAATGTGCATGATGCTATGAGGTGAGATGCAACAAACAAATAAATACACATGACGATAACGAAAAACATGGAAGGCGTCTGGAGCGCCGGTCTCGGGGCGTTACAACACTCCACCACTGCAAGAGGATCTCGTCCCGAGATCTACGATGGCACCGGAGAGAAGTGGAAGAGCAAGAGGTAAAACCAAGTTGCTTCTTTGAAAAACGAGCGAAACCACGAACTTGAGAGGTTGAACAAATTAAAAGAAAGAATACAATGGAGATGAACGAGATTGCAAACACTCTATTAGCAAAGAGGAACACGGAAAATCACGAGAACCTTGTATGTTGTAATACATGGAAATAAGAGCTTCACGAATGAAAAGAATATGACCACATCAGTATAATGAGATAGCCAAGGAACAAGAATGACAGAATTTGGACAGCACTCCGATAGAAAAGAGAAGGAAAACTTGATAAGATGAAAAGTAATTGAAGAGATGACACAACTCTCCGGTTAGATGGATAAGCACGAAAAGAACACGATCTTCACAATTCGAGATGATGAGCGAAGAGAGCAACATCACATTGCCTCCGAAAGAAGGAATAGAAGATAGATCATTGGAATAAAAGAATGGAGAAGGAAATGCCAATTTCTACCACAAATTAGCTTGGAAAGCACCCTTCCAAGAAGGTTATAACAGAGTTGTTGGAAAACGAATAACGAAACGAATAAGCTTGTAGTGGGCTTATGGAAAACTTTCCAAAATTGAGGCTTAATTCTGCCATCACGGAAACAAATAATATAATTGATAACACCAACAAGATGAAAAACTTCTTCCACCAAGATCATAGAGAGATAACTTGGACCATTGATAATCACCCCAATAGCTACATTCCTTAGGGAAGGCTTTAGGTGAAATATGACACAAGATAACTCCAACGAAGAGATTAATAGATTTAAAATACCTCATTATTGACAACATGTGAATCGCGAAACATGAATGGAAATTGCCAAGAATGATATAACACCATCTCAAAAGATAAGGTAGGAGAATTGCACTTTGGAATGCAAGATGAAGAATACTTGAGCTTTTCCAAGAAAAATCTTGAAGAACACTTCGACAATGAGTTAAATCTTTAGCTAACCACCATATAGAGCCTCCATTAAGAACTCCGGTAATAAAAGAATGATCAAACGAAACGAAAGTTGAAAACACAAGGTGAAGCCTTGCGATGATTTAGATGGATCTTCGCGGCGATATAACTGAGAGAACTTGTTACTCCAGAAAAAGGAAAAGATGAAACACTAGAAGTGAGAATTACTTCATCATGAACAATCTTCGGAAGAAAATAATTGAATCACCTTGAGGAAATAAGAATAAGATTTATTGTATGCTTATCCTTCATCCAACTAAATTGATGGCAAGCAATGGATTTGGCATACTACTTATTCCCGTAGATAGGATTAAGAGAGATATAGAACAAACTTGAGAAGGTATTGATGGAACCACTGGTGGGATTTGGAAACAACGAATAAATTGATATGATAACGAATGAAGTGAAATCTTGAACGAACCACCGTAAGAATTGAAAATGAAAGTAGCAAAGGAACAATTCACCAGGAATAATTGGCAAACGAATGAACATACTTAAGGGCATTTAGATACATGAGATTAAAGAGATCATGAAGTTATTAGATAGTATTTGAACGATTCCCCGGTAAGATTTGGAGAACGATAGCTACATGCTAAGAATGAATATTTTGAGATGATGGGCTCCGGAGAAATCAAATCGAAAAGACTCATGAATTGCTTTGGATGGGTGAAAAGAATTCTCACAATCGAAAGTAATTATGAGAGGATGGTATAAGGCTAGAACCATGAATCTCTGGAAGAACGGGCAAGGATTTAAGAGGAACTCTTCTTCTGTCTTCAAAATTCGAGAATGATGGTGAGAAACACCACCATGAATTGTTGAGACACTCCGGAAGAATTAAAAGAGGAAAGGTTGAGCCAAAGATGACAAGAATTTGAAAGTGACCTTGGAGAAGGCATGTGACTGATGAAAATTCATTCTTACGTCAAACTTCGAAAAGAAATTGGGAATGGCTCTGGGAAAATTAGAAGAGTCGGGTAAGATCCTGGAAAAACACCTGTGGGTTAGGGCCCACTAAAAAGATACACGAATGACTGATTGAAAGGGGGGATTGCACCAGTTGAGTTAAATGGCTTGAATGAGATAACAACCTCAAAATAACTTGAACAGATTGAGAATGGAAACACGAATCTTCCGAGATATCTTCAACACTCTGGATATGAACTGGGAGAGGTGAATAAATAAGAGAGCCTTGGATAAGAAATTCACATGGGAAGATATGTGAAACAAAAGGAAGAGATATGATCAACACCGAAGCTTAAAATTAATCCACCGGGGAAGAAAAGAGACGAAGAATAATAAACTTGAAGCTCCATTAGTATCTTCCTAAGAATCACTAGATAAGAACATTGACGGAAAAGAGTGGAGAGACTTCCCATCAATAAAATGGATACCCGATTAAGAAATCTGAGTCCTCGAAGAAAAGGGTGGGAGGGCGGGAAAAACAAAGGCAACTTGGGGCAGATGGAATGGATATCATTGAGAAAAACTTAGAACTGATCTTGTGCATGTTGAAATGATCGGATCCACTTGAAGAGAAGCACGCCGGTTGGGAAAAGAATTAACATGACGACCTCGATAATCAAGAAGGATTAGTATTCACATAGCAATATGAGAACACCGTTTAGGAAAGGTATTGATTCAACATTTGACATCGAAGCAACTCGAATACCACAAATAAAACAAAACAAAGGATTTGGCTTGCAGAATAAGCCGGAAACAAACATAGGATAGAGATTTCCTCCAAAGTTTTTGTGGTGGGGCCCACACGGGCTCGATCGTACATCACCATCATGTACAAGGCAGTGCACATGACATATGAAGCGTCCCCGGGTCTGCATAGCCAAGGACTCATTAAGACACAATGAGACCACTATAAAAATGACCGTGGATAGCCGGACCACTAGACGTCGAACCCCAATCTCATATCATGCATCTCTCAGAAAGAAAAAACTAGAGCTACTTGAATTCCCACCTATAAAACTCCCGAAACTTTCTGGTTATGCAATCTGGTGTTGGGGATACATGGGAAGCAATAAATATCTCACCCAAACTAACAATACCTACATCCAAGCTGTATCCTTCCATCAACACATAACCAAGAAACCTTCGAAAATCGTGTACCTCAACCTTCAAAAAGCATTCGTTATACTAGCTATGGCAATACTCCCGAACTCCCGCCCCAGTACTAGGTGGCGTCGAGGTTATCTCACCAACAACTGCATAAAAGAGATTTTCGATGTCGGCGAAAACTCAGGTATTCCAGAACTGTAACGATAAAATTGTGACGACAACACCTCGGAGCTCAACTCCCCGGGATACTGCCACAAACCCTAAATGTCAGGAGGCACCAAGAACAATGTTCTCGTCACAAGAATATCTGACCGATCCCAAGATACCCGCGTGATCCAAAATTTTTTTTAGTGAAATTTGAGGATAGGAAAGTCAAAACATCTACGTCAAGAGGCCTCACCAGAGCGACGAAGGGACTGAGGAGTAAAAAGAATCCTACTCTCCGATATATATAATCATAAGACTCAAAACACTTTGTTCTAGACTCAACAACGTCGGCGATTTGATCAAGCAGTGGGCTCCTAAGTCGGGGATGGCTCTGATTACCAACTTGTAACGCCCACGATACGGCTATATCTCCCACGTGTCGAAGCACGACTAAGAGGCATAACTACATTGTGGTTTTGTTGCAAGAAGGGTCATCTTCACCTTTTACATACACTACGATCTTTTACATGGAATACAATCTGCCTACTTGTTTTGGGTTGCACTACCAGCACTCCACCCTTGAAGCTAAACATTATGCCAATAATAATTCCTTATTTTATTTGTTCAAATACGAATTTGATATGATTCTAACGTTCCTACTTAAGTTTTGGAATGTGTGTATGCCTGTTGTAGAGACATAAGAGGTTTGTATTTCTGTGTGTGGTCTAGTCAGCACGGTTGGGGTGAACTTTGCATATGAAGGGGTTTATAGGGAGATACTCTTCGAGTTGAATCTGCAATGCATCCATAGATAATCCGACTACTTTTTATGTTTTTTATGAATCTCACATACTGAATAGCATCATAATGATTATGATCCTGCGTGCATGAAAAGAATAAAGCAAAACGATGCCATGGCTGTCAAACTTGGCATTAAGGGACTGAAATTAAATCTGGATGCAATGCAATGCAAATGCTCTCCACCTACAGATTCCTGCTCAGAATATGATCCTAATAGTGATTCTAAGCTAGAGGGAGACCTAAGTCAATGTAGCTCCCTAGTGGAGGAGTCAGAGGCAGATGCCCTATCTTATTCACCCATCAAGGTGCTTGCTCTAAATTTCCAAGGTTATATTGGTCGCACATATCTTGTAACTGATGCTTTGCATTGCTTCTACTTTGTTGCACTGCCATTAGCTTAGTTTACACTCTGTGTATGTGAATACGCCCTGCCTATCCATTTTTAGTACATATTCATCTGTCATCATACCATATTTATCCATTCAAATGTTTTTCTTGTGTATCGGACATTCAAAAGGAAGAGGGCAATTGCTGATCGCGGAGGAGCACGAACAAAGTATTTGGAAAAGGTAGTGACACCTGATAAATCAAATAGCCCATTAGGTGTAGTTGCAATATAACCAGACCCAAAAAACACGACCACGACTCTAGCAGACTCTAGCCCTACTACATTGGCCATCTCTGATGACCCAACTCTGTAGACCCCAACTGCCGCAAATAGTATGATGATGCCACTTGACATAGCACCACCTCTACGATGCAAAACCCCCATTCCAGCAAAGAGTACACCAAATCCAGTTGCCAAATCCCTTTTCGAATGAGAGAGAGAGCCCCAATTGCAGCAAATAGGACTCCTGTTCCACTTCTTCCTAGTTTACAAGATGAAGCTTATATTGTTGTCAGGAACTTTGTGTGCATCTTTCCTTCATGGAAATATTATACCAAGACAAAGAACAATTTCCAATCTTCCTACACAACTTATGCGTAAGTAATGTGCTAATGATATTCATGGTAATTACTAACATATGTTTCTGCTGACAGAAGACACAAGATTTCATTCTTTTAAATAGGCAAGGACCAAACTGGAGAGACGAGCAAGGGTTGGTTGTGCTTTTCAAGCACTCGTTGATGAAGTATCATTCCTACTTGAGGCAAGCGCACTTATATGGCAAGCCTCTAAATGAAATTTTTGTAAAGTCTCCGGTGCTACATTTATCAGACACTGACTGGAATAATCTTGTCACACATTGGTCTCATCTGAAGCGGTAGGTACTGTCTATGATATCACATGACAATTTGAACTACATTTCTGCATGTACCTTAATGTCTCACTTGTATGAAAACTATTTGCAGAAGAACATTCATTCTCAAGGGACCACAGAATCTCGTAACTATACTGCACACTGCATTGCTCTTGTGAGTACCTCTTGCCCTATATGACCATACTTACTTTCATAGTTGGTTGATTATGTAGCATCACTTCACTTGTTAGCCTTGTTGTCATCCATTTGGGGGACATTATAAGATCTGTATGGACTCTTACATAAATTTAGAATCAACCCATTGCTTTTGAAGAGGTTTAGCTCTGCAGTCCTCTTGTAAGGACTGAATGTCGTCTATCACTGTACTTACATTAACAGCTACTCCCTCCGTCCCATAATATAAGAACGTTTTGTACACTACACCAGTGTTCAAAACACTTATATTATGGGAAGAGGGATTGGTTCATTGTGTAGCACTCTGCATCTTATCTCCCTTGCCCACCATTTACTAAAAAATATCATATCTATATTTAATCTTACCAAAAAGTTGAATACGCAGACAATGCTAGTGCAGAAGTGTAGCCCATTGCTCTTGTCAGTACATTTTGTCCTGTAACGCTTGTACTTCTAGGGATTGGTATTTGATTATGTAGCATCAATCTGCATCTTATCTTCATTATCCTCTATCCCTTCCAGTATTCGCATATCTATAATTAATCTCTACAAAATGTAGAGTATAGGGAATTCTTATGAAGAAGATTTTGTGCTGAAATTCTTGAGTTATCCTTTCCTTGACATGGATAAGGGCATTATAAAGCTGGTGTTAAATTTTAATGTAAGTCAGTCCTTCTAAAGCCTTTATCCTCAACTGCTTTTAATTTTCTCATACTCCCTATCGTTAACTTATGTTTAGTTTGTTGTTTCTATCAAAATTCATGTTTGCAACAACGGTAAGTTTCAAGTTTTACTTGTAAAACAAAATTCCTTATTCATACCATGCATATTACTCAATACTCCCTATATGTATGCTTGTTTTTGTGGATCTATAATCCAGTGTGTGGTGAAGCAGCCCACGGTTGCACCTTGTCATCTCCTATTTTATCTTAGTGATGTGGCTAATGATATGAACAACATTGCATGCACATTAACCAAAATAGATACAGTAATTGTCTTTACCCTTCATCTATGCTTGTTATGTTGACATGGTAATCCAGTAGTGTGGTGAAGCTTCCGCATTATAAACGATGCCAAATTATGCTATTGATATTTTGAACTTACTCTTTATTTTCTAATTGAAATTGGATGGAATTAATAGCACAGTTATCACCTTTGTTTATACATGTGCAAAACTTGTCATCTCTATGCTTGTTTCAGGGTGAGATGCCTGATGGCATGCACAAGTATGCTGAAGGCTGTGAGACAAACCCAACATATATTGAAGCAAAGAAGGCCAACATCTTGAAGAAAGCGAGACAACCCCAAAGTGTTGTCTTGATGCAGTGTTCAAGTTACTTGAGACTAGCAGTCAGACAAGATCACATAATTTGCTGTCTGCATCAATTTGAATTCTTCAGTCCCAATTTCTAGCAGAAAGGCATTCTGCAACTCAACTTCGACTTGAAGTCCTATCTCTAAGAAAGATTGCGGAGAACACCAATGAGAACCTCATTGCTAAACATCTACACTTGGAAGCTATGACCGACATGCTAGGCCTGTCTCAAAGCCTTGCTCAGCAGCTTGCGTAGCAGTTCCTACGCAATGCTAACATTCGTTGAGCTGTCTTGGAAGTGGTCTTGGTTCAGTATTATTTTGTTACACTGCAATGGCACCTATTTTTGTAATCGGCTTCTTCGTTGCACTTTATGATCACTGGTGGCGAACTTCGATGCCTAGTGGATGTAATATACCATAAACCCTTTATTGTATAGTGTAGGTTTATTCTAAGTTACTATGCCATAATTTCTTTATTGTATAGAGTAGGTTTGTTCTTAATTCCTAGTAGTTACTGCCATCATTCACTATCTGAAAATAAATGGAGAAACTCTGATGTAGTCGACCGGGCCGAAACATTCGCCTCTAACTAGCCTGCTTTTTAGCAGGCCAAAATTGGGCCGGACTGCAACTTTCTTGGGACTGAAAGGCCATGGGGCCTTCACACTTTGCGCCAGGCCCACATATTACGCGGGCTTACATTCGACCAATAGTTTAGTTGGGCCTTTAGTGAACCCAAAGCTCAGTTGGGCCTATGTAGCCTTGGGCGATCAACAGGCTGAATATTGTGCTGGCTTGTTATGGCTCAGAAGTAACCATGGGCCTTTAACAGGCCGAAGTGCATGTTGGGCCTCAATTTTCACTAGTCGTCGATGGGCCTTCTACAGGCTAAGATGTAGACTGGGCCTTTTTTGGCATAGTTATATGACGGGCCATTACCAGGCCGAAACATATCTTGGGCCTTAGTTGGCCCACTGATATCATGGGCCTTTAATAGCCCGAAATATTTATAGAGACATCAACGAGCCGAATTGTACGATAGGCCTTTAACATGCCTAAAGTCACGTTGGGCTGAATTGTTGCCACCTTTATCATGGGCCGTTAGAGAGTCGGATGTCGCGTCAGACCACATATGGCCCATGGATAGCACAGGCCATTCCCAGGCCGAAAGACACATTGGGCTAAAATGGGCCCATTTCTACATCGGGCCTCTAACAGGCCGTAATGTCACTGGACCGTAATTGGGCCCAACTATTAAGCAAACAATTAATGGGCCATATCTGGCTTCGGGCCATAAATGGGCCATGTTTAAACAGGTCGTTGTTGGGCAGGCCCACTAGTACCTGAGTAAATACTATGAGACTTTGACTGGGCCGCCTTTTTAACCTATATGGGCCTCTGTTGGGCAGTGCCGCGTGTCGATGTATCGTAGGTGCCTTCGGTTCAATGAGTGGATGAAATCTGTCCCAATGATGAGCCGACACATGGTTCCTCTGGCCAATGAGAAATTTACACGTGGAAAATCCCCATTGGTCGTGGCTATTAGCGGGTTATAGGATCCAAAGCCGGACCCAATAGCTTAACGGTCACACATTACGGTGGATGCCATGTGTCGGTCACCCTTGATGAAAGAACTTCCATGACGCGCGATTTATTGTCATGGAAGTGGACACTTTCGTGATGATAATTTTGGTAATGTCATGGAACACTTCTACGACAGCACAGGTATGACTATCTTGATTCTATCATAAAATCGTCATGGATGTACATGCATGACAAAAAACATGACCTACTGTGGCAAACACGTATCATCACGAAAGTGTATTTTTTTGTAGTGGTGGTGGAAAAATGAATAACCTTTATTTTATGTTTGGGAACCGCCTATGATATATCTAGCATGGAAAGTATTGGGAACTACTCGATCGTTTTCGTTGACAGGAAAAGCATGCCACCCAAAATGTTGTATATCTATCTTTTTTTGCTTTTAGCTCTGGCACCTCTACAAATCCCTACTTCCCTCTGTGAAGGGCCTTTCTATTTACTTTATGCATTGTTTATTTTTACTTAAGTCTCCATCTTCTCTTATAAAGCACCAACCAAGGGGCACTATAATCGTACTTGAGTACAGGGTGTAGCTAATATGCGAGTGTGTTTCATAAATGGATCAATGATTGAGCATAATAGGCTAGGGATAACTTGCTTTAGTGTTGATATTTTGAAATACATGGTTGCTAGTTGATATGCTTGAGTATTAAAGTCTTCATGTCAAAACTAGACTATTGCTTTGAACCATATAAAAGTCCAAATGCCTATGCTGCAAACAAAAGAATATGTGATGAACATGTTAGGCATCATTCCACATGAAAAATTCTGTTTTTATCATTTACCTACTCGAGGACGAGCAGGAATTAATATTGGGAATGCTGATACGTCTCCAATGTATCTATAACTTTTTATTGTTCCATGATGTTATATTATCATTCTTGGATGTTCTACAATTATTTTATAGCAACTTTATATCATTTTTTGGGACTAACCTATTGACATCGTGCTTGTTTTTTACATGCAGGAAATTAATATCGTCCAAATGCAGCAAAACTTTTGTGGATTTACTTTTTGGACCAGAAGACATCCAGTGGGCCAAAGAAGTATCGAAGAGGGGGCCCGAGGTGAGCAGAAGACACCAAGGTGCGCCTGGAGGCCCAGGCGCGCCCTGATGGGTTGTTCCCATGCCGATGGCCTCCTGTAGTGCCTCTTTACTCTATAAATACCCCAATATTCCAGAAACCCTAGGGGAGTCGACGAAAATTAACTCTAGCCGCCGCAAGTTCCAGAACCACCAGATCTAATCTAAACACCATCATGGAGGGGTTCATCATCCTCATTGGTGCCTCTCCAATGATGTGTGAGTAGTTCATTGTAGACCTACGAGTCCGTAGTTAGTAGCTAGATGGCTTCCTCTCTCGCTCTCTCTCTCTCTCTCTCTCTCTTGATTCTCAATACAATGGTCTCTTGGAGATCTATTTGATGTAACTTTTTTTGCTGTGTGTTTGTTGGGATCCGATGAACTTTGAGTTTATGATCAAATCTATGTTTTTATCCATGAAAGTTATTTGAGTCTTTTGATCTCTTATATGCATGATTACTTATAGCTTCGTATTTCTTATTCGAATCTTTGGTTTAGTTAGGCCTACTGTATAAGTGAAAACATGTAAATGACATTTATAAAGAGCTTACTATGCTACAAGAATGCCTAAGAACCTTCTTTAGCTATCTATGATTTTCTCGTCTCAAACTCTATTCATGCTACATCACAATATTTGATCAAGTCAGATTCGAACAACTCTGTGTGAGGAGCACTCGGAGTCCCCGATTCGTCATAGACTTAAACTTCCAAAACCTCTTAGTGATTCTCGGTCTGACCGATCCTTCCATTTCGGTCCTACTGAGATCATCAAGTTGATCTGAGTTTTCAATCTCGGTGCAACCGATTTGAACTTTTCGGTCTCACCGATTTGCTGTAACTGAACACAGTTATGCATCTCGGTGCCACCGAGTTGTTCCACTCGGTCACACCGATAGGGTTGAGCTATATATATAGCCACGGGCAAAATTTTGGAAATTTCTCCGAAACCCTTCACCCGCGCAACAGCTCGCTCTGCCATCGTGGTCTCCGGATCGTCTCCTCGTCGCCAGCAGCCTCCTGTCGCTGGTCTCCGCCGCCGTCAACGGATTTCATCCCCGCCGTTGCCGCCGTAGCAAGTCCACCGCCAAGATAGGGTATGGACTTAATCTTTGTGCTATCCACGTCTGATTCCTGGCACATTGTTTTCATATTGATTCTTGCCACGATTGAAACTCTTCTATCTAGCCAAAGTAGTTCATAGATTAGATGTGATTCAAAATTTTAGGGGTAGGTTTCCGCCGAAACCATCTCGGACCCAGCGAGTTGAAAAACTCGGTCTCACCGATTTGGCTTATGCCATTGAACTAGTGACTCTCGGTCTGACCGAGAATTACTAATCGGTGCAACCGATTTGAGGATTCTGTGAAACCCTAGCAGTCTCGGTACCACCAAACTGAAACTCGGTCCAACTGAGATGTCAGGACCCCGACTCAATGCCACATCGATCTAGCATGTAACACCTCATATCACTTTGCGGCCTCACGCACGGTATCCCCACGGGTGTCGCCTTACCTTTGCCCGGGACCATTTGCGCCTTTTGGCACACGTATATGATAGTGTCGCTAGCATCCATATGATAAGGAGCCCGGGCTGACATGGCTAGTCGTAAACCCAAAGTGGCGCAAACTTACAGGGACAGGCATCCATGACCCAGCATCGAACGTGTCGGTCATCAGCGAGTGAATCCAGGCTGTAGCACTGGGCTAACAGGACTCCGGTATTCATCGCGTGACATTTCCCCGAAGGGACAGACACAGGAACGAAGAAGGACACATGCCGGCCCGCCTAAGTGCTCCAGAGCAGTAGCAAGCTACCAGGGCTCAGTGGAAGCACTAGGAGACATTTCCCAGTAAGAGAGGCTACTAAGGATAAACAACTAGATAGTCAGATCCCACACATAGCAATACACATTACACGTACGCATAACATGCAAGTATGTGTTGTACAACATGGCATAATAGCATAACTCAACAACTCATATAGATAAGGCTCAAAGAGCCATCATAGCATTTATTGCAAACAGGGGTCACAGGACCCATCATACAGAGCATACAAGCAACAAGCGGAAGCATTACATGTCTGGGTACAGACATCTACAAATGAAAAAGGCTGAAGAGCCTGACTATCTACAACATCCGATCAAGATCGTAGCTGAGGTACAAGCTACTCGTTGAAGTCCACGAGAACACTAGTAAGACCGAAGTCTCCGCTGCAAAAACATAAATAAAGCAACATGAGTACAAAGGTACTCAGCAAGACTTACATCAGATCCTATCATACATGCATTTGTATGAAGAGGGTAATGTGGGGTTTAGTTGCAGCAAGCCAGCTTTGACTCTGTGGCTATCCTGTTGTACGACTACCAGAACTTCTTTGAGGTGATATGGCGCACATGAGTCCACTAGTCACCACACAATACACTACTATGGATTCATCCCCGTCTCCCTACGAGAAGGCCATCCATAGCACTCACACTTGTCTTGAGCATTTTAGATTATCCACTTCAAGTTGTCTATGTACCATGTAAGCATCCAAGAAGTCCATAACCGCGGACCCGGCTATTCGAATAGATCATGTTAACCCTGCAGGGGTGTACTTCTTCACACACGCTCTCGCCACTTACCGCCATGTACACATCATGTATCTCGGCAACCTTCAAGCGAAAGCCCGGCGAGGGTGTCGGCCATGACCTGACTAACCACACAAGACTCTAGCACAGGTTTATCGCCTATTTGGGTTCCATCCGCAAGGAGATCCGGCCGGGGTTTCACTCACGGCCCCAAACGATGTGTGCAGGGTTCCCGAGCCCACCATCCGGGTGCCACTCGGTACACCAGGCCACGTGTGCCTAGTCTGTCCCAAGCCCACCTTGCCGGGTGCCACTTGGTAGAAAAATAGCACTACCTACAAACACCAGAAATTAGTTGCGACTCCTGGACAGAGATCAAGTTGGTTAATAAGTCGAGAGGGGTCGAGGTACCGGAACCCAATGTGTGGTAGTATCGAGTCATTGGGCAACATACACAGAACTCAGTGCTTAAGGACGGTTCCAATGAGACAACCCACCATGTACTCCTACATGGCCTCTCACCTCTACCTTTACCAAATCGTGTTCACAAACTTCACTCTCAGCATCAGAACATAGAACTGCACTCCAATTCATTCCCAATGAATCAGACCTGACACAACTCTAAGCAATAGCAGGCATAGCATGGTAGGAACACAACATTGGCTTCAATCAACTCCTACACATGCTAGTGGGTTTTCAACTATTTATTGTGGCAATGACAGGTCATGCAGAGGAATGGGTTCAACTACCGCAGCACAAAGTAGCAGATGAATCGTTGTTGTCCTAATGCAATAACTGAGAGCGGGAGCGAGGGAGTAGGATTGTATCGGAATGAACAAGGGGTTTGCTTGCCTGGTAGATCAACAACGGGGCACTGCTCCTCAGAAAGGTACTCTGGAACGGACTCCGGAGCAGGACCTATCGAGAAGGAACAGTGTCGTCAATCAATACACAAACATATGCAACAATATGATGCATGAACATGGCATGTAGATGTGATGGTGTTTGAGCTAATGCAACTAGTATTCAAATTGAATGAAGTCCATTTGAATCAAGGATTCAAATGCAACTCCAAGTAAGCTCTTTATAAATGTCATTTACATGTTTTCACTTATACATGTCAATCTGAGTTACGGTTGAATTTCTATGATTTTTTGAAGTTTAAATCATTTTCTGGAATTTCCTGATTTAATTTAAATCCAGAAAATGAATAACTGCGTCAGCCTAACGTCAGCGTGACGTCAGCGGGTCAACGGCCAGGTCCAGGTCAAACCTGACCAGTGGGACCCATGTGTCAGTGACTGTGGCTAATCTTTATTAAATTAAACCTAAACTTGTTTAATTAATGGGGCTAATTAATTGTCAAGCTAATCTTAAACTAAAAATTAGCAGGGTCGGGCCCCACATGTCAGTGTCACAGGAGGGATTAGTTAGCAGGGTTGACCCGGTCAATCCCGCCGGCGTTTAGCCGCCGGCGAGGCCGAACACGGCGGAGGGCTCGGGATTGTCGCTCCGGCGACCATCCGGGCGGCGGAGACCTTCTCCGAGGAGCTGGTGCTCATCCGCGTCCTTTGGAGCAGGCGGGGGGCTGCGGGGGTGCCGGAGCTCGCCGGAGCAGAGCTCGGGGCGGCGGCTAGAGCTCGGGCTCGAGCGGCTGCGGGCTACAGAGCACGGGGAGGCAGGAGAGGAGGGGGAACCGACGCGGGGGGGGCTCACAGGGGACCGGAAGAGACGATGGCGAGCTCGGGGGAGGCGCTGACGGCGGCGAGTGGCGACGGAGATCCACGGCGGCCGGAGGTAATGAAGGCAACGGCTCCATGGGGCGCTCCGGCTTGCTTGGCTTGACAAGGAGGACGAGGACGACGACGCAGAGCTCCTGCGCGTGTCAGAGAGGCGAGGGGGAGGCGGTGGCTACGACTACGGCGAGTGGCGGCGACGACGCGTTCGGGCGGTCGTGTGGGAGAGAGACCAGGGGAAGGGGAGGAATGAGAGAGACGGAGAGAGGTGCGGTGCGTCGTGGCGACGTCCAGGGAGTCGTGGAGTAGGCAGGGAGGCAGGAGGTGGCCGGGCGCGTGGCCGCGGCCGGCTGTTGTCGCAGGCACGCAGCTGCTTGGGCGAGGGGCAGGAAGACGACAGAGGAGGAGGCCAGGTGGGCTGGGCTGGCCAACTGGGCCGGCCAGGCCGCACAGGAACGGGCTGCACAGGGAGGTAAGCCCAGGTAAGTCTCTTCTCCCTTTAGTTTTTCTTTTTCTATTTTTCTAACATTTGTTTGGATTTAATAAAAATAATAAATCATTTTGTTTACTTATGCCAATTTTTGTAGGAACTAGTGGTATTATTCCAGAGCTCCTCAACAAATGGCATAATTTTTGAACATATATTATATATATAACAAATATATATCCAATGCAAATAATTATGAATTAATTCCAAATGCCCAAAATAAATACTTATGGGCTCTTAAAAATATTGGTTTGATTTTTATCTCTGTCCAATATTTTCAGAGAGCAACATGAGCATTTTCTTGGACCTTTTTGGAACAATTTTTATTTAGGTCATTTCCAGAAATGATTCTGAGGGTTTCACAAATCCTCATTTCAAATTTAAATGGAATTTAAACATGATGCACAAATGACTAGCTAGTCTAGGTCATACCAGAACTAGGGATGTGACAACTCGCCCCCACTTGAAAGAATCTTGTCCCGAGATTCAGGGGTCGACGGAAAGAAAGTGGGGTACTCCAGTCGAGGACGATCTTCTCGCTCCCAAGTAGCTTCCCTCTCGGAATGATGAGACCACTGAACCTTGAGAAACTTGATGTTCTGACGTCGAGTAACATGCTCTGCTTGATCAAGAATGCGAACCGGGTACTCTCGGTATGTGAGGTTATCGTGGAGATCAAGCGTTTCGTGGTCCACTCCGCGGATGGGATCCGAGAAGCAACGCCTGAGTTGAGAGACGTGGAAGACATCATGAACTCGAGAAAGATGTGGGGGTAGTTCCAACTGGTAGGCAACCTCTCCTTGTTTAGCGAGAATGCGAAAAGGACCAATGTAATGAGGAGCCAACTTGCCCTTGATACCGAAGTGATGGGTAGCCTTCAAAGGAGTGACCCGAAGGTAAGCTTGGTCGCCAATTTCATAAGTCATATCCTTATGATGGCGGTCATACTGACTCTTCTGACGAGACTGGGCTGTTTTCAAATTCTCACGAATGATGCGAACTTGCTCTTCTGCCTCCTGGATCATGTCCGGTCCAAAGAATTGTCTTTCACCGGTTTCTGACTAGTTCAAAGGTGTTCGACATCTTCGTCCATAGAGAACCTCAAAAGGAGCTTTCTTGAGGCTGGATTGATAGCTATTGTTATAAGCAAACTCGGCGAAAGGAAGACATTTCCCCTAATCCATACCGAATGAGATAACACAAGCTCTAAGCATGTCTTCGAGAATTTGGTTGACCCTTTCCACCTGACCACTCGACTGAGGGTGGAAAGCGGTACTGAAGGAAAGATGGGTTCCCATGGCAGTTTGGAAACTCTCCTAGAAATGAGAAGTGAAAAGACTACCACGGTCTGAATTGATCTCTAGTGGAACACCATGAAGTGACACTATCCGAGAAATGTATAAGTCAGCGAGCTGACTAGCAGTGATATTCTCTCGAACAGGGAGGAAGTGAGCCACTTTGGAAAGACGATCAATGACTACGAAGATAGCATTATTCCCTTTCTTGGTCCTGGGAAAGCCGGTGATGAAGTCCATACCAACTTTATCCCATTTCCATTCAGGAATAGCTAAAGGCTGAAGGGTGCCAGCAGGCCTTTGATGCTCTGCCTTAACGCGACGACAAACATCACAGTTAGCAATGAACTCAGCGATTTCTCTCTTCATCCTAGTCCACCAGAACCTTTGGCGTAGGTCCTGATACATCTTAGTACTACCGGGATGAATCGTGAGAGGAGATTCATGCGCCTCCTTAAGAATCAATTGTCGAAGATGTTGCTTCTTGGGGACCACCAGGCGGTTCCCAAAGAAAACAACACCTCGATTATCTATAGAGAAACTACCAGCAACACCTTTGGCAATGTTTCTCTTGATCCGGGTAATCCCCGTATCATGCTTCTGGGCTTCTATGATATGATCCACAAGAGTAGGTTTCGCCACCAAGGTAGAAAGGAATCCATGAGGAGCAATGTGAAGATTGAGCTTACAGAATTCCTCATGGAGAAGTGGTTGGCCTTGCTGCAACATGAGATTGTTGCAATAGGATTTACGACTTAGAGCATCAGCAATGACATTGGCTTTGCCCGGGGTGTAAGTAATCCCAAGATCATAATCTGATATCAACTCCAACCAACGTCTTTGCCTAAGGTTCAAATCTAGTTGGGTGAAGATATACTTGAGACTCTGGTGATCGGTGTAGATCTTGCAACGTTTACCAAGAAGGTAATGTCGCCAGGTCTTGAGTGCATAGACTATGGCTGCAAGCTCTAGATCATGTGTAGGATAATTCTCCTCATGTGGATGCAACTGTCGAGATGCATAGGCAATCACATGACGATCCTGCATAAGAATGCAACCTAGTCCCTATCGTGAGGCATCGCAGTAGATAACAAAGTCCTTTGTGAAATCCGGTGGCACAAGTATGGGAGCAGAAGTCTGGCGTCTTTTCAGTTCCTGAAAACTCTACTCACACTGTGGGGACCACTCAAACTTTTTATCTTTCTTGAGAAGTTCCGTGAGGGGTTTGGCTACTTTGGAGAAGTTTTGAACAAAGCGGCGACAATAGCTGGCTAGACCAAGGAAACTCCTAACTTGTTTAACGGTTTCAGGTGGAGTCCAATCGAGAACGGCCTTAACTCTCTCGGTATTAATAGCAATGCCCTTACCAGAGATTACGTGGCCTAGGTAGGTCACTTCTGGCAACCAAAATTCGCACTTGGAGAACTTGGCATAAAGGCGGTGCTCTCTGAGTTTTTCTAACACAAGTCTAAGATGTTCGGCATGCTCTTCTTCGTTCTTCGAGTAAATAAGGATATCATCGAGGTAAACCACGATGAACTTATCTAAGTACTCCATGAAGATCGAGTTCATCAAGCGGGAGAAAGTAGCTGGAGCGTTGGTTAGACCAAAGGACATGACGGTGTACTCGTACTGACCATAACGAGTGACAAAAGCCGTCTTAGGAATGTCCCCATTTCTGATCTTGATTTGGTGGTAGCCTAACCTCAAATCCATAATGGAAAAGACTGATGATCCAGCGAGCTGATCAAACAGGTCGTTGATCCTGGGGAGCGGATACTTGTTCTTTATCGTGACCAAATTAACGGGACGATAATCTACAACCATCCGGTCCGTACCATCCTTCTTCTTCACGAAGAGGACGGGGCAAGCCCAAGGAGAAGAACTAGGACGGATGAAACCCTTTTGCAAGGACTCATCAAGTTGTTTCTTAAGCTCGGCTAGCTCTAAGGGTGCCATCTTGTAAGGTATCCTGGAGATTGGAGCAGTTCCTGGAATAAGATCTATGACGAACTCTACATCTCTGTCAGGTGGAACACCTGGCAGTTCCTCTGGAAAGACATCCGGAAAGTCACAGACTACCGGGATATCTTCAAGGTCTGGAAGAGGGCTGGCATTAAGAGAATAGAGCTGACGCTTTGCCACTCTAGTGGAGACAGTGACTATCTTGCCAGATGGGTGTGTAAGCTGAACAGACCTAGTGTAACAATCAATCTTGGCATAATGAGCTTTCATCCAGTCCATACCCAAGATTATGTTAATATCTGTAGACTTGAGGGCTACAAGTGATGCAAGGAATACAAGTCTATCAACAAGGATTTCATTACCATGGCTGATTCTGGTGGTCTGCCATCTAGACCCTGGGGTTTGGATTTCAAGCGGAGTTGGCATGTCACAAAATGACATGTCGTGCAAAAGAGCATAGCCTTCAGAAATGAAGGAGTGAGACGCTCCAGTATCGAACAAAACCGATGCTGGATAGCAATTGACAAGGAGTGTACCAAGAACGACATCCGGATCATCATGAGCGTCTTTAGCTGAGACGTGATGCGCACGTCCATGTTCAGTGGGGGCTGGCTTGGCACTGATCGTCTTGCGTGATGGCTTACCATGGCCAATAGACTTCTCGGGTTGGGGTGGAGCATAACTCGTCTGAGAGCAGTCACGTGCATAGTGTCCTGGCTTCCTGCATGTGAAGCAAGTCCCTGAGGTTGGACGTGGACCCGCACTGACAAGCGGTCTACTAGTAGGCCTGGGTGGAACATACGATTGAGCTGGGGAAGGCACTACATATGATGGTCTTGGTGAATATCCCGAAGGAAGAGCGGAGTTTGGAACCCATATCCGGCGCTTCTGAGAACCAGAACCGGAGGAAGATCCCAAATCACGGGTGTGCTTACAAGACTCCTCGTAAGTGAGCTGAGATGTCTCTGCATTGATGGCCTTGTTCACAAGGGCTTGGAATGTATCACAATGATGTAGGTGGAGATCACGACACAACTTGGGGTTGAGACCCTTCCGGAACCTAGCCTGCTTCTTGGCGTCCGTGGACACTTCTTCTGTGGCATAGCGGGCGAGGTTCTCAAACTCTCTACTGTAAGCATCAACAGCCATCTTACTCTGGGTGAAACTACAGAACTCTTCTCTCTTGCGATCAATGAGGGCCTCAGGAATGTGATGCTCGCGAAAAGCCTCAGTGAAATCCCTCCAGGTAGGAATCTGGCCAGCTGGAAGCATAGCCTCATAGTTCTGCCACCAAAGACTAGCAGGACCTTCCAGGTGGTATGTGGCATAGGTGACCTTGTCATCTTCAGCTACGTTCGTGGAACGCAGCTTATGAGTGATGCTACGGAGCTAGTCATCTGCATCGAGTGGCTCGATGGAATGATGAAAGGTAGGTGGGTGCAAGCGAATGAAGTCATGAATGGTTACAGACCCTTTGAACTGATGTGCGGTGTTCTCCTCGATACGTGCCAACAAGCGGTTGGACTCACGCTTGTTCCTCTCCATTTCTAACATGAACTCTACCAATGAAGGTTGGTCGGGAGGATCCTCGTCCCTACCATCTCCGTGGTTCTGGCTACGAACAATAGAACTTGATGACATCCTGAGAAACGAAACCAGGGACGGAATCAACATCAATTATAGGCTATAGAATGTAGGATAAGGAAATTAGTATCTCTCAAACTCCTAGGGAAATTCCGGCAGCATAACAGCAGTAAAATGCTCAGAATGAGACATCCTGCTAAAATGGAGTAGTACAACAACTCAACCTCACCACTCAAGGTTCTGGTATAGTACTAATCAGGCTACACCGGAGGTACTCAAAACTGGGGTATGACTCTGATCAACCAATCCTATGGGACTACGGAGTAGTAACACGTGATCCTGATAGACGGAAGAGAATCCTAGTTCCTTAACCCCGCAGGAAAGATAGGATGACTCAGATCAGAAGGCCATGAGGTAAAGGAGTAAAAAGAGCCTTACGTTCCTTCCCACAATCAATTCCCTTATATAACTAAAGAATTTCTAGACTCAACTTCGACCCGTTTGGCTTGATAATCCTACAGGCAGTCAGGCTCTGATACCAAAGCTGTCAGGACCCCGACTCAATGCCACATCGATCTAGCATGTAACACCTCATATCACTTTGCGGCCTCACGCACGGTATCCCCACGGGTGTCGCCTTACCTTTGCCCGGGACCGTTTGCGCCTTTTGGCACACGTATATGACAGTGTCGCTAGCATCGATGTGATAAGGAGCCCGGGCTGACATGGCTAGTCGTAAACCCAAAGTGGCACAAACTTATAGGGACAGGCATGCATGACCCAGCATCGAATGTGTCGGTCATCAGCGAGTGAATCCAGGCTGTAGCACTGGGCTAACAGGACTCCGGTGAATCGGGCTGTAGCGGGCTAACAGGACTCCGGTATTCATCGTGTGACGTTTCCCCGAAGGGACAGACACAGGAATGAAGAAGGACACATGCCGGCCAGCCTAAGTGCTCCGGAGCAGTAGCAAGCTACCAGGGCTCAGTGGAAGCACTAGGAGACATTTCCCGGTAAGAGAGGCTACTAAGGATAAACAACTAGATAGTCAGATCCCACACATAGCAATACACATTACACGTACGTATAACATGCAAGTATGTGTTGTACAACATGGCATCATAGCATAACTCAACAACTCATATAGATAAGGCTCAAAGAGCCATCATAGCATTTATTGCAAACAGGGGTCACAGGACCCATCATACAGAGCATACAAGCAACAAGCGGAAGCATTACATGTCTGGGTACAGACATCTACAAATGAAAAAGGCTGAAGAGCCTGACTATCTACAACATCCGATCAAGATCGTAGCTGAGGTACAAGCTACTCGTCGAAGTCCACGAGAACACTAGTAAGACCGAAGTCTCCGCTGCAAAAACATAAATAAAGCAACATGAGTACAAAGGTACTCAGCAAGACTTACATCAGATCCTATCATACATGCATTTGTATCAAGAGGGTAATGTGGGGTTTAGTTGTAGCAAGCCAGCTTTGACTCTGTGGCTATCCTGTTCTACGACTACCAGAACTTCTTTGAGGTGATATGGCGCACACGAGTCCACTAGTCACCACACAATACACTACTATGGATTCATCCCCATATCCCTACGAGAAGGCCATCCATAGCACTCACACTTGTCTTGAGCATTTTAGAGTATCCACTTCAAGTTGTCTATGTACTATGTAAGCATCCAAGAAGTCCATAACCGCGGACCCGGCTATTCGAATAGATCATGTTAACCCTGCAGGGGTGTACTTCTTCACACACACTCTCGCCACTTACAGCCATGTACACGTCATGTATCTCGGCAACCTTCAAGCAGAAGCCTGGCGAGGGTGTCGGCCACGACCTGACTAACCACACAAGACTCTAGCCCAGGTTTATCGCCTATTCGGGTTCCATCCGCAAGGAGATCCGGCCGGGGTTTCGCTCACGGCCCCAAACGATGTGTGCAGGGTTCCCGAGCCCACCATTCGGGTGCCACTCGGTACACCAGGCCACGTGTGCCTAGTCTGTCCCAAGCCCACCCTGCCGGGTGCCACTTGGTAGAAAAATAGCACTACCTACAAACACCAGAAACTAGTTGCGACTCCTGGACAGAGATCAAGTTGGTTAATAAGTCGAGAGGGATCGAGTTACCGGAACCCAATGTGTGGTAGTATCGAGTCATTGGACAACATACACAGAACTCAGTGCTTAAGGACGGTTCCAATGAGACAACCCACCATGTACTCCTACATGGCCTCTCACCTCTACCTTTACCAAATCATGTTCACACACTTCACTCTCAGCATCAGAACATAGAACTGCACTCCAATTCATTCCCAATGAATCAGACCTGACACAACTCTAAGCAATAGCAGACATAGCATGGTAGGAACACAACATTGGCTTCAATCAACTCCTACACATGCTAGTGGGTTTTCAACTATTTACTATGGCAATGACAGGTCATGCAGAGGAATGGGTTCAACTACCGCAGCACAAAGTAGTAGATGAATCGTTGTTGTCCTAATGCAATAACTGAGAGCAGGAGCGAGGGAGTAGGATTGTATCGGAATAAACAAGGGGGTTTGCTTGCCTGGTAGATCAACAAGGGGGCACTGCTCCTCAGAAAGGTACTCTGGAACGGACTCCGGAGCAGGACCTATCGAGAAGGAACAGTTTCGGCAATCAATACACAAACATATGCAACAATATGATGCATGAACATGGCATGTAGATGTGATGCTGTTTGAGCTAATGCAACTAGTATTCAAATTGAATGAAGTCCATTTGAATCAAGGATTCAAATGCAACTCCAAGTAAGCTCTTTATAAAAGTCATTTACATGTTTTCACTTATACAGTAGGTATAAGTTGGTTTGTCATGCATGAAACTAGTATAGATGGAAAGATTGCATTTTACTGATAATATTTCATATATAAATTATTTCAATCTGAGTTACGGTTGAATTTCTATGATTTTTTAAAATTTAAATCATTTTCTGGAATTTCCTGATTTAATTTAAATCCAGAAAATGAATAACCACGTCAGCCTGACGTCAGCGTGACGTCAGCGGGTCAACGGCCAGGTCCAGGTCAAACCTGACCAGTGGGACCCATGTGTCAGTGACTGTGGCTAATCTTAATTAAATTAAACCTAAACTTGTTTAATTAACGTGGCTAATTAATTGTCAAGCTAATCTTCAACTAAAAATTAGCAGGTCCGGGCCCCACATGTCAGTGTAACAGGGGGGATTAGTTAGCAGGGTTGACCCGGTCAATCCCGCCGGCGTTTAGCCGCCGGTGAGGCCGAACGCGGCGGAGGGCTCGGGATTGTCGCTCCGGCAACCATCCGGGCGGCAGAGACCATCTCCGAGGAGCTGGTGCTCGTCCGCGTCCTTTGGAGCAGGCAGGGGGCTGCGGGGGTGCCGGAGCTCGCCGGAGCAGAGCTCGGGGCGGCGGCCAGAGCTCGGGCTCGAGCGACTGAGGGCTACAGAACACGGGGAGGCAGGAGAGGAGGGGGAACCGACGCGGGGGGGGGGCTCACAGGGGACCGGAAGAGACGACGGCGAGCTCGGGGGAGGCGCGGACGGCGGCGAGCGGCGACGGAGATCCACGGCGGCCGGAGGTAGTGAAGGCAACGGCGACGGCTCCACGGGGCGCTCCGGCTTGCGTGGCTTGACAGGGAGGACGAGGACGACGACGCGGAGCTCCTGCGCGTGTCAGAGAGGCGAGGGGGAGGCGGTAGCTACGACTACAGCGAGCGGCGGCGAGGGCGTGTTCGGGCGGTCGCGTGGGAGAGAGACCAGGGGAAGGGGAGGAATGAGAGAGAGGGAGAGAGGTGCGGGGCGTCGTGGCGACGTCCAGGGAGTCACCGAGTAGGCAGGAAGGCAGGAGGTGGCTGGGCGCGTGGCCGCGGCCGGCCGTGGCGCGGGCACGCAGCTGCTTGGGCGAGGGGGAGGAAGACGACAGAGGAGGAGGCCAGGTGGGCTGGGCTGGCCAACTGGGCCGGCCAGGCCGCACAAGAACGGGCTGCACAGGGAGATAAGCCCAGGTAAGCCTCTTCTCCCTTTAGTTTTTCTTTTTCTATTTTTCTGACATTTGTTTGGATTTAATAAAAATACTAAATCATTTTATTTACTTATGCCAATTTTTGTAGGAACTAGTGGTATTATTCTAGAGCTCCTCAGCAAATGGCATAATTTTTGAACATATATTATATATATAACAAATATATATCCAATGCAAATAATTATGCATTAATTCCAAATGCCCAAAATAAATACTTATGGGCTCTTAAAAATATTGGTTTGATTTTTATCTCTGTCCAATATTTTCAGAGAGCAACATGAGCATTTTCTTGGACCTTTTTGGAACAATTTTTATTTAGGTCATTTCCAGAAATGATTCTGAGGGTTTCACAAATCCTCATTTCAAATTTAAATGGAATTTAAACATGATGCACAAATGACTAGCTAGTCTAGGTCATACCAGAACTAGGGATGTGACACGAGATCATCAGTTTAGGTTCCAAAACTGCTTCGGTATCACCGAGTTTGAAAATCGGTGGATCCAAAATGCTTTCTGTGGAAACTAAGAGTGAACTTTTGAGTCATTCTTTTGCAAAAACCTCTGCATTTTGTGGTGCTCATCTTTTCTATCTCATCTATAACTCTTCACAGGGTCAGCAGTCAGCTTTTGCAGTACGTCTGATCAAAGTGACAGCCAGAACAGGTCAGAAGAGCAGATGGACTTGAGTGTGGGCACTAGTCCCTCAACTTCAGATGAAGGGAGCAGAAGTACTCCTAGCAATTTTCCTAAGGCTGCAACTAGGCAAAGGAGGAAAAGAACTTTAGATTCAAGAATTGATAAACTAAAATATGGGCACAGGAAAATATCTATTGGATAGGGAACACTTTCCACATTATCCATACTTTGAGGACAATGAGGTTGTTATGAATGAGGATGATCCATCATCAGTTCAAGCTCAAGAGAAGAAGGAGAAGGCAAGGAAGGAGAAGGCTGCCAAGATGGCAACTCAAAAGGAGGCACCTGAATATTTCTTGAAAACCAAACAGGAGCAGCTTGGTTACTTGATAGCATCATCTCTGAGGATTGAGAAGGGGTTGGCCACCCTAACTCAAAACAAGGAGAGCCTGGAAAGAATCATGGAACAAAAATTCTATGATCTAGATGTCAAGGTAACTGAGATTCAGTCAGTTGTGGAGCAGCTGCAGGATGACATGTAGGAGAGGAAGGGCAAGACTACCACCAATGTGTTTGCCAGAGTGCCCAGAGCCCAGAGGTCAGTTGCAGTGCCAGTGACAGACACTAGAGCAACAACTTCAGCACCAGCCACTGCCCCTACTGTTCCAGTGCAACCAGCTCCAGCACCAACTCCTCCAACTCCATCCACTTCAATTGAAGCCTTCATCCTTGGAGTTATCAGGACACCACCACCAGAAGATCAAGCCCGAGAGTCGATCTAGCACTATGCATTTTCTATGAACTTTTTGGTAACTTGTTGCCAAAGGGGGAGAAAAATGTATAGATCATAGGCTTCGAGAGAGAGTATTGCTTTTGTTGTCTCTTGCTTTATTTGGTGGTTTTTCAATCTTTGTTTGCTTTTGGTTGAGATACTATGCTTGTGAGACATAAATGATCATGTGTTTGATCATAAGCTACTCTTATGCATGCTTGATATTATCCTATCTATCTTATGTGATCACTCACTATGCTTGGTGATGAGTGCATGTATTCATTTTTTATTATTTTGAGCGCTCCACCAAGATGTATGTGACATGGAAGAGTAACCCATGAGCCTAATTCATTGTGCATTTGCAGTCCAAAGCAAATCTAAAACTATGCACAAATTTACGGGGAGCTCTTGCTTATCACATACTTCTCAAAGCGACGATGTTATTTAAATTTTATTATCATTTGTAGAAGCTTTGATCTATATGTTGTCATCAATTACCAAAAAGGGGGAGATTGAAAGTGCAACTATCCCTAGGTTGTTTTGGTAATTCATAACAACATATAGCTCATTGAGCTAATGCTATTCCAAGACTATTATTTCAGGAAAGCTCAACGAATGGCATGGCATGGATGATGAAAGTGGATCCCTCAAAATACTAAGGACAAAGGATTGGCTCAAGCTCAAAAGCTCAAGACTCTTCATTTTACATTTTAGTGATCCAAGATCACATTGAGTCTATAGGAAAAGCCAATCGTCGGTGTCAAAACCGGCGGATCTCGTGTAGGGGGTCCCGAACTGTGGGTCTAGGCGGATGGTAACAGGAGACAAGGGACACGATGTTTTACCCAGGTTCGGGCCCTCTTGATGGAGGTAAAACCCTACGTCCTACTTGATTAATATTGATGATGTGTGTTACAAGAGTAGATCTACCACGAGATCAAGGAGGCTAAACCCTAGAAGCTAGCCTATCGTATGATTGTCGTTCGTCCTATGGACTAAAGCCATCCGGTTTATATAGACACCGGAGAGAGCTAGGGTTACACAAAGTCGGTTACAATGGTAGGAGATCTACATATCCATATCGCCAAGCTTGCCTTCCACGCCAAGGAAAGTCCCATCTGGACACGGGACAAAGTCTTCAATCTTGTATCTTCTTAGTCTTGGAGTCCGGCCGATGATGATAGTTCGGCTATCCGGACACCCCCTAGTCCAGGACTCCCTCAGTAGCCCCTGAACCGGGCTTCAATGACGACGAGTCCGGCGCGCATGTTGTCTTCGGCATTGCAAGGCGGGTTCTTCCTCCGAATAATTTATAGAAGATTGTGAACACCAGGATAGTGTCTGGCTCTGCAAAAATAAATTCCACGTACCACCGTAGAGAGAATAATGTTACATAAGTTCAATGTGCTGACGTATTTTGTGGTGTGACATCACACCATTACCAAGCCTTTACTCGAATTGTTTTTATTGTTCAACCTCAGCGCGTTTAGCAAAGCGGTTTCCTTGGCACGTCTTGTCGAAGCATAGATCGTGTTCAGCTCGCCAAAAGTGGGCTGACCGAAGCCTACAGCAGCCTTCTAACAGGCTTTGAGGTAAGAATTTCAATATGTATAAAATGGTACCGCATAGACAGTAGCCCCTGATGCTCGGTTCGGTGTTCGGAAAGAAAAGCCGGACTGAGGATCTAAAAAGATATACGCAGGAGTCATAATAAATATGTCAATATGGGATTGCAGGCTGCGCTGCTGACCTCTGCCGCACTGACTACGGAGGTTAATACGTTGAAGGAAAGCCTCGAGCAGTCCGAGGACGAGCTCGGCCGTGCCAAGAAGCAGCTCGACGACAAGGAAGGTGAGTAACACCTTACTAAAATTGTACCTTACAGAAAAGGATTTTGGTTGCAAAAAGAATGACAAGGATAACGTGGGTATTGCAGGGGCCACTAATGACGTGGCGACCTTGAAAGAAGCGGTGGCCGCGACCGAACGCAATGCGGCCACGGAGCGCACCGAGCGAGAGAAGCAGGAGGCGCGGGTGGCGGAGGTACAGCAAGAGCTCCAGGATCTCGTGAAAAAACATGAGAGCCTGCAGCGTGACTCAAAGACTCAAGAGTCTGAGCTTGCAACGGCTCTTGAGAGTGCCAAAGCCGCTAAGGCCGAAGCCTACAAGGCCCTCCAAGAGATTGAGGCGGTGAAGAAAATAGCAGCGGGTAAGGCATTTTTCATGCAAAGTAAGCATGTGAGTGTAAATTACCTGTTGCTTACCCGAATTCAGAGCTCTCCAGGAGTATTCGCAGATCTTCCTCGCAGCATGTCCGATGCTGCCGCGTTCTACCGGGCCGAGGAGGGGAGCTCGACGGAGAAGGTCTTCTGGTCTCAGTATGCTGAGGCCGGACATCTGGTGCCCCTTAGCGACCAGCTGAAGCAGCTGGTCGAGCTCCACAAGGCGGCCGAATAGGCCATGAAGGGCCTCATAGTTCGGCTGTGGCCTAAGGAGGCCATGCCTAGGAGCTACTTCGGCCTGGTGCGGCGGCTGGTGGATGCGTGCTCGTGGGTTGAAGTCATCAAGCACTCCGCCTGTATTGAAGGTGCCCGTCGGGCCCTTGCCCGCGCAAAGGTGCACAGGAGCAAGATGGATGCCCAGAAACTCGTGACGGACCCGCCACCAGAGGGCAAGGAGCATCGCACGCCCGAGATGTATTATAGGAGTGTGCTGAAGGGCGCCCGCACTATTGCGGGTGAGTGCTCCAAAGATGTAATATTTGAGTAGACTCGCATTTTGTTATCCTGTGCGCTGAAAACTTAGTTCATATGCGCTAAGCAACGCTTGTTAATTTAAAATATTACCTTCTGTGCGGCTATTTATCAAATCTGAGAGATGGCAAGTCGTCGGCTTCAGCCCGCATGCCACGAGTGCTGGGGTGTTCGGGATAAACTTGAGCACTCTTGTTCCCATTTTTGGGTCCATCTAGGGGGGCGCTCAACACAGCGAACAAGGCAACCAGACTTATAATGCTTGAACACTCTCACTTAGCCATAGAATTCTATAATTTTAAATTTCGGCGAAGCCCCTAGTTTTCGGAAGGCCGGATTTGGGGCGCTATCCACGCCTAGGCCGGACAAGATCCGGCTCCTCGCTCTAAGCGGCATAAGTCTTTAAGGACTCGCAAAAAACCTCTCGAACAGCGACCGGCTCTCGCCTCATCATGACTGTCAGTTTTAGCTTTCTCCACTGAGGCGTTAACCTAGCTCAACTGGGGCGCAATCGCAGTGGTTCTCCCAGTGCTACCTTAGCCGATACAACGGAACGTAAGGTACCAAAACATGGGAGCCGGGCAAACCCAACTATTGACCCAAGACATGATTCGGAGCCGATGCATATAATGCTATAAGTTCGGGGTGCTGCACTTGTGAAAGTGTTCGGACTTATCACACCATAATGCGGGAAACATAAGCCCCTGGTGTGTTTTAACCGTACCAAAGTGTACGGATGCAACATGTCGTAAATGAACATATGTATAAAAAAGAAATGCAATTATAAGCAAAAAGGTGATGCATTGTTTTATTCAAGAAGTGCTGCTATGAATGCAGAACGATACAAATAGTGCGATAAGCAAGGGACGGGACTGTTAAACATGTCCCCCTCCAGGGGTAGGCAGCGGAGTGGTGTATAAAACAGATTTAATGCTCGTAATGGAGACCACCTGGATATTCGTTGTAGCCTTTATCCTTCCCTGGCTGTTGCATCGTGAGTTCGGCAGGTTTGCTGCCGGACAGGGCTTCTGACGAACGGAGTCCTGTGGGTTAAAATAAAAAGGAAAAAAAAGAACGACACACTTGAGAGCCCCTGGTGTGGTTGAGCCGCAGTCTGGGCTTATCGTGGTCGTGCCCCTCTCCCCATGCCCATGGTATCTTCAGAGCGCAATGGTGTACGCGTAGGACCTGTTTTGACGTTTACAGGGGCTGGGGTTGGGGCCGCACTGCTACGCGTGCTCGGAACGTACCAGGTGGTCTTGTTGTAGGTTACTCCGGGCGCGCTTAGCTATGTTCGGCCGCTTAACGGCCGGACTCGAGAATTGCCTTAAGAGGCTGCATTGTACTTCTGCCGCGAGAGCCGCTGTATGTTCCTCCGTTCGGAGAGAACGTTCAGTGTTTCCGTTGACCGTGATGACTCCTCAAGGGCCTGGCATCTTGAGCTTGAGGTATGTGTAGTGCGGCACCACGTTGAACTTTGCAAACGCGGTACGTCCGAGCAGGGCATGATAGCCGCTGCGGAAAGGAACTATGTCGAAGATTAACTCCTTGCTTCGGAAGTTATCCGGGGATCCGAAGACCACTTCCAGTGTGACTGAGCCTGTACAATTGGCTTCTACACCTGGTATGACGCCTTTAAAGGTCGTCTTGGTAGGTTTAATCCTTTAGGGGTCTATGCCCATTTTGCGCACTGTATCCTGATAAAGCAGGTTCAGGCTACTGCCGCTGTCCATCAGGACTCTGGTGAGGTGAAATCCATCGACGATTGGGTCTAGGACCAATACAGCGAATCCGCTGTGGCGGATGCTGGTGGGGTGGTCCCTTCGGTCAAAAGTGATCGGGCAGGAGGACCATGGATTGAACTTCGGGGCAACTGGCTCCATCGCGTATACATCCCTGAGTGCACGCTTCTGCTCCCTTTTGGGTATGTGCGTTGCGTATATCATGTTCACCGTCTGAACCTGTGGGGGGAAACCCTTCTGTCCTCTATTGTTCGGCGGTCGGTCTCTTCCTCGTCATCGCTATGCAGCCCCTTGTCATTGTTTTCGGCAATTAACTTGCCTGCCTGCTTGAATACCCAACAGTCCCTGTTGGTGTGGTTGGCTGGTTTTTCGGGGGTGCCGTGTATCTGGCACGAGCGGTCGAGTATTCGGTCCAAATTGGACGGACCCGGAGTAGTTCTTTTGAATGGTTTTTCCCACTGACCGGGTTTAGAGCCTCTGAATCCGGCATTGACTGTCGTATCCTCACTATTGTCGCCGTTGATGCGGCGCTTGTTTTTGTTACAACGCGACCTGCCATTTCGGTCCTTGAAATCCGGACTGCCAGAATTTTTGCTGAGGTTGTTGCTGCATGCTAGCCAGCTGTCCTCACCCGCGCAGAAGCGGGTCATGAGTGATGTGAGGGCTGCCATGGATTTCGGCTTTTCCTGTCTCAGGTGCCGGGCAAGCCACTCGTCTTGGATGTTATGCTTGAAGGCCGCGAGGGCCTCCGCATCCGGATAGTCGACGATTTGGTTTTTCTTGGTTAAGAACCGTGTCCAGAATTGTCTGGCCGATTCGTCTGGCTGCTGAATTATGTGGCTTAGGTCATCAGCGTTTGGTGGTCGCACATACGTGCCTTGGAAGTTATCGAGGAATGCGGCTTCCAGGTCTTCCCAACTCCCAATTGACTCTGCTGGCAAGCTATTAAGCCAATGCCGGGCTGGTCCTTTAAGCTTGAGGGGGAGATATTTGATGGCGTGAAGATCGTCACCGCGGGCCATGTGGATGTGAAGAAGATAGTCTTCGATCCAAACCGCAGGGACTGTTGTGCAATCGTAAGATTCGATATTCACGGGTTTAAACCCTTCGGGGATTTGATGATCCATTACTTTATCTGTGAAGCATAGTGGGTGTGCGGCGCCTCTGTACTGGGCGATATCACGACGGAGCTCAAAAGAGCTTTGTCTGTTTTGTTCGGCCCGGCCGGACTTACTGTGTCCGGGGCGACGGTTGTCATCACGTACCGTGGGGCGCCCACGCGATCCATAGATCGATCTTGATTGTCTTGCCTTATCCTCCAATATATCTCGCAAGTCCGGAGCGTTCCCCTGTGGCCTTGTGCTTTTTGAGCGATGCCGGGGTACGTGTCTAGTGAAGGGCCTAGAGGCCTCTCTGTCGCGACCACGGGGTGGTCGGTCAGCCGTATTGTCTCCTGGTGATGCGGGTTCATATGCTTCCTCCTCTAATCGGGGGAGCAGCTTGTGTTTAGCGTAGCTTTTGGAGGGGCGTTCGAGCTCATGCTCTTCGGCCGCGAGGACTTCAGTCCATCTGTCGGCTAGCAGATCTTGATCAGCTCTAAGCTGTTGCTGCTTTTTCTTGAGGCTGTTCGCCGTGGCCATAAGCCTGCGTTTAAAACGCTCTTGTTCGACGGGATTCTCAGGGACGACGAATTCATCATCGTCGAGGCTTGCCTCGTCTCCGAAGGGAGGCATATAATCCTCTACCTCTTCTTCTGCCGCTCTCTCATGAGGGCTGGCGTCTCCGTCCTCCTGCTCTAGATCTTGCCGGAGTGGGTTGTCTTCGGCACTGTCCGGTGTATTATTATCTCCGGTGCCGGAATCTTCATTGTTGCTGTGGCGGGATTTAGAGCGGCACCGTTGACGCCGGCGCTTGGGCTGCTTCTTGGAGGGGTCATCCTCCGCTATTCCTTCGCCATTCCCATCCTTTGGGATATCCACCGTGTATATGTCATATGATGAGGTGGCTTTCCAGTGCCCAGTAGGCGCTGGTTCTTGGTTGTCTCCGGCATCGTCGTCCATACCGTCAATGTCTTCGGAGTCGTAGTCTAGCATGTCGGTTAGATCGTCGACAGCGGCTACCAAGTGGGTGGTGGGTGGGCTTTGAATTTCTTCGTCGTCCGCATCCCAACCGTCCTGACCGCAGTCCGGCCAGGGCTCTCCTGATAACGAGAGATACTTTAGCGAACTCAAGATGTCGCCAAAAGGTGAGTGTTGAAAGATGTATGCTGCGGTGAACTCCATGATCGGCGCCCAATCGGATTCGATCGGAGGGGCGCGGGAGGTTCGGAGTCTGGCAAGGAGTCTGGCACCTCGGAGTCACGAGCTTCATGAGGGACAAGGTCATTGTTCGGCTCTATCGCAGTAGAGGTTGCAGCCCCCGAGGAGGTGTCTAGCCATCCGTCCTCGACCTGCGCAGCCGGCTCCGAATTGATGATCGGAGCAGGTTCGAGTGCAGCCTCCAGGGTACTGTACTGCTGCAGAGCTAAATCATGCTTGCCGTGATAGTGCGGCACGCTCGGCTGTGGCTCGAATCCATCGAGGATCAAGTCCCCGCGGATGTCGGCCGTGAAGTTCAAACTTCCAAATCTGACCTGACGGCCAGGGGCGTAGCTTTCGATCTGCCAGTTGGCCAAGCGAATTGGCCCGCAGTGCGAAGCCGCCGAATACGAAGATCTGTCCGGGGAGAAAGGTCTCACCCTGGACTGCGTCGTTGATGATGGTCGAAGAAGCCATCGAGCCTATCGGTGACGACACAGAGGAACTCTCAATGAAAGCACCGATGTCGGTGTCAAAACCGGCAGATCTCGGGTAGGGGGTCCCGAACTGTGCGTCTAGGCGGATGGTAACAGGAGACAAGGGACACGATGTTTTACCCAGGTTTGGGCCCTCTTGATGAAGGTAAAACCCTACGTCCTGCTTGATTAATATCGATGATGTGTGTTACAAGAGTAGATCTACCACGAGATCAAGGAGGCTAAACCCTAGAAGCTAGCCTATGGTATGATTGTCGTTCGTCCTATGGACTAAAGCCATCCGGTTTATATAGACACCGGAGAGGGCTAGGGTTACACAAAGTCGGTTATAATGGTAGGAGATCTACATATCCGTATCGCCAAGCTTGTATCTTCATAGTCTTGGAGTCCGGCCGATGATGATAGTTCGGCTATCCGGACACCCCCTAGTCCAGGACTCCCTCACCAATACTATCAAGGAGGGATGAGGTGTTGCTTAATGAGCCTCTTGCTTCATGTGCTTAGTGATATGCTCCAAAACCCTCAACTACTTTCCCACATCCACAAATGACCTAAACCTAAAGCCAAAATCGGTCACATCGATTCTTTCTATCCGGTGCCACCGATTCCAAAAGTCATAGCCACTGCCACCAACCCTAAGCAAATCGGTGTTACCGATAGGGATCTCGGTCTCACCAAGATGGGGTTGCAATCTCTCTGTTTCCCTTCGTAACGTTCCGTTCTAACCGAAGTGAGCGATCGGTCCCACCAAGATTGCAAAGTAAACTCTCTATTTCCTTTTTGTAACATTTCGGTCTCACCGAAAAGAGCAAATCGGTCCCACTGAGTTTACCTAACCAACTCTCTGGAAAGCTTATTACCAAATCGGTCTCACCGAGTTTGTGTAATCGGTCTCACCGAGATTACGTTATGCCCTAACCCTAACCGAATCGGCCTCACCGAGATGCATGTCAGTCCCACCGAAAATCACTAACAGTCACTAGGTTTACTAAATCGGTCCGACCGAGTTTTACGATTCGGTCCCACCGAGTTTGGTAAATTGTGTGTAACGGTTAGATTTTGTGTGGAGGCCATATATACCCCTCCACCTCCTCTTCATTCGTGGAGAGAGCCATCAGAATGAACCTACACTTCCAACTTACCACTTCTGAGAGAGAACCACCTACTCATGTGTTGAGGCCAAGATATTCCATTCCTACCATATGAATCTTGATCTCTAGCCTTCCCCAAGTTGCTTTCCAGTCAAATCTTCTTTCCACCAGATCCAAAACCTCTGAGAGAGAGTTGAGTGTTGGGGAGACTATCATTTGAAGCACAAGAGCAAGGAGTTCATCATCAACGCACCATTTATTACTTCTTGGAGAGTGGTGTCTCCTAGATTGTCTAGGTGTCACTTGCGAGCCTCCGACAAGATTATGGAGTTGAACCAAGGAGTTTGTAAGGGCAAGGAGATCGCCTACTTCGTGAAGATCTACTGCTAGTGAGGCAAGTCCTTCGTGGGCGACGGCCATGGTGGGATAGACAAGGTTGCTTCTTCGTGGACCCTTCGTGGGTGGATCCCTCCATGGACTCGCGCAGCCGTTACCCTTCGTGGGTTGAAGTCTCCATCAACGTGGATGTATGATAGCACCACCTATCGGAACCACGCCAAAAACATCCGTGTCTCTAATTGCGTTTGAATCCTCCAAACCCTTCCATTTACTTTCTTGCAAGTTGCATGCTTTAATTTCCGCTGACTATACACTCTTTGCATGCTTGCTTGAATTGTGTGATGATTGCTTGACTTGTCCTAAAATAGCTAAAATCTGCCAAACTCTAAAATTGGGAAAAGGTTAAGTTTTTATTGGTCAAGTAGTCTAATCACCCCCCTCTAGACATACTTCAAGGTCCTACACTCCGCCGCATCGCAGCCGGCCACGGGAGGCAGGAGCACAAGGCACGACCGGCGCTGGTTTGGGCGGCTGGAGCAAGAAGACCAGAGGTTGAAGAAGCACTACGACCGTTGGATGGACATCATACGGTCACTGGAGCTAGAATCGTTCATATTGACTAAGTTGACAAAGCCCTCCGTCCCCGTCAACTTAGTAGGCCCACAAGTCAGCCTGCCACTATACTGGGTCCTAGCTAACAGGGGGAGTATTCATTTTTTTATGCATAATAAGGAGGCACTTCCTTGCGTGCGAAGATATAGCTGGTGGGTCCGAGCTGTCAGCGGCGGTAACGTTTTTTTCGTGAAATACTGAGGCCCTTTCGGTGGGTCCCTGATGTCAGGTGGAAGAATCATTATTTTGCGCATAATAAGGAGGCATTTCCTTGTGTGCGGCCATGGACCCAGCTGTCAGCCTCTCCACATACAGTCCACTTCAGATGCATGTCGGTCATTGACCACGTTGACCAGGCTGCGTTGAGAGCACCAGGGCGGTGGACGACGGCGAGGCCTAGGAAGGGAACGACACGGAGGCAGGGAAGACTCAGCAGCTGTTTCCCACGCGGAGGGGAGTATGACTGAACGAGGGTTTATTGGTTCGTCTGCCGTCGCCGGAGAATAACAGCAGGTGTGGGTGAGTAGAGGGATGTCTAGGCCAGCGATGGGAATACATTGAGGAGGTGAGGCCTGCGCGGTAGCACAGCTGGCCGCGGGGAGGAGGGAGTAGGCAGTCCCGTCGCCGCTTGTTTGAGAGGCTGGAGCAGGAAGAGCAGAGATTGAAGAAGCACGACGGCCGTTGGATGGACATCCAACCGTCACTGCTTGTGCGTCAATCTTTTTTTTAGGAAAGCCTCAAATCTGTGGAAAACAGCATACAACCCATCTGCCATTATTTCTAATAATTTACAGCCCATTTGCTAATTCTTAAGGTTTTTTTTGGAGCCCATATTATTTTTCTTAGCATTACAGCACATATTGTGGCCACGGTTAAAAAATTATACAAAATTTTGCATATTTCGGTGGGGTCCGAACTGTTTTTAATCCCGAAATTTCGACTCGGATTCAAACTGATTTAAAAAATAAATGTATATCTATATAAAATCCAACAAATTCTCCATGCATAAAATTTAATGTAATTTAAAATCTTGAAATGAAAAAAATATATTTGAAACTAATTGCCGGTTTGATGTGTTTTAAAAATGTACAGCCCATTTCTCATTACTGATGGGCCATTTTCTCGGCCAACCGAATGAAAAGCTCACCTCATCTTGAAAGATTTGTAGCCCAACAGGCCTGACAAAGCGACTTAATTGCAAATCACAAAAAAACTGGGTTGTGGCCATGGACCCAGCTGTCAGCCTGTCCACGTATAGTACTCTTCGGATGGAAGTTGTTCCTTGACCACGTTGACCACGCCGCGTGGAGAGCACCACGGCGGTGGACGACGACAAGGCCTAGGAAGGGGACGACGCGGAGCCAGGGAAGACGCGGCAGTAGAATCCCGTGCGGAGAGGAGTACGAGGGTTCACTGGTTTGACTGCGGTGTGAGGCTGCCATCACCGCAGGGCCTGGCCAGCGATGGGAATAGTAGGGGGTGGTGAGGCCTCCGCGGCAGCACAGCCGGCCACGAGAGGCAGGAGCATGTGGCACGACCGGCGCTGCTTTGGGCGCCTGGAGCAAGGAGACCAGAGGTTGAAGAAGCACTACGGCCGTTGGATGGACATCGTACGGTCACTGGAGCTAGAATCGTTCATATTGACTAAGTTGACAATGCCCTTCGGCCCCGTCAACTTAGTAGGCCCACAAGACAGCCTCCCACCATGGTGGGTCCCAGCTAGCCGGGGGAGTATTCATTTTTTTGTGCGTAATAAGGAGGCACTTCCGGTGGGTCCGAGCTGACAGCGGGGGGAACGTTTTTTTTCACGAAATACGGTGGCCCATCCGGTGGGTCCCAGCAGTCACGGGAAACGATTTATTTCACAAAATACTGGTGGCCCTTTCGGTGGGTCCCCGCTGTCAGGTGCAGAAATAATTATTTTTTGCGTAATAAGGAGGCACTTCCTTGCGGCTGCCGTGGACCCAGCTGTCAGCCTCTCCACGTGCAGTACTCTTCCGATGGAAGTCGGTCGTTGATCACATTGACTACGCCGCGCCGAGAGCACCACGGCGGTGGACGACAGTGAGGCCTAGGAAGGGGACAACGCGGAGCCGGGCCACGGGAGGTAGGAGCAGGCGGCAGGACCTGCGTTGCTTTGGGCGGCTAGAGCGAGAAGACCAGAGGTTGAAGAAGTCGTATGGCCATTGGATGGACATCATACGGTCACTGGAGTATTGACTAAGTTGCCAAAGGCCTCCGTCCCCATCAACTTAGTAGGCCCACAAGTCAGCCCAGCAATATGGTGGGTCCTAGCTAGTAGGGGGGTATTCATTTTTTTGGGCGTAATAAGGAGGCACTTCCTTGCGTGCGAAGATATAGCTGGTGGGTCCGACCTGTCAGCGGGGGGGGGGGCGTTTTTTTCACGAAATACAGAGGCCCTTCCTGTGGGTCCTAGCTGTCAGGTGGAGGAATCATTATTTTGCGCGTAATAAGGAGGCATTTCCTTGCGTGCGGCCGTGGACCCAACTGTCAGCCTCTCCACGTATAGTCCACTTCCGATGGATGTCGTTCATTGACCACGTTGACCAGGTCGCGCTGAGAGCACCAGGGCGGTGGACGACGGCGAGGCCTAGGAAGGGAATGATACGGAGCCAGGGAATACTCGGCAGTTGTTTCCCACACGAAGGAGTATGAGGGTTTACTGGTTCGTCTGCCGTCGCCGGAGAATAACAGCATGTGTGGGTGAGTAGAGGGATGGCTAGGCCAGCGATGGGAGTATGGTGGGGACGTGAGGCCTACGCGGCAGCATAGCCGGCCATGGGAGGAGGGAGCAGGCAGTCCTACCGGCGCTTGTTTGAGCGGATGGAGCATGAAGAGGAGAGATTGAAGAAGCACGACAGCCATTGGATGGATATCCAACAGTCACTGCTCTCGTGTGTTGACTAAGTTGACAGGGTGTTGCGTGTGCGTCAACCTTTTTTTATGAAAGCATACGCGTCAACCTGTAGTAGGCGCACAAGTCAGCCTCAAATCTGTGGAAAACAACATACAACCCATCTGCCATTATTTCTAATAATGTACAGCCCATTTGCTAATTCTTAAGATTTTTTTGGATCCCATCTTCTTTTTGTTAGCATTACACCCCATATTGTGGCCACGGTTAAAAAGTGTACGAAATTTTTCATATTTCGGTGCGATCAACTGTTTTTAATCCAGAAATATCGATTCAAATTCCAACTATTTTGAAAAATAATTTATATAAATATAAAATCAAAATAATTGTCCACACATAAAAATCAATGGAATTTAAGATCTTGTAACGAAAAAAATGAAACTAATTCCCGGTTTGATGTATTTTAAAAATGTACAGGCCATTTCTGGGCAAACCGAATGAAACTCTCCTCATCTTGAAACATCTGCAGACCAGCAGGGCCGATAAAGCAAGTAGGCCTTGTTTGGGTATTTATTTAAAAAATAGAACTGGGCTAGCCATTTTCAGCAAGAAAAAAACACAACTGGGCTCATGATGTGGTAAACATAAATAGAACCCTGGCTAGACGGGCCACAGCCGCCGCACAGCCCCGTTGCTACCCTGATCCATCGCTAAAACTAGTACAAAAAACAACCGCTTGTTCCTCATTGTCTAAAAAAACTGCTTGTTCCTCAAAAAAAACTGCGCGACTTGCTGGGTCCCTGGTGTCAGCCGCTCGTAGTGTAATTCTCTCGTTTATTAACTACGTTGACGAGGACATGAGCCCCAGATGTCCAACCATTAGGAGGAACCATATTTTTGGGCTTGTACTATAGAGGCACTTGCTTGCATACTGCCATGACGCTGGTGGGTCCCTACTGTCATCCTCTCCATGTACAGTCATCTCCTTGTTCCTCTCGGTTGTTGACGGCGTTGATAACGCAGGAGGGCGGCGCACAGCGCACGGCGAGTGCACCAAGGCCGCAAGGCGGAGGACGACGGCGAGGCCTCGGACGGAACGAACATGAGCCGTTGAAGATGCGCCGGTCCAGTCGCAGGCGGAGGGGAGTACGAGGGTTGACTGGTGGGGGTGGTGGGGGCTAGTCACTTGGCTTCTGTAATGCAAGTGAGCTCAAGCAGCCGGCATGAGTGATGTTATTTCCCTTGGTTGTGATTTTTTACAATATTTCACTCTAAATTAAATGAATGGCAAGCCATTTGCCTTGTTTCAAAGAAAATATGACAGTTATAGCCGAGTTGAAAAGGGCAGGAACATCTAACTCCAGCTTACAAACTGTACAAAAGCATGAGGGTTGATTGTTCATCAGGTTTACAAAAAAACCCAGATTGAAAAGGGCAACAACATCTAACTCCAGCACTGTTTTCGGCAGTCATAGTCAAATGAATCGGTCAGGTCCATAGAATGAACATCCTAGATCGTAAAATTTACTGGATTATGACCACAATATGTTGTAAATAGAAGCCCGGCACGTTCAGAAGCTCTTTTGCCCAGCTGAAACTCCTTTTTTTGCTCTTCGACATACCCATCCGTCAAAACCATGCTGCTGATAAACTTAAGCCTGATGGACAATAGTAACCTCTCATTCGGCAGGAAGAATGTGACAAATCTTGTGTTTGCACGGTTGGCTACATATCGTTTTAGCGTTATTGTCTTCAATCGAATCTCATGAGAAGTGAGAAAATCCCGATGCTTACGAATCCACCGATTGGTTATAACTTTCTTACCCAGTCCTGTTGCCTAAATAGACATGAAAATTGCAAATAGTTAAGGTCTAAAAGAAGAGTGTCAAAAGAGCAACAACTGAATGGTTAATTCTACTACGCTATATGCGGGCTTCCAATGTGCGTGAAATTATCAACTTTATATTCAACTTCTCCAGACATGGAAAGCATTGCAGCAAGCCAATAATCTTGTTCAGATCAAAACTATTCATTTGGATATACAAGATCTTGACAGAATCCAGCACCATTGATAGGCCATCCATGGAGAAACTCTTCATTGAGCATAGAACATAATATTAGTAAAAAATGTGTACTCCAAGATGATATATAAATTATGCGCAAAAAATTAAAATGCATCATATGGTTACAAGTGTAGATGATAATATAAAGTTCCTGAAGAACTATGGAGCCAAACACCATATTGAAATGAGCACAGAGATCATGTATTACACCCAAGGTCTCCAGTTTAGGCTTAGAGAGGACGGTTATTTGCAACGGTGAATAACTGGAATCAAGGATCAACCTTTGAAGTGAAGGGGCATCTTGCATGATGAGCTGCCTTCCGTCAAAATAAATTCCAATCCTTACAAGGTTAGGCGACTTTATTTGGAGACAACCGATTCTAACTGTGAAAACAAGCACCAAGCACTCCAGCGCAGGGCAACTAGAGTGGATGATGTTGTGCAATGAGGCCTCTGATATACGAACCCACACAAGTGAAAGTTTCTTGAGAAATGGGAGTCGAAGGTTTAGTACCAAATTGTCTGGAAGGTAGCACAGCACAAAGGTGGCGGTGTGGAGAGAGGAGGAAAACCGCGAGATGGACATCGGTGCTGAGGGCACAAGTTCATGGCATTCTATATGTGGCATGTGATTTCCAGGGGAATAGTAGAAGTCAAGCAGCTGTAGTTCTGTGAATTCAGGGGATTTCAGCCAGGCGTCCACCGTGCAGGGCATGGTATGCTTGCTCAGGTAGCATGACGGGATGCAGAGGCTTTGAATGGAGCCCTGGTGGGAGGAGATGATGGCTCTGGTGATTTAAAAATCATTGAAGAGAGATAGCTGACGACAGTCGAGATTAAGGGGCATGGCGCTCCATAGAGAGCGCCACCGAATTGAGAGGACTTGGGTGTGGCAGCAATCCTTGGTGGGGAAAAGAAAGATGATCTCCCCAAGGACGGCGTCCGGGAGATCGCTGATGCGGTCCACCTGAGATTCTACGGGTTCCTGGGATCCGGTGGGGGCGGGGTCACCCATTCTCCCCGTACTGCCAGGTGCAGGATCTACAACAGGCGTCGCCGCTGGCAGGAGCCTCATCTTCTTGGTGCTGGGGTCAGCCGACTCCATTTTCCTCGAGTGCGTCGTGTCGCGCTCACGGATTTGATCAGAGTAACGAATGACGAGCCTAGTTGTAGTGCGAGCGAAGAAGAAGGGGAGCTGGGGGTTTTCTGTAGGAGTGAGGAAGAAGGGGAGTTGGGGTTTTCTGTAGGAGTGAGGTGAGGATATTGGGGGTACGAGTGGAGCGAGCTGACGTGAGATGGGTGGGAGCGAGGAGGAAGAAGAGCACCCAGGTTTTTTTGTGGGGGAGGGGGGCGGTGTGCTGGGTGTGGGTAGCGCCTTTTGAATTGATTTTACTATTTACTACTGTGGATTGGCTGTTTTGTCTTGGGCCCAGAGAAACAATTACTACTAGTACAGTGGAGACACTCTACAGCTACCCAGAAAAACAATTACTACTAGTACAGTGGAGACACTCTACCGCTTCTGGCTCCTCCTAGGTCATTGAAACGTCTCCCTCTACTGAATGCCGTTATACTTTTGTTCACTGACATGTGGTCCATGCAGCGCGCGGGCCCAAATGCCATCCACCAAATTAGCAGGCAGTACGCAGGCAGAGAGTCACCCCAGTCGTAGCGCGGCAGTAACGAGCCGTCATATCACAAAACCCCACCTCCCCGCAGTCTAAGTTTGACGGACGAAGCAACCATCATTTCACTCCTCGCTGAATCCCCTTCTCCCTCACCGTCTTCAAGAAAGGCAACACTCGCATCTGCCACTATTCTTCTCTCCCAACTAAGGGAAGGTAAGCGGATCCGTGATGTTGGTATATAATCGTTCAGAGAAAAAAAAAGAACTTTTGCAAAGCAGTAACCAATCCTCACTCTCTTTTTTGTTTCATTATCATTGCGATTGTGTTTTCCTTTCAGTGGTCGCCTAGTATTTGTCAGTTTCATGATGGACCAAGGAGAACCAGGCAAAGATCTGTCGATATTAGAGCAGACG
>NC_041391.1:212167588-212200975 GCF_002162155.2 Triticum dicoccoides | reverse complement strand
TGATTTCCTTCTTTACCGATCTCGATTGTGGTTTTTCATCTAAGTATGTGGTGATTCTTTTAGAAAAGGAAGTATGTGGTGATTAATAATGCAAATTTTTATTAGCTTCGATGCCATGCTATACATAGTGGCCTAAATAACTTGTGGTTCTTATACTGAAAACTAATTCAGAATTTGTTTCTGCTTCAATTAGAGCCCTGATGCAGACAAGGATTGTGTGGTTGTGCATGTCACTCGCTATCTGCTGGACGACCTGAATATACGCACCGGGAAAACAGAGTTCTTAGGCTGTTGGATCCTGGAAGCCATTTGCGGTTATACCAATGAAGAGTTGTATTCCAGCCTCACTGTTGTCAGGCGTGTTGTCCAGGTGTACTGAAGCATAAGAAGTTCAAAGCTACTCCTTTGTTTGTGAGGCATACTGTTCTTGTCAAGCTTACTCAGGAAGATGACGTGGCATGCCTCCACAAACAAGTTTATCAGTGGCAAGGCCACAAGGTTGTCTTCACGAAGGTTCACAGGATTGAGCTGCTGCAGGACGTCCTCCATGATGTTCATGGCAAGGTCCGTCTTGTGTCCACCCCAAATTAGATCAAGGCATGAAATAGTTGCCCCAGCTAGTGTTTAATAGTAGTTTGGATTGTGTCTAATTATCCGAACCTTGCCTGTTATCGACCCCTCTGGGGCTAGTGCTCTGTTTGAATCCGTCTATGGGAACTGCTGCTACTTTTGTGTGCCCATGAATCATGTGAGAACCATCGTAATTGTTGCCGAAACAGATGCGTCCTCACTAGTTTTTTCATGAATATGGCATGCTAAGACATAAGTTGTCACGGTTTATCATACGAGCAGTGTGTGTTTTGATGAAATAGAGCACTCGTTCGAGAACCGTGCACCGACTTATACATAAGTACTTGTAAACACTGTTGGTGCAACCCCACTTGTAAGCAGTTGTGCAAAACATGACACATTGGCTCAGCTCGCTTCAACACTAGGCTATCGACCAGCTAACAATCAACAATCTGCTGTCTGACATATAAGCAACTATTATGTATCTTGTTACACTGGTTCATGCAGTTAATTGAGGTCACAATGTAATAAGTTCCAAACATTCACACGCTAGTCTAGCGCTCATGTGGAACACTCACAATTAAACTCGTCTTCATAAAAATCTTGAAAAGCATAAGTTAAGCAATTTTATACATCTCAATGATTCATAGAACATAACCAACATATACTAGTTCACAGCAAAAGACAAAGTTGTGAGAAGGTTTACAAATCAGGAAAAAACAAGCAAGGCTTCTCTGAGCAAAGGGCCTCCCGGTAGGCTTAAATTTCCTGGAGTTCACTCTGGTTTTTTCTTGTTGCCACCATCCCGGGTTAGGTTCTCTCATTCCAGAATAACCAATTATAATTGTGGTCTCATCTGGAATGCTGAACTGAACCATGCAGTGTACTGACAAGCTGAAATGCTTGTGCATTCCACTAAATTTAAGCACCGCTATTTGCAGAAATAAGCAGACCACAATGCCTCTTGTCCGCGCACCTGTCCAAAAAACCGCCATGCAGCCGTGCCAACTAGTCCTCGGTCCATGGATGAACTGGTAGTAAGTGCATTCTGGACTAGGATGCAGTTGTTTTCGCTCGTCCCTGCACTACAATCAGGAAGTAAAACGTACAAATCAGCTTCTTTTAGATTGTGTTGGTAATTCTACCTTAGTTAGTACCAATGTAGGGATACCTTGAAGACGGGAGGTTAGACGATGGCAACGAGGGATAGCCATCTCATTTTGTGCAGTTGTACTAAAACTGAGGTGTGTGCTTTTGATTGCGCGGATAGAAAAGATACGGAGACAGACATCCCGAAATGATATGGAGACAGACATCCCTGTTTGCGCAAATACGAAATACGGTTATTTAAACAGTGACACATATTACTACTTTCCCCCGTTTCCTCTTAGAACCAAGTCCTAGATTCATGCTACAGCTTTCCCACTTTCTTCCCTGTTTGAACCAATGCTTTGAGTTCACTGTATGAACTAGCTTTACTTCTAATAATAGTAGAAGTCTAGGTGGCTTTGTAACAGCGGACGGAAGTAGAAAAGGATCCACATGAAGGGGGAAGAGCTGGGGCAGTAGAGCAAGACAGGTTTCGAAGGAATATATACCTGAGGGTTGTCGGCATGTGGCAAAGACGGCGTTGGGAGGCCGCATCTTGGCCACAATACCGCAGGGAGGAAGAAGGGGTCGGAGGCCCTCCCGACCCGGCGCTCTCTCGGAGAGAACGACACGGCCACCGATCGAGATGCGCGGGTAGCTGTTGGTCTCCTCCCTCGCCGTCAACGACAGCGTGAACGATGCACCTACACCCCCTGCCCCGGTCGAGGTTGTCCGGCCGGATTTGTGACCAGCCGTGAGCTGAGAGAGAGAGAGTGTGGCCACTTATGTCTTGCTTAGATCTGGAGAGCATGAGAGAGTGAACGAGAGGAACCCTAGTAAAGCAGGCGCTAAGGCTCCTACTTTTATATATAGTGGAGTGATTTTGTTGTACCGGCTTCAAAAAAATGCGCTCCTACGTGTACCTGCGAGTGGGTGTGAGAGAACTAGTTTGTGCGTGCGCCGCTTATCTTCGTGAGAGTACTATATATACTATGCCCAAAGAACGTTCGCCGCAAGAGTAATAGTATAAGTGTGTGATGTGTGAGCTAAAATAAAATGTGCGCACCGTCTTTTGTTTTTTAGAAGTTCTGAGGGTAGGGTGTGAAGAGCACATATGTGCGTGACGTCTACCTGCAGATAGAGGATGGGTGCGACGTGCGAGTCTGCGAGAGGACTCGGGAGAGTCGTGACTCGTGAGGGTGCGTGTGCGTGAGAGAGAGGGGGGCACGTATCAATGCAATGCATGTGTCCGTAAATCATTATCTGACAAACGTTTGCCACAAGCCTTTTCCTAACGAACGCCGTAAGAACCGTTAGATCGGCATCCGACAGTGTCAGTTTTGCCATGTCATTTAACAGAACAGCCACTCCTCCTACACACAAATCTTCCACATGAGTGTTAGCAACTGCCGTATGCTCCCTCCGTTCCGAAATGCAGTGCATATAGCTTTATTGAAAATTAGAACCTCGCAAACTTTTACCGAGTTTTCATGTACCAAATTGCACATGTAGAATACCCTGTATATATCATTTCATTCATCTTCGATAGGTAACTATAAAGATGGGTGAGGAGTCTACAAAGAAAGAGCATCGTATCACCCGCAACAATTTCAACCATCCTTTAGTGACGAGGAATATCATAGGAACTCTATATGATATGATTTTTATAGGATTTTTTTCCTTTAGAGCCAATTGGTTCATAGGAATAGATTCATATACTCTACATTTCGAAGGAAATAAACATGATATCATTTCTATAGCTTTAGAGCAACTTGGTTCATATGAATGGATTCCTATACTCCCTTAATTTCAAAGGAAAATAAACATTAGTGTATATTTAATAGAAAAGTTCCTATGATATGAACCAAATTACATCTCTTTACTAATCCCTCCTCATAGGAATTGAGATACATGTCATCTCTAGATTCAATAGAAAAGTTCCTATGATGTGAACCAAATGAAATCTCTTTTCCAATCCCTACTCATAGGAATTGAGATGCTCCATGTCATATCTTTCCCTACAACTTCCACGTATGCATCTTCTATTCCTAAATAGATAGTACAACCCACTAGTAGCTTTTTTCCAAAACATGCAACTATGGCACAAGAACTATATAGTGTGCCAATAACTTTGAAAGATGCTTGATGGATGAAGCTAACCCGACAGTGCAGAGATGGGCAAATCCGAGCACTAATGGCCGTTGGATATCATCAACATTCCACCAGATCTGCCACATGTACAATTTAGAAGACTCCATGGTTGAACTTAAGCATAATGCACAAACCTCAAAACACAAGCACTTCTCCTTTGTTCTAGAATCTTCTGTATCATAATTGATTATTTTTTTCTAAATGAATTGCGATTATTTGTTTTTTACTTTATGATTTACAATGCACAACCCCATGAATCTTAACATTTTTATAGAACTAATTGATTTTGAATGAGATGAACTATAAGAACTAAACGAACATCTACATCATGCATATATGACTCAAAGCTTTACATGCTATACTGTGTATTTATTCATAATTTGGTTTTGAAATCTTATGCGTTCAATACATGTGTACCTTACTAGTTTTGAGTAGAGTAGCAAATTTCACGCGGCCCCGGGTATATCAAAATGCAGGGCCCATGCATCATTGCCTTTCGGTCGAACCTACGTCCACAATTTTTTGTACGTGCTATATCTCCACTGGTCCCCAAACCCAAAATGATGCGTCGTTCCTGTAAAACCAAGGGGCCCACACATATTTAAGGCGTCGACTCAAACCCGTTTACTACGACGTGGCCCCGCACGCCGTAGTACTCCTACAAACCCTACCGCCGCACTCATCATCGGTTTTCTTCAAGAGGATGAGGGAGAAGCCGATTTGTAGTGGAGGTGCTTTCAAAGAAAGGATCTGTAGTGGAGACCCCTACCCTAGGGTGCCCTAGGTAGCTGCCGCATGCATCATTGTTTTCTCTTTTCTTTAAGATCTTGCGCGCTAGAGTGAAATGATGGTTGCTTCGTCCGTCCAGCTTAATGCGGGAAAGGTGGGGCTTTGTGATTTGACCCCTCATCGCTCATTTTCTACTACTGCGGCGCTACGACCGGGGTGCCTCCAATTCCAACCGCTGCTCCGAACTGTAATTTGGTGCATCGCACGTGGAACAAGACGGTGGATGAGCCACATGTCTGCGAAAGGGGTCCTGTTAAGTGTGTCGCCATTTCGTGTGCGGACTGACCCTGCTTGAGTTGCTACGCCAACACGACAGGAGCAAGCTACCACTTGGTTTTGCTCCTTGGTGAATCCCGACTATATTGATCTAAAAAGATACGTGCTGCACTACCCTCTCCGTCTTGGTTTTTTATTTGTAGGCGTCTCGGTTTATAGGGCCTGCACGTAGTTCTAGGTCATCCATTTGACTAACTAAATATGAGTTACTATGTCACAAAAAGTATATCATTGGATTCTTATTGGTTGATATGTGAAGAAACAAGAAACGAGGTAGAAGTTAATGCACCGCACCTTAGTATTGTGGGATTATTTGGTTTTCGTAAGATGACGTACGTTTGGTTGCAAGGGTGGTCATGAATGGGTTGGGATCGTTCAGAAAATAGACATGTTTGGTTATAAAGCACATGAATGGTTCGAGTCAAAAAAAGAGAATATGCCTTGAAGATGCTGAACCATTCCACCCAACCAAATCGGTCGAATCAAATGGCCACCCTTTGCATGCATGACTATGTGAGCATGACTGGTGGTCCCATCTTAAATAATTAGCTCATCTCTTATATTCAGCCAAACACATGAATTGAATGGTTCAATCCCAAAAAAATTGAATTGTCCCAATCCATTCATACGATACCTTCAACCAAACGCATCCGACGGAGGGAGTAGTTGTATTTAAAAGTCGAGGGCGGGGCTTTTCCTGCGCGGTAGGCGGGGCAGTGCGACCTAGTCGGTTCGACAGAGACACGAGAAGACGAGGGAGTAGGCTGCTGCAAACATAGGGCTATGTGATTTGACAGCGAGTTACTGCTGGACAGATGGGGCCCCGTGATTTGACTTGCCATTATCATTTTAACTGCGGCGCTACGACCGGCGTGAGTCTCCCGATTCCTGACCACCTCCATACAGGTGCCTCTCCCAATGCTCCACCATGTAGTAGTAGAGGATGGCTCTTGCATGAGAGCCCACTTCTCCACTTTTTCCTTGCCTCTCTTTCCTCCACATATGCAAAAATGCCATGTAAAGCGCACTATTGTACTTACTAGCTCCTACAGGTGCTTAAGCTTGCCACATAGGCATAAAGTCTGATGTGGCAAGTTAATCAAGAAGAGAGAGACTAGTTTGGTGACCAAGGAAGAAACGGTGCTAAGCGCGTGTACCTAGGTGAAAAGACAATTTTGAGTCTATAGCTAATTAAATGAAGCAAACTTAGCAACACCATTTCATTGGAAGAGGTCACTCCTTGGCAAATGCAATAAATACTAGTACTCCCTGTGTCCCATTATATAAGAACGTTTTTGACACTACACAAGCTAGTGTCAAAAACGTTCTTATATTATGGGAAGGAGGGAGTACGAAGAAAGAGATAGAGAGGAGTAAAAAAATACACTTATAGGCAACCTTGTTGTAGTATGAGTGACTAAGTGATGACTATGTATGACATGCCAACATCAGATAGCCTAACGCACCGTGTTAAATCTCCAAGGGCGCAACCATGATACGGGATGCTGGCAGCCCTTGGATGTGAGATCAAATGGTCGCATGCTAAGTTGCTAAAAATTTGAAGAATAACCCTCCAGGATAGGATATTCACCCATAGGTCTAGAATCACGCCATGCAATCGTTCGATCTCAGATCCAAGGGCTCTCGGAAGCCCGTATCATGGGAGAATGGAAAGCCACTACCCTACCGTTCGCACGCTGGCAGTTCGCTCCTACTCTTTCCCGCACGTCCTTTAATACTATGGCGGTTCGCTCCTAGTCGTCCCGTCCATTCACATTACGGCAGTTCCACTAATCCTAACCCTCCTCCCAAATCCATGGCGTCCCAAATCTCCCCGATCGGCGGTGAGTACAAGGTTAGAACCATCACTGGCGATGAGTTCAATGTCATCTACACCCGTACTTCCACGACGGTGAAAGGATGCCTTTCTCGCTTCAGACGCATGTTCGAAAACTCACATGATGAGTGGGTCGCTGGGCTAGATGTTGACTACACCACAATCGTGGGACAAGAGAAGGATCTAAAGGACGAAGAGAGGAAGAAGCCCGCCGTGATCCAGGTTTGCGTACATAATGTTTGCTTGGTCTACAACATATGCCATGCCGACCTTGAGTGCCAGGATTTTAAGAACTTCCTCGAGGACAAAACAGTCAAATTCATTACTGTAGACTTTAAGAACGACAAAGAAGTCCTGCGTCGGATAGGCCTCGTTGTAGGCAACCCCTTCGACCTCCAGAAGAATTGGCTGGTGCCCTCTCGTCATCCCTCAATACTGACCCTGGCAGGAGCCATGATTCATCCTTCGTACCGCAAACTGGAGAAACCTCATTACACATTTCATCGTCATGCATGGCAGCAGAATGTACTAGATATAGACCACATCCACTATGCTGCAATGGATGGCTACCTTTGTTTCAATATCTACAAGGGTTGGATGAAGAGCAACAGCCAAGTTGGCGGTTCAAGCAAAGAAGTATCGGCCAAGAGGAAGAGGGACAAGGACGAAGTCGAGGACGTGGACGAGGACTCCGAGTAAGGTGGCAGTGTCGTTGCTCATGGCGGTTCTAAACTTCTAATAAAGTGTCTACCGGATTAGTTGCGTAGTTTAATTTCAGGTGTCCTTACTTTAATTTGAGGGGTGTGTTGTGCTGAGCCCCCAGCAGAACTATGTTATGTTTCTTCTCGTTACTTTAACTCTTTAGTATGTACATACTAGTACTAGTATTTCTTTAATAGAATTTAGCACCCCAATTAAGCACGTACTAGCTTTTTTACTAGTACTATATGCATAATTTGGCGACGAGCGCTCTCTATATGTACCACCTTTTTTTTAAATTTCAATTTTTGCTCCATGGCGTAATCCATCGATAGTGGAGTACTACTGTACAAAAGTATACATTTTTTAAAAGGCTAGCGTACTGTTCATCACACACATATGTATATATATATAGCCAGTTAAATTCTCAACCTAGAACGATGTGCATGCCATGTAGTAAACCGATCCGGAGGAAGTATAGTAAAAATGAGGTGATTTTACCCAGCGATCGGCGGGGGAGCATGGCCTGTCATGCGGTCCCACGTGTCATGATGTACCAAGGCGATGCGTGTGTCCCTCTTGAGGCATAAGCAATACTAGTACGTGGTTTGAGATGATGTCGAACTGAAGTGTGAAATAATGGTTGCTTCGTCCATCTGGGAAGGTGTGACATTGTGATTTGACGTCTCATTGCTCATTACTAACACTGGGCCGGTACGAGTGGGGTGCATCCCCCCTGCTGTTCAGCACTATTATTTGGTGCTTGACACGTCGACCCGGTTGCTATATGTCCCACATGTCAGCAATAGGAAGTACATAATTCATGAAAGGGAGCATCGATGGAGGAGTATACTACAGAATTCATGAAAGGGAGCGACTTAGTTTTGGAAAAATCTGTTTTTACGGAGTACGTACCCACTAGGGTTTATAGGTATCATCTAAAAACCTTTCATTTTTCCGTTTGATAAGTCTCAATTCTAGTACTATACTAGTAGTGGTACCATTACATGTTGGATTTCGAGGTGCGTTAGATCACCCGATGCAAGCAGTGTCAAGAGGAAACTAACCAATGCTTGTACAAGTTCATGGAAATTTAGTGGTCATTCATGCATTCGTTCTAATTAATGCCTCGGTAAACATAACTTCTTGAGAAAAACGAGCATATTGTGCAAACTACGAAATTAATTCGACCACTCACCGTCTACCTTGGTTGGAGAGATTTTGAAATTGAGCCATAAACTGGAAAGGAGGGAGTAGTAACTTTTCTCTCGATTACTATTTGTGGCCTTGTATAGATGCAAAATGTATTTTTTTATAGTGGCCTTTTATAAGTAAATAGATGGAGTACTAACCAAAGTATGTAGTAGGGACGAGGAGTAAACGGAGGGAGTTGTAAAATTTTCTCCTCGTGCTGCGAGCCACCGCGCGCGTGGGCGAGGGAGCGGGCGTAAAGGCGTACAATAGTACTCCAGCTTCACCTCATCCTGCGAGCCACCGCGCCCGTGGGCGGGGGAGATGGCGTACTAAGCAAGTTTCTCCTCGTTCTGCGAGTTGGCGGGACACATCAAAAGTACTCCAGTGTATAGAGCCTTGCCTCTAAGGTAGGCCCCACATGGTTTGCCTCTTTTTTTAATTTAACATAATGCGTCAAGTCGCAATTTGTTTGTTCACCCGTGGTAGACGATCTTCCCTCCACCAAGTGGACAACCAGTACACGTGCCAAATTACCACGTGGGCTGCCTTTTTCGTACAGAAATGAGCTCCACCGTGTACCCACGCGGGTGTGGTTGGTAAAGATACGGGAGTACGTGTGGCATGTGTGCACCTCTTCTCTTCATGCACGTCCCCCACCTACGTGGGTGTGTGTGAGAGAGATACAAACCTAGACATAATGTGCCGTCCATCCCCATGCCTCTACCCAGTCCGACCACCAGTTACCACCACAGCACCATGCCCCACTCCTCCTCACCTTATTTCTCATATTTCTCCCTCCATTTTTATATACAAGGGGCCACTATCAAAATTACAATTTGCAGATATACAAGGCCACTAACACTAATCGATGCAATATTAATGGTGTTTGCCTCGTGGTACTAGCAAAGGAGGACATTAATTATCCCTTGCATGCATGCAGGAGTTTGTAAAAAAATGCATCTTGATGTTCCGTGCAATGCACGGGCATCTTGCTAGTCCATGAAAACAACACATGGCAAAATTCCACGACGAACGAGGGATTTGAATCTATTGGGAGGAGCTGTTTGGATCTTGCCAGGGGTAGCCAAAATATTGGCGACCCTTTTGTCCACCGGTGCCTTTGCCACCGATGAACGAGGAACGGCTCGGGTGCTCATGCTGTCATGCATCCTCCAGCGCGCATGTTGGAGACGAGCTCGCACGAGCTATGTTTTTTTGTCCCACAACGCCGCCTGCAGACCGACCGGCGGCCCGCAAATTACGCCATCCAACATTAGCCGCACACATTATGACAGCAACTCAACCAACCGGACGAAATTCACGCAAACACATAGACAAACTGATACTCATTCACGCAACCACCAGAGTATTTCATATAAACAACGACGGAAATCATATAAAATACCGAATTTTCACAAAAACATGACGGATTTCATTACATTCAAATGAACTACGCGGTGCTAGTTCTGGACAGCACAGGTATATAATACATGGCCTAAATGGTAGACCGCCGATCGATTTGTGTTCCTCATGTCCGGCAGCACGACCACCGGACTTCCGGGAGCCTCGGAGGTATATGCTTCAGTGCAAAGGACGGCTCGCTTCCCCATTGCTGAACTGATATCATTGGCCGGTGCCGAATATGATGGTGGTCGGCACCGATTCGAGTTCATCACCGGCCACTACTTCGCCATGGCCGGCACCGGCTCGAGTTCATCCTAACATTGACCTCTTCCGTGGAGCCCATGCGGGGTCGATGAAGGTCCTCACAACAAAAGGATCCGGCAAGACACCTGCTGTGTACGTCGGCGTTGCCTCCGCGGTGGCCTTCATGGGACCCAAGCGGCGGCGGCCTCCCGTGTTCTACTTCTCCTCGATAATGGCAGCAGACGCGGAGGCGCTGGCCACCGACTCGTAGCTCTCCATGCACCCGGCTTATGTCGCTGCTTGCATGGCGCGGCCGCCGGCATGGGACTCTCGGCCACAGAAACGGGAGACACGGTATGAGGCGGCGGCATGGACGGCAGCAACGACGCCCGTGCGCTGCTCCTCGTCGAGCTAGCCTGGAGCGGTGAGTTGCTGAACCACGCGCCGGCTTGGGGCGGCAACTGGCTCCGTCGGGCGAGGGGAGGGAGGTGGATCAGCGAGCTGCATAGCTCGTATCCGGCGGGATACCCAGCCGGCTTGGATGCGGAATAACTACTCTTCATAAGCCATTGTAAGAGTGGACAAAATGGTGGAGGAGATAGGGGAGCAGCAGAGGTGTGCGATTCTTGGCCGGCGTTTGGCCATGTTTAAATAGGAGATCAAATAGATGGCGGACGGGAGGAGCTCGGCCGGCGTTGCGTTTAACGCCGGCCCGGTCATGAACGGAGGTGTGTCCATAGTGGGTTTCTCGGCTTCCACACGGGAGGGTTTCATGGAGGCGTTTGAATGCGGCACGGAGGCGTGTTCAGCCGGGCGTGCTGCGAGTGGCGCCCTCGACTCTGACCTAGGGCACCGCGCCGTTCTTCCACTGACGTGTGGGCTCTTTGGGTGCATGGACTGCATGTCAGTGACCCAACGCAAGTAGCGCACAGCAGAGGAACCTTTGGTGGGCCAGGGCGGTCAGAAGCGGGCATTTCATAAACCGATGATTGTTCATTGAGTGTGACGTCATCTTTCTCATGTAGTTAAGCGTGTGTCTTGCGTCGTGTGCTGTGTGCATGCAGGCGCGCGAGTGTTGCGTGCGTGCAAGGGTGCGTTTTAGTGTTGCATGCATGGGTGCGTACGTGCAAGGGTGTGTTTCAGTGTTGCATGCATGGGTGCATACGTGCGTGTGTTCGTGAGTGCATGTGTACGTGTCAGTGTTGCATGCCAGCATGCGTGCGTGTGTATGTTTGTGTACGTGTCAGTGTTGCACGCCTACATGCATGCGTGTCTTGCGTGCATGCATGTGTACGTGCGGGGTGAGGCTACACGTCAGTGGACTGACTTTTTCATCTCTGGTCATTAGATTTTCCAGCCGTTGGATACGAAATCAAGGGCCTCCAGTTTATCATCAAACTCCACCCCTTCCCCCGAGCCGCCAGCCACCACCGGCCGAACCGCCCGCCCCCGCCGCCCGCTGCCGGCCCGCCCTCCCCGAAACCACTCCCCACCGCCGGTCTGCCGCTGCACCTTCGAGAGAGTGGGCCAGCATATATGATCTTGAGATTTTACGAAGTCACCATAGGTGCCTCGTAGTCGAGTGGAACGTCTCCTCCCACTGAACGTACATCGCCGGAAAATACTAAAATTAACACAAGAATGCGAGCACCGGGACTTTAACCTTGGTGGGCTCGAGAAACCACTGTCCTCTAACCATCCAACCACATGTTGGTTAGCACGACAAAATGTATGTGGTGACCATGATGAGCTTATTCTGATGTCCAGTGGCCATATCGTGCTTTCGCTTCAAATACAATGACCATAAGTGTCGTCAACAAAATACGGAGCACGCATCAAATGCAAAGTCCGTCAGTGTCATCAACAAAATATGGAGACGTATCGTGAGCTAGATACCATTGTACTATTGTATATGATTATTTACTTAGTGGTCGATTGCGTGTGTGGTGTGGTGGGCACATCATTTCTAGTTGTGGTGGGTCAACATGAAGACTCATGGGTCAGTTCCATCCTGCGCCACATATAGGTTGGACTGAGACGTGTTATACGGAGACCCATGTGGAGGACTCGGTGTACAACACGAAGCTACTAGAGTCGCGGAGGACTCTATCCCCACTGGTGATAAGCCGACTATATATGATTTGTACCAGGAGTAGGCTCTTTCTTCAACTGCAAGGGTCCAATTCGAACTAGGGTAAAACTTTGCCTTGTATTACCATCCAGCCTAACAGCCAGGGATATCCTACCGAATGATATGATGAAATCATATCTGCCAACTACTATTAGAGAGGTGTGTCGGGGGGGGGGCAATGTGTTCGAGAGAGGCCTAAAGATAATGTGTGTGCGGGAGACACGTAGGCACATATATGTGCGTATAGAGGGCTAGTAGAGACCGTGCATGTGTATATATGCATGTGAGAGAAATAGTGTTTCCAACTGAGATTAGTGAAAAGAGTGGTACATAGTAGTCAGAAAGAGAGATAGAGAAACAGAGAGAGCATGTGCGTGAGACACCCCGACACCCTGAGAGAGATTGTGAGCATGTGTGAAAGAGAAATGCCCATGCATATAAAGTGTGTGCACTTATGCGTTAGATAGAGAGATATCTACGTGTAAAAGGCGGTTCTACGCATTAAATTAAAATATAGATGGCATTATTATTTTTGGATGAGATCATGAATTTTGCAAAATTGCATATGGACAAAAATCGGTCTATCAGACACCCATACTCTATTGAATTCTAGCATGTGCATGTGTTTATTTCATATTATCGATCCATAGAGTGAGAGCGGTATGAAATACAGGCAATGGATGCTTTTGCAATTCATATATAAACATTAGTGCACTCCATGTTGTTAGTGTGAAGCACTTTATACATTTGTCACTTGCATGGAGATACATTCCAAATTGCTAGCTACGAAATAAACTACATGTCAAATTCAACATAAAGGGGGTTTCGAAGATTCGAATTCATAGGAAGTGCATTCACCTATTTGAACCCAAGATAATAGCATTTGTAAATCAGATGTAAAAGGGGGCATCAATCTTTGTTGTGAGTTTGAACATGGTATATATATTGATACGCATATCTAACTTTTTTTGCAACCAAGAAGATTATACCTGGAACCATGCATGAACTGAGGTAAGTTGCATATTTTTAATATATACCCATGTACAATGTATATTAAAATGTACCCCCTCCATTCCAAAATAATCGTAGCTTTAGGATTTTCAAGAGTAAAGATTTGTGAAGTTTGACAAATCCTGAAAGTTCAATTCAAGAGAACCGAAAACGTTAATGCTTCTGCTCCCAAATATTGAACGAAGCGCCAAATAGGCCTCTGGTCACCCGAAACCGCGCGAGACTAATGTTTTGGTGGTAGGAAATTACTGTCCTGACTCTGGCCCGTGTAGCCTATCGGCCCGATGTCCAAAGGTCTAAACCGGGGTAGGTTTGTAACTTCACCAAGACGCTAGTCTCAACCGCCACGTGGTGGGCGCCTAAACACCCATGCGCTCGGCCGAAATCTATCCCGCCCACATTTGGGACACCTAACATGACTGTCCTACCTCCAACCCGCAATATGTCCGAAATTTTAGATGGGGGCAAAGTTTGTAACTTTCCCCAAATTTCAAACAAGCGCATCTCAAACCGAAACATTGTTCCCCCTTAGTTCCCCGCCTCCCTCCGTTTCCCCATTCATACTCCGTGGGCGCGAAAATGCCCTCTCCACCAGCCGCGAAACTCCAACCTCCTCCGTCCTCCACCCCATAGCAGCCAATCCACCGTTGCCCTCCTCCATCACGCCGGAGCCGGTACCCCAACATCGTCGTCCAATGCAACCGCAACCGCAATGCCCTCAAGGACTTAGCAGCTGAAGCCGAGGCAGAGCTGCCTCCACGACACCGAAGCCGACGTGCGCCGTACCAGAACCACTCCGACCACGCCATCCTGTGCCTCACTGCTGCGGCTCCACTGTCGCAACTGTCCACCGCACCGGAGCTATTCCCGCTACGCCGTTGTTCGCCGCCTCGGATCTGCTTCCCCGCCGCCGGCAGACGGCCACCGCACCACACTCAACAACTTGGCCATGAGTTCGTCCAAGGCTGCACTGTCCTCCACAACATCTGGTTTCCGGCGAAGAACAAGATCGTCGGAAAAACAGAAGGAGGACACAGCACTGCCAGCAGAAAGAGGTACTCCTCTTCCCTTATTCGTGCAAATCTTACATCTCCGCTCACACCTTATTCATTGCACGAAATAAACTAGTTGAGCACTTCTTACTGCATCTTCTTTGTGATACTAAATGCACAAGGTTTCCTCCCTTTTACTATTTCACCTTTGCTAGAGGTCAGTAGCCCGCCTGGATTTCAATTCAGGGTCAGTTGAACCGCAATTAAAAGAAGCAGCACCCGCTTAGGCGTGCGGAGCACCTAGTCCGCCTATTCGCCGGGGAAGCGGCGCATCGGTGTCTATCATAGGGGTGTGCGGCGCAGGAGCTGCTTGCGCCCGATCTGAAGGTCGGCGGGGCTTGAATGGATGGCCGGGGGGGCGGTGCCAAGCACGGCGGTGCAGTGAGGTCGAGGGGAGGGCGCAGGCAGGGGAGGAATACTGGGCTGATGGTCGCTGGCGTTTCGAGGAAGATCGTCAACACTGACTGGCTGGAGGTAGATGAAGGCGATCTCCCCATTCTTTGTACATCGGACGGTTAAGAAAAAATGGACTGACCTATTTGCTTTCAGTCGACTGTTATTTTCATAGAATCTTGTAGAAATTGAGTGTGCCATGCAAGTTGTAGAGCTATCATATGTCCCCCGTCATTTATTTCTCACCGACCTGCTATCTGCTATCTTTACTCTGTACTAATTGTGCACACACTTCACCCATACTCACACTATTGTTTTTTTATGCATGGGTATTTCAGACTCTGACGCAGTGTTGATGAATGCAGAAAAGAAAAGACAGAAGTCGCTCCAGTGTAATTCGAAGATAAACAGTAAGCGTTTCAATGCTCTAATGGGTTCAGTGTCAGCACTTGGAGACAGTAAAAGTAGCTCTATAGTTGATTATCTCAATTGCCACACACAACCATCCCAGGTGCTTGATTTAACTTCATGCTGTCAAATGTGGTTGCATGTTGCATATGGTGTCTAGCTTGTCTTGCTTCCAATTTGGTTAAATTGCATCTGCTTACTTTACACATTATACCTTTGATAATGACATGCCTTCCTGTTTTTGATACATACTACATATGTCTATTAACCATGTTCGTACATCAAACTAATGCTCTTTTGTATCCCTCGTCAATCACTTATGATGAGATAGTCACCCGGGTGGGTTACTGTGAGACGCCATACTCTTTTAAAGAGTGTAGTGTCATCCTCCCCACATGATTCTCAAGAAACAGCAAGGCTAAATGAAGATAGTCAACGTAGCTCTCTAGTTGATCACCGCAATTCCCGCACACCACCATCGCAGGTGCTTGCTCTTACTTGGCAGTGTGATATGTGGTTGCATGTTGCATATGGTGTCTACCTTGTAATGCTTCTAATTAGGGTAAATTGCATCTGCTTAGTTAACACATTATATGTGTGAATATGCTTCCTGTTTTTGGTACATACTACGTCTTTCTATTAACCATGTTCTTACATCAAACTACTTCTCTTGTGTATCCCTCATCGATGCTCCTAATTTGTTAAATTGCATCTCCTTAGATTACACATTATACATGTGAATATGACACGCCTTCCTGTTTTTGTTACATACTACATCTGCCTATCGCACCATGTTCTTACATCAAACTACTGTTCTTGTGTATCCTGCGTATATCGCTTATGATGAGACAGTCACGCGCGTGGGTTAGTATGAGACGCAATACTCTTATAAAGAATGCAATTTCATCCTCTCCACATGATTCTCAAGAAATAGCAAGCCTAAATGAAGATATTGAATGTTGCTCTGTACCTGAAGACAGCACTTCCCCTACACCACCATCACAGGTGCTTGCTCCAACTTCGCAGTGTGATATGTGGTTGCATGTTGCATATGGTGTCTAGCTTGTAATGCTTCTAATTAGGGTAAATTGCATTTGCTTAGTTTACACACTACACCTGTGAATATTACATGCCTTGCTATTTTTGGTACACACTACATCTATGTGTTAACCTTGTTCTTACATGAAACTACCTCTCTTCTGTATCCTGCATCAATTAGTTATGATGAGTCACCTTGATTCATTGCATATTGCATATTATTTCTAGCCTGTTGCCATGTATTGCTTCTAATTTGGTCAAATACATTTGTTAGGGCACCCTTTTAATTTGGCAGAGTGATATTGGTTTCATCTTTCATATGGTTTCTAGCTTGCATCGATTCTAACAAGTTCAAGCACCTTGTGCTGAGTTTACACTTTATACATCATACATTATAATATGTCACGCCATCCTGTTTTTCATACATATTCCATCCTCCTATCGTGCGGATGCCTTACATGAAAGTAGTGTTCGTCAGTATCATGAATCAATAAGTTCTAAAGAGCAAATTTTATTCCTTTTTCTTGTGGGTTTGACTTGACAAGGCAAAATCAAGAAAGAGGAAGGAAAAGAGTAAGGAAGGCGATGATGGTGGTCCTCTGCAGCAACGTAAATGGAGCACCTGTACCGATTCTCCTTGTACTGATAGTGCATTACATGGTCCAAGTCTCCGCTCCCCTACTCCACCATCCAAGGTGCTTGCTCTAACTTGGCAGTGTGATATCTGGTTGCATGTTGCATATGGTGTCTAGCTCGTATTGCTCCTAATTAGTGTAAACTGCATCTGCTTAGCTTACACATGATATATGTGAATATGACACACTTTCCTGTTTTTGGTACATACTATATGTGTCTATCACACCATGTTCTTACATGAAACTACTCTTCTTGTGTATCCTGCATCACTCACTTATGATGGGACACCTTTAAGTTGGCAGTGTGATATTGGTTTGCGGCTTGAATATGATTTATAACATGTATTGCTTCTAGTTTGATGAACGCCACCTATGACGAGACAGTTTTAACTTGGCAGAGTGATATTGATTGCACCTTCCATATGGTGTCTTGCAGTGTTTCTAATTTGTTGAAGTGCCTTCTGCTTAGTTACCACATCATAGGTGTGAATATGTCAAGCCGTCCATTTTTTCGTACATATTCCATCCTCGTATCATGACTTTGCCTTTCATCAGAGTAGTGTTCGTCAGTATCATGCATGAATGAGTTCTGAAGAGCGAATTTTATTCCTTTTTCTTATCGGTTTGACTTCACAATGCAAAATCATTACAGCTGAAGGAATTTAGTTCGGCAGTGGATGATGGCGGTCCTTCGGAGCAACTCAAACATGGGGTCTCAACAGATTCTACTCCGCCATCCTCCCAACAAGATTCGCAAGATAACACAAGGCTGGACAGTCAACGTAGCTGTGTAGATGATGAGCACATCTCCCCTACTCCACCATCACAGGTGCTTGCTCTAACTTGACACTATTATATGTGGTTGCATGTTGCGTATGATGTCTAGCTTGTATTGCTTCTAACTTGAATTGCATCTGCTTACTTTACACATAATGCCTGTGAATATGACACGTGTTCCTGTTTCTAGAACATACGTGTACACGATGAGCACATCTCCCCTACTCCACCATCACAGGTGCTTGCTCTTACTTGGAACTGTTATACGTGGTTGCGTTTTTCGTATGATGTCTAGTTTGTATTGCTTCTAATTATGTTGAATTGCATCTACGTAGCTTACAACTTATACCTGCAACGATCACTTACCCATAAGACACATTTAACTTGGGACTATGATGTAGGTTGCATCTTGCATTGTCTTCTAACTTGTACTCCTTCTAATTTCTTGAAATGGCACTTACGACGAGACACTTTTTACCTGATAGAGTGATATTCGTTGCATGTTCATATGGTGCCTAGCTTTCATTTCTTCTAATTTTGTTGAAATGCCTTCCGCTTACTGTTTTTTCATACATATTCCATCCTCCTATCGTACGTGTGCATATGAAACGCTGTTTTTTTGTATATATTCCATCCTCCTGCGCTTGCCTTACATCAAAGTAGTGTTCGTCTGTATCATGCATCAACCAGTTATGCAGAGCTAATTTTATTCATCTTCTTGTGGTTTTGACTTCATAAGGCAATATCAGAAAATAGGAAGGAAAAGAGTAAGTTAGGGGATGTTGGTGGTACTCCGCACCGACGCAAAGAGAGACTCTCTAGATTTGCCACTGCTACTGCTAATGAAGTTGAAGTCCCAAGTCTACATGATGAGTTCATCTCCCGCACTCCACCATCGTAGGTGCCTGCCCTAAGTTGACAGTGTGATAATTGGTTTCATGTTGCATATGTTGTCTAGCCTCTGTTTCTTCTATTTTGATTAAATTGCACCTGTTGAGTTTATATGTTATACATGTGCATATGACATGGCTTTCTATGTCTAGAATACACTGCATCTATCTATCATACCATGTTCTTACATCAAAGTACTGCTGTTGTGTATCCCGCATCAGTAACTCATGATTGGACGTTTTTAACATGGCAGTTTGATAGTGGTTGCATCTTGCATTGATTTCTACGTTGTACTGCTTCTAGTTTCTGGAATTGCCACTTATGACAAGACACTTTTAACTTGGCAGAGTAATATTGGTTGCATCTTTCATATGGTGTCTAGCTTGCATTACTTCTATTTTCTTGAAAATCCTTCTGCTTAGTTTGCACATCGTAGCAGTGAATATGTCATGACGTCTTGTTTTTCTTACATATTCCATCCTCATACGGTTGTCTTACATCAAAGTATTGCTTGTCTGTATCATGCATCAATGAGTTCTGAAGAGTGACTTTATTCTTTTGTGTTGTGGGTACGGCATGACATGGCAAAGTCAAAAAAGAGCAAGGAAAATAATATAGTAGGGAGTGATGTTACTCGTCGGGTGAAACGGAAAAGGGTCTGCCGTCGAGATTCTGCTGGTACTTATAGTGCAGTAGAAGGTCCAAGTCCACCGGCTAAATCTACAAGCACAGTATCACCTGTTCCACCAGCTGCAGCATCCGCTTCAACTGTACCAGCATCTCAACCAATTACTCATTCGGTTGCTCCAGAACTGGCCAGTTCCCAAGCTACCTTCGCACCTAACACTACTTCCGAAGCACTGTTGACACAATAGGACTTGGCAAGATCAGATGAACCTCATGAGCATCAACACCAAGACGGTACCTGAGTGAGTCAAGTTGCAGTTGCATGCTCCTTTATATGTACTCTCACAGTTTGATGTACACTAACACTTTCCATATTCGTTGTTGAATTAGCACCACGACACAAGCGAAAACAGACATCAGGGATAATGCTTGACAGATTAACAAAATCTAAAGGAGGAAGAATGGAGATCCATTTTGAGGTAGGTTTAAAAAGGCCACGTGATGCTACAGAGTCAGCCAAGTTAAAGAGGCAGCCGTTGCCGTTAGGTGTCATGCACGTATCCTCCCAACGTGGATCCAGTACAGGAATGAGAAAGACAATACCCAGTTTAACACCTTCCTTGACCATTTATCTATAAGTAATGTTATTCATCGCAGTTAGTAATATTGTCTTGCTCTGTCCCATACTTTCTAGCTTCCTCTTAATAAGACTCACGTTCTTTTTTCAACAGATGAGGTTCAAGTTGGATCCGAAAGATGATGCAGCTAAACAAGCATGCACTCATGTTTTTCAGTCTGCTCTGCGACAGTATTAGTACCACCTTAGAAAATCTCACTTTGAAGGCAAGGCTAACAATGAAATCGCCCAAACATCTCCAGTGGAATATATTACAGATGAAGACTGGACAGCCCTCGTTAAACACTGGTCTGATCCAAAGTATCAGGTAGGCTATATGTATTTGATCAGACCACATATTGAACTTGTATTTATGTATGTGCCTTACAAGTGTATCTTCTTCTAGGCTAACTATTTGAAGAACAAAACCAACCGTTCTAAAGTGAAATTCCAACAGACAACAGGATCTTGTAGCTATATTGCACACTGCGAGGCTCTTGTAAATAGCTGCTACTTCCTTCTTTTTTTGTGCCATATTATCGTATCTGTATTGACTTGTTCCAAATACAGCGGAAAGCCCGTGCGGACCAAAAAGAACCTGAACCGAATGCAGTGCAAATCTTCAAGGATTGCCACACCAGCAAGATGAAGGGCATGAGCACACCAGTTCAAGCCGTTGTTGTAAGTCCTTATTCCTCCTGCCTTGAACTGAATGGTACTGTGATGTGTTCATTTAACTACTTGGTTTGTAGCCAATGTCATTTACTCTGTTCACTTTTATACACAGTTGTCTTAACGTATCATTTCACCTTACATGGTTTAAAAGAGATGAAGGATATTCTTTTGGTCTTGAGCTGTAATCTAGTTGTTATGTTCACGTGCACACACAATGATAAAATAGCCTGTTTGTTTTACATCTGTTTTCCCATGATATGAATGATGTCATACTATGTTCATCCTACTTTAAACCATGTCTCTTTATCCTTAGATGTCAACGAATGTGAGGAAATAGACAATACAGTAGGCATGCTCCATGGACATATGTTCCGAAAGTGATTTTATTATGTAGTTGGCACTACAATACATGCTAATGTATTACAGTAGTTCACCAAAATAAGTTATGTATAAACGTTTAACCTACTTTGTTTGTTTTTGTCTCATTAGTAACTCACTGGTACACTAATCTACAAGTTCAAACTTTCAGGAAGCTATGGAACAAATGATTGAACAGCCACAACCACCTGAAGGTGACGAGGCTACTACAGGCACAATGTCACCTCTTGCTGCAGTGCGTCAGTATCTCTCCACTAACAGTGCAAAAAGCACCTTCCTGCGTAATTCTGGGTTAGTTGTCAAGGTAACCTCGTCCAAATCGCCTATTGAACAAAATCTTCCTGCTAGACAGAGTGATATATCTATGCTGCAGACACGAGTCCAATCCCTAATGGACGTTGTTTCGGAAACAAGAATAGTGGTTGAGAAATTCTGTCAAGATATGAATGGTTTTGAAACCAGACTACCAGACATTCACTTCGTTGTTGAAGAGCAATGGCGGAAAAAAGGTGGAGATCGTGCTGCTCCATCAGATTCTACAGCCTGAAACATTAGCACTCAGGTCAAATGATCTGTGCTTCTATACATCTGATGGTGCTTTTATCTGGAAGGACTGTAAACTTTATGCCAACAGGCCTTTTGTGGTATGATTGTAATTTATTTTGTTGTGATACAACATTTATGATGCTGCCACAAGCTACAGTAATTATGCCGCTATTTTTGTATAGTGTAGGGTTATCTTAGTAATGTATTCGGACGAAAGCTTCGTAGGAGCCCAACATGCCAACATTTGTCGGGCCCATTCCAATTGGGCTAAAAACGATTATGGGCCGAAATTGGCATGTAGCCCACTAAAAATATCTGGGCTTAAATTAGCATAAGCTTTCAAATTTTTCTGGTAGGCCTGAGGGAGTCCTGGATTAGGGGTTGTCCGGATGGCCGGACTATGACCTTTGGCCGGACTCCCGGACTATGAAGATACAAGATTGAAGACTCTGTCCCGTGTCCGGATGGGACTTTCCTTGGCATGGAAGGCAAGCTTGGCGATACGATATGAAGATCTCCTCCCATTGTAACTGACTCTGTGTAACCCTAGCCCTCTCCGGTGTCTATATAAACCAGAGAGTTTTAGTCCGTAGGAGGAACAACAATCATACCATAGGCTAGCTTCTAGGTTTTAGCCTCTCTGATCTTGTGGTAGATCTACTCTTGTACTACCCATATCATCAATATTAATCAAGCAGAAGTAGGGTTTTATCTCCATGGAGAGGGCCCGAACCTGGGTAAAAACATCGTGTCCCTTGTCTCCTGTTACCATCCGCCTAGACGCACAGTTCGGGACCCCCTACCCGATATCCGCCGGTTTTGACACCGACATTGGTGCTTTCATTGAGAGTTCCTCTGTGTCCTCGCCCTTAGGCCCAATGGCTTCTTCGATCATCAACCACGACGCGATCCAGGGTGAGACTTTTCTCCCCGGACAGATCTTCGTATTCGGCGGCTTCGCACTACGGGCCAACTCGCTTGGCCATCTGGAGCAGATCGAAAGCTACGCCCGTGGCCATCAGGTCAGGTTTGGAAGCTTAAACTACACGGCCTACATCCGCGGGGACTTGATCTTCGACGGATTCGAGCCACGACCGAGCATGCCACACTGTCACGATGGGCATGATCTAGGTCTGCCGCCGAAGAACGCCCAAAGCATTGCTCATGTGCCCGCTCCGACCATTAGCTCGGACCCGACTGCGCTAGTCGGGGATGGACGGTTGGACGCCACCCCGGGAGCCGCAAGCTCTACGGCGATAGAGCCGAATACCAGCCTAGTCCTTTGCAGCGCCCGTGACTCCAAGGTGCCAGACTCTGTTCCGGACTCCGTATATCCCGCACCTCTTCCGACCGAACCCGGTTGGGCTCCGATCATGGAGTTCACTGCCACGGACGTCTTTCAACACTCGCCCTTTGGCGATATCCTGAATTCACTAAAGTCTCTATCTTTGTCAGGAGAGCCCTGGCCGAACTACGGTCAGCATGGTTGGGATACGGACGACGAAGAAATTTGAGGCCCACCCACCACCCACTTTGTAGCCACTGTCGACGATTTAACTGACATGCTCGACTTTGACTCCGAAGACATCGACGGTATGGACGCCGATGAAGGAGACGACCAAGAACCATCACCTATAGGGAACTGGAAAGCCACCTCATCATAGGACATATACATGGTGGACACCCCCAAAGCAGGGGATGGCGAGGAAAAAACGGAGGATGACCCCTCCAAGAAGCAACCCAAGCACCGACGTCAGCGGCGCCGCTCTAAGTCCCGCCAAAGCAAAAACGGCGATTCCGGCACCAGAGATAACAACACGCCGGACAGTGCCGAAGATAACCCCCTCTAGCAGGATTCAGTCCAGGAGGACGAAGGAGCCAGCCCTCATGAGAGGGCGGCCGACAGAGAGGTTGAGGACGACAACTATATGCCTCCCTCCGAAGACGAGGCAAGCCTCGACGACAACGAATTCGTCGTGCCAGAGGATCCCATCGAACAAGAGCGTTTCAAACGCAGGCTTATGGCCATGGCAAGTAGCCTCAAGAAAAAACAGCAGTAGCTTAGAGCTGACCAAGACTTGCTAGCCGACAGATGGACCGAAGTCCTGGCGGCCGAAGAGTATAAACTCGAGTGCCCATCCAAGAGCTACCCAAAGCGCAGGCTCCTACCCCAACTTGAGGAGGAAGCAACTAACCTACATCACCAGCGTACGATGCGCCCGATCGGCCACCCCGTGGCCGCGACGGAGAGGCCATCAGGCCCTCGACCCAAGCCGCACCCCGGCACCGCTCAAGACATACCAGAGTATGGGGAGACGCAACAGACCTGCAAGACATATTGGAGAATAAGGCAAGGCAAACAAGATCGATCTACGGATCGCATCGGTGCCCCGCTTCATGTACGCTAGCCGTCACGCCGAACATGATAAGTACGGCCAGGACGAATACAACAGACCAAGCTCATTTGAGCTACGTCATGATATAGCCCAATACAGGGGCGCCGCACACCCACTATGCTTCACAGACAAAGTAATAGATCATCAAATCCCCGAGGGCTTTAAACCCGTGAACATCGAATCATACGATGGCACAACAAGATCCTGCGGTATGGATCGAGGATTATCTCCTTCATATCCACATGGCCCGTGGTGATGATCTACATGCCATCAAATACCTCCCGCTCAAGCTTAAAGGACCAGCTCGACATTGGCTTAACAGCCTGCCAGCAGAATCAATTAGTTGCTGGGAGGACCTAGAATCCGCATTCCTTGACAACTTCCAGGGCACTTATGTGCGACCACCAGACGCCGATGACCTAAGCCACATAATCCAGCAGCCAGAGGAATCGACCAGGCTATTCTGGACACGGTTCCTAACTAAGAAAAATCAAATAGTCGATTGTCCGGACGCCGAGGCCCTTGCTGCCTTCAGGCACAACATCCGAGACGAATGGTTTGCCCGACACCTAGGAATGGAAAAGCCGAAATCTATGGCAGCCCTCACGACACTCATCACCCGCTTTTGTGTGGGAGAAGACAGCTGGCTAGCTTGCAGCAATAACATAACCAAGAGCCCTGGCAATTCGGATACCAAGGACAACAATGGCAGGTCACGTCGCAACAAGCACAAGCGCCGCATTAACGGCGAGAATACTGAGGATACGGCAGTCAACGCCGGATTCAGAGGCTCTAAACCCGGTCAGCGGAAGAAGCCATTCAAAAGAAACCCTCCGGGCCCATCCAACTTAGATCGGATACTCGACCGCTTGTGCCAGATACACGGCACCCCCGAACAACCAGCCAACCACACCAACAGGGATTGTTGGGTGTTCAAGCAGGCAGGCAAGTTAAGCGCCGAAACCAGAGACAAGGGGCTGCGTAGCAATGACGAGGAGGAGCCCCGGCCGCCGAACAACAGAGGATAGAAGGGATTCCCCCTGCAAGTGCGGACGGTGAACATGATATACGCAACCCACATCCCCAAAAGGGAGCGGAAGCGTGCTCTCAAGGACGTCTATGCGTTGGAGCCAGTCGCCCCAAACTTCAACCCATGGTCCTCCTGCCCGATCACCTTTGATCGAAGGGACCACCCCACCAGCATCTGTCACGGCGGATTCACCGCATTGGTCCTAGACATGATCATTGACGGATTTCACCTCACCAGAGTCCTGATGGACGGCGGCAGCAGCCTGAACCTGCTTTATCAAGATACAGTGCGAAAAAGGGGTATAGATCCCTCAAGGATTAGACCCACAAAGACAACCTTTAAAGGCGTCATACCAGGTGTAGAAGCCAGCTGTACAGGCTCGGTTACACTCGAAGTGGTCTTCGGATCCCCGGATAATTTCCGAAGCGAAGAGTTAATCTTCGACATAGTCCCATTCTGCAGTGGCTATCACGCCCTGCTCGGACGAACCGCATTTGCAAAATTCAATGCGGTGCCGCACTACGCATATCTCAAGCTCAAGATGCCAGGACCTCGCGGAGTTATCATGGTAAATGGAAACACCGAACGCTCTCTCCGAACGGAGGAGCACACGGCAGCCCTGGCGGTGGAAGTACAGAGTAGCCTCTCAAGGCAATTCTCCAATCCAGGCGTCAAACGTCCTGACAATGTCAAGCGAGCCCGAAGTAACCTACAACAAATCCGGCTGGCACGTCCCGAGCAAGCATAGCAGTGCGGCCCCAACCCCAGCCCTCGCCAGATGGTGATATCGGTACCACGCATACATAATTACGCCTTAGAGATACCGTTCCGCAATGTTGGCTAAGGTAGAGCTGGGAGAACTACTGCGATTGTGCCCCAGTTGAGCTGGGTTAACACCTCATTAGAGAAAGCTAAAACTGACCGTCATGATAGTGCGAGAGACCGGTCGTTGTTCGCGAGGTTTTTCGAGTCCTTAAAGACTTATGCCGCTTAGAGCGAGGAAACGGACTTATCCGGCCTAGGCGTGGATAGCGCCACGAACTCGGTCTTCCAAATACTAGGGGCTTCGCCGAAATTTAAAATTATAGAATTCTATGGCCAAGTGAGAGTGATAAAGCATTATAAGTCCGACGGCCTGGTTCGTTGTGCTGAGCGCCTCCCTAGATGGACCCAAGAATGGGAACAAGAGCGCTCAGGTTTATCCCAAACACCCCAGCACTCATGGCATGGGGGTCGAAGCCGACGACTTGCATCTCTCAGATTTGATAAATGGCCGCACAGAAGGTAATATTTTAAATTAACAAGTGTTGCTTAACGCATATGAACAAAGTTTTCAGCGTACAGGATAACAGATGCGAGTCTACTCAAAATATACATCTTTGGAGCATTCGTCCGCTATACGGCGAGAGCCCTTCAGGACGCCCTTATAATACATCTCGGGCGTGCGATACTCCTTGCCCAGCAGTGGCGCGTCCGTCAAAAGCTTCTCAGTGTCCAGCTTGCCCAGTGCACCTTAGCACGGGCAAGGGCCCGACGGGCACCTTCGATACAGACAGAGCGCTTGACGACCTCAATCCATGGACACGCGTCCACCAGCCGCCGCACCAGACCGAAGTAGCTCCCAGGTATGGCTTCTCCAGGCCATAGCCGAGCTATGAGGCCCTTCATGGCCAATTCGGCCACCTTGTGGAGCTCGACCAGCTGCTTCAGCTGGTCGCTCAGGGGCACCGGATGTTCGGCGTCAGCATACTGAGACCAAAACACCTTTTCCGTCGAGCTCCCCTCTTCGGCTCGGTAGTATGCGGCGGCATCAGACACACTACGGGGCAGATCGACGAACGCTCCTGGAGAGCTCCGGATTTGGGTAAGTAGCAGATAATTAACTTTTATATTCTTGATTTGCATAAAAAATGCCTTACCCGCCGCTATCTTCTTCATTTCCTCGATCTCCTGGAGGGCCTTCTAGGCTTCGGCCTTAGCAGTCTTGGCACTCTCAAGAGCCAAGGCGAGATCAGACTCTCGAGTCTTCGAGTCACGCTCCAAACCCTCGTGTTTTTCCACGAGAGCTGGAGCTCTTGCTGCTCCTCCGCCACCCGCGCCTCCTACTTCTCTCGCTCGGTGCGCTCCAAGCCCGCAATGTTTTCGGCCTTGGAGACCACCTCCTTCAGGGTCGCCACCTCGGCTGTGGCCCCTACAACATTTACGTTGGTCCTGTCATTATTTGCAACCAAGTATTTCTATATACATTTACATGCGGTATTACATACCCTCCTTGTCCTCGAGCTGCTTCTTGGCACGGCCGAGATCGTTCTCGGACCGCTCGAGGTTCTCCTTCAAGGCATTGACCTCCGCAGTCAGTGCGACAGAGGTCAGCAGCGCAGCCTGCATTCCCATATTGACATATTTTTATTAGACTCTTGTGTATATCTTTTTGGATCTCAGCTCGGCTTTTCTTTCCGAACGCCGAACTAAGCATCAGGGGCTACTGTCTATGCGGTAATATTTTTTATATGTTTTTAACACATACCTCAAAGCCTGTTAACAGGCTTGTACAGGCTTCTGTTAGCCCGCTCTTGGCGGACTGAACCTTCTGAATCACCGCACTCATAACATTGCGGTGTTCCTCGTCGATGGAGGCGCCGTTGAGCACCTCCGGCAAATTGTCCGGCGCCTCCGGATGGACGGGGGTCGCCGGCGTCATAGTCTTGCCCTTCTTACAAAGGCGCTGCCTGTCGGACTCTGGAACCGTTGATGGTTCCGGAGCAGTGTCCGGCCCAGGGCCGGACTTGGATCCCTCCGGGGCTTTACCCCCTTTAGGCCTGGAGTCCGGGAGGTCGCCTTGCGGCGCCTCCAGGACCACCTCCTCCTGGTGTAGTCCCTTTCGGGACTCCACCTCGGTGTCGTCTGTAGGGAGAGGGGAGGAGGCCGTCAGGAGTCAAGCACTATTGACATCCGACGAATCCAAGGAGCCACTCGTCGAATCGTCGAGCTGAGCCTTGGGCGGACTGCATGATCAAATTTGGCATCAGAAAAGGCCAAATAACGGAGAAGCGCCATAAGTTATTCGGACATCCGGATGCTTACGATTTTGCCAGGGGCTTGACCCTGGATGGCCATTCCTCCCCGCCGTCTTCGGCATCGGAGGTGTAGTTTGGAAGGAGAGTTCTCCCCTTCTTGGACCCTCCGGCCTTCCCAGTTGGGGCGGCCTTTCTCTTCTTTCCTCCCCCGGTTGGAGGGGGAGAGGCTTCTTCTTCTTCTTCCTCCTCCATGTCTTCGAAGGCGGAGGCTGCGTCGAGGTTGTCGGGCGATGAATCCGACACCACCAGGCGCCGGGAACTCTTTCGAGTCCCCGTAGCCTTATTCTTGGCCTTCTTCTCCGGCACCACGTGAGGTGTCGGAACCAGCAGCTTCGTTAAGCGGGCGTCCGCTGGGTCTTCGGGCAAGGGAGCCGGACAGTCGATTTGTCCGGCCTTCTTCTGCCAGTCCTGTTAAAAAGATGGGAGTTTAGATCCCGCATAGAATCAAATCTATCAAAAACGAATACCCCGTAAGGGGAAAATTAAGCTCACCATGCTAGCTTGGCCCTTGGCGCAGAATCCGCGATCCTCGGTGACGGGAGGGGAGGCCTCAGAGCTCTTGAATAGTACCTTCCAGGCATCCTCGTGCTTTGTGTCGAAGAGCCGAGACAGAGTCTGGTGCTGGGCCGGGTCGAACTCCCACAAGCTGAAAGCCCGTCGTTGACACGGGAGAATCGGGCGGAAGAGCATGACCTGGACTACGGTGACAAGTTTAACCTTCCTGTCGATCAGGTCTTTGATGCAGGTTTGAAGTCCGGTCACTTCTGCCGAATTACCCCACGACAGGCCCGTCTCTTTCCAAGATGTGAGCCGTGTGGGGATGCCAGATCGGAATTCAGGGGCCGCTGCCCATTATGGGTCACGCGGCTCGGTGATATAGAACCACCTCGATTGCCACCCTTTGATAGTCTCTACGAAGGCACCCTCGACCCATGTGATGTTGCCTATCTTGCCCACCATGGTACCTCCGCACTCCACTTGACGGCCTCCCACAACCTTCGGCTTTACGCTGAAGATCTTCAGCCATAGGACAAAATGAGGTTGGATGCATAGGAAGGCCTCGCACACGATGATGAACGCCGAGATGTTGAGGATAATGTTCGGGGCCAGATCATGGAAGTCCAGGCCGTAGTAGAACATGAGCCCCCGGACGAACGGGTGAAGAGGAAAATCCAGTCCACGGAGGAAATGGGGAAGAAAAACAACCCTCTCATGGGGCCTGGGGGTGGGGATGAGTTGCCCCTCATCTGGAAGCCGGTGCACGATGTCGTCAGACAAGTATCCGGCCTTCCTCAACTTTTTGATGTGCCTCTCCGTGATGGAGGAGGCCATCCATCTACCTCCCGCTCCGGACATGATTGGAGAAGGTCGAGGTGGGAATTGCGGGCTTGGGCGTTGGAGCTCGAGCACGGAGGGACGGATAAGCAAAGGAGGAAGAAGGCGTAAATAGAAAGGGTAGATCCTTATCCCCTTATATGGGCGGCCAAAACTACGAGCCCCCCACCGGTCTAATAAAACTCGCTTACCTCCCAAGTGCCGCGGTTAATGGCGCGGTTGGGTTACCCACGCCCGTATTGATGAGAATCCCGGAATAAGGGGACACGATCTCTGCTTTGACAAGGCGTGCCAAGGAAACCGCCTCGCTAAACGTGCTGAGGTGGAATAGTGAAATGAATGAAAGCCTGGCCATGGCGTGATGTCACGCTGCGGAATACGTCAGCAGATTAGATTGGTGCAAATATTATTCTCTCTATGGTGGCATGTGGAACTTATTTTGCAGAGTCAGACACTATCCTGGTGTTCAACATCTTCTATGAAGTATTCGGAGGAGGAACCCGCCTTGCAATGCCGAAGACAACTTGCACGTTGGACTCGTCATCATTGAAGCCTGGTTCAGGGGCTACTGGGGGAGTCCTGGATTAGGGGGTGTCCGGATGGCCGGACTATGACCTTTGGCCGGACTCCCGGACTATGAAGATACAAGATTGAAGACTCCGTCCCGTGTCCGGATGGGACTTCCCTTGGCGTGGAAGGCAAGCTTGGAGATACGATATGAAGATCTCCTCCCATTGTAACCGACTCTGTGTAACCCTAGCCCTCTCCGGTGTCTATATAAACCGGAGAATTTAGGCCGTAGGAGGAACAACAATCATACCATAGGCTAGCTTCTAGGGTTTAGCCTCTCTGATCTCGTGGTAGATCTACTCTTGTACTACCCATATCATCAATATTAATCAAGCAGGAGTATGGTTTTACCTCCATCGAGAGGGCCCGGACCTGGGTAAAAACATCGTGTCCCTTGTCTCCTGTTACCATCCGCCTAGACGCACAGTTCGGGACCCCCTACCCGAGATCCGCCGGTTTTTACACCGACAAGGCCTGTGCCCATAGTGGGCCTTTAACAGGCCTAAACATAAGTTGGGCCCTCAGTAAAAGTAGGCTGTTTACAGGTGTAAATATATCGAGCCCATAAAATACATGGGCCTTTAATAGACCGAAAGTGAGATTGGGCCCTGATTGTGCCAAATAACCCACTGGACTTAGCAGGCCGAAATGGTGGTCCATTTATGATGCGGATATTTGACAGGCCAAAATTCAGACGGGCCGTGAATGCGCCGACCTAATACACGGGCCTTTAACAGGCCGGAACTTCGGTCGGGCTAGATTGTCGTCATTTTTATATGGGCCGTTAATGGGTCCGATATGACGTTGGCCAAATATGGCCCATGGTTTACGTCCGGCGTTAACGGGCCGAAAATGACAACAGGACGAAAGTGGGCCAAATCTATAGTGGCCCTCTAACAGGCCGAATGACAGACATGGCCGAATATGACCCAAATCCTTCACGGTCGTTTATGGGCCGAAAGTTTTGATGGCCTGTAAATGGGCCAAAATGAAGCCGGACCTTTAACAGGCCGGAAATACACCGGGCCGTAATTCGGCCCAATTACTTAGTGGACTATTAACGGGCCAGAAGTGACCATGGGCCGTATTGATGACAAGTTTAGACCAGGCCGTTGACGGGCCGAATTGACAAAGAATGTTGGGCCTTTAGCTGGGTCGGCCCATTATGGTCTGCAGAATCTTGTGGGCCTTTAGCTAGGCCCGCCCATTGTGGTCCGCAAAATCTTGTGGGCCTTTAGCTGGGCCGGCCCATTATGGTCCGCTATATTTTGAGGGCCTTTAGCTGGGCCGGCCCATTATGGTCTGCTAAATCTTATGGGCCTTCAGTTGGGACAGCCCATTTAAACTTTGTGGGCCACTTTTGGGCCGGTCCACGTGTCAACATATCATAGGCCCATCTCGACCGTTGGATGAGTGACACCTATGCCAACGCGGAGCTGACACGTGGATCTGTCAGCCAATGAGAATTTTACACGTGGAAAATCGGCATTGGTCATGGCTGTTAACGGGTTATCGGATCCAAAATCCGACCCGATAGCTTAACGGTGTTCCGTTACGGTGGATGCCACGTGTCGGTCACCCTTGACAAAAGCACTTCTATGACGCGTGATTTATCGTCATGGAAGTGGACACTTCCGTGATGATAATTTTGGTAATGTCATGGAACACTTCTACGACAGCACAGGTATGACTATCTTGATTCTGTCATAAATTTGTCATGGATGTACATGCATGACAAAAAACGCGACCTACTGTGACAAACATGTATCATCACGGAAGTGTATTTTTTTTGCAGTGCATGCTGGATAGCGGTCAATGTGTGGAGTAATAGTAGTAGATGCGGGCAGGAGTCGGTCTACTAATCTTGGATAAGATGCCTATATAATGATCATTGCCTTGATATCGTCATGATTATTTGAAGTTCTCTATCAATTGCCCAACAGTAATTTGTTTACCCACCATATGCTATTTTTCTTGAGAGAAGCCACTAGTGAAATCTACGACCCCCGGGTCTCTTCTTTATCATATTTCCCTTCGAGATCTATTTTTATTTGCTTTTATTTTTGGATCTATTAATCCAAAAATACAAAAATACCTTGCTACAATTTTTAGTTATTTATTTTATCTCGCGTTCCCGTGAGATCTATTATCCAATCTACTACAATTTTACCTATCTTTTTGCCCGTGAGGGATTGACAACCCCTCTCTTATGTCGGATTTGAAGTATTTGTTCTTTGTGCGCATGAGATGTTTACGTGGTGTTGTGTGGTTCTCCTACTGGTTCGATAACCTTGATCTCATCATTGAGGGAAATACCTGCCGTTGTTGTACTGCATCATCTCTTCCTCTTTGGGGAAATACCGAAGTATTTCAAGAAAACATCACACGCCTACCACCATGTATCTATTACTGTGCTAGTTGTGGTATCTATGAAGTTGCAACATAAGTGTTCTGGATACCCCGTGCGCATGGGCTCTTTTGACCCCCATGCGCACGGGGTAGTTAGGAACTTTCTAGGTACCCCGTGTGCACAGGGTACCGCATAACTCCCTGGGTACCCCGTGCGCACGTGGTATTTTGCCCCTCATGCTCACGGGGTGCTGCATATTTTCTTGGGTACCCCATGCGCACGAGGCTGACTTAGCCCATGCGCACGGAGTCCAACGGGCAGAAACGGGCACCCAACCAAGAACACTAGAAAAAACCTTCCTTCTCCTCCAAACCCTATTATCTTGTTGAGCTCCACCATTGCTACACCTCATTTTGCTCAGTACTCTCAATCCCTCCACACAAACTTGTTGAAACTTTCGAGATTGGGAGAGCAAGACATGATCTACACTTTGACCAAACCAAATCACATTCCCCACAATATTCATCCACCATTGACTTGTTACTCTTGGAGCTTGGGCTCCTAGGCGGTTAGAGGTTCCTCCAAAAGCTTCCTTGCTTGTGGTGTGCTCCGGAGAAGTTTGTAAAGGTGTGGTGGTCGCCCTCAAGACCAACCCCGAGTGATTCGAGGCTCATCCATTGGGGGTGACTAGATAGAGATTACGATGAGCCTTCGGTGGCGTTCCGCAAGCATTAGCTCTGGCACCGCTCTAAATGGAGAGTAGCTCTTCTTCAAGGAAGAGTGAACTTTAGGATAAAATCTGCATCCTCATCTCACTTATGGTTAATCCTTTTCCCGCAATTTACTTTGCTTTGTATGCTTGTTGGCTTGTTAATTAGTTTGTTGCCTAGCATATTTAGCTTTAAGCTAGCTTGTCATATAGGTTGTGTTCACCTAGTTGCATATTTAGTGAACCCTATTTATCCGCTAAACCCTAAAATTGACAAGAAAGATTAAAATTTGTAGTCTCCTCTTCACCCCCCCCCCTCTAGTCAACCATATCAATCCTTTCAATTGAGAGTTTAGAGATTAGCAGGTGGCCTGAGATGATTTACCTCCCCCCAGTGATTTAGAGTCAATAAGGTTATTTTCGGTGATTTCTTTTTGGTGGCTTTGAGTCGTAGGAAATCCGTACTATTAAGAGGGGTCTGCATTTGGAA
>NC_041391.1:212111298-212166986 GCF_002162155.2 Triticum dicoccoides | reverse complement strand
GTATGCTTGTTGGCTTGTTAATTAGTTTGTTGCCTAGCATATTTAGCTTTAAGCTAGCTTGTCATATAGGTTGTGTTCACCTAGTTGCATATTTAGTGAACCCTATTTATCCGCTAAACCCTAAAATTGACAAGAAAGATTAAAATTTGTAGTCTCCTCTTCACCCCCCCCCTCTAGTCAACCATATCAATCCTTTCAATTGAGAGTTTAGAGATTAGCAGGTGGCCTGAGATGATTTACCTCCCCCCAGTGATTTAGAGTCAATAAGGTTATTTTCGGTGATTTCTTTTTGGTGGCTTTGAGTCGTAGGAAATCCGTACTATTAAGAGGGGTCTGCATTTGGAAAGGTTAGGGTGGAATCACACATACGTACACTTTAGTTCTTTGCACCCTCTTTCATCCTGGCAACTCAGAGCTCCATCCTTATTCTGTTGAGGCCATTTTGAAGCAGTTAAGCAGTAGTACTGCTCATGCGGTACTACAGCTCTCTAGAGTTTCCTTCACTACTGCTTACTTAGGCATTATGTAAATGGGCGGTAGTAGGGTCGTAGTTAAAAGCGGTAGTACCATGCATAGCGTACTACGGCATGTGCTACTAGCCTACTACCACAAGTTTACTGAGCACTAAAGGACTAAGAGGAAGTACCGCTCTCCTGAGCGGTAGTACCACTGTGCGGTACTACCAGCATCCACGGTCGCTTGTGTTGGAAATATGCCCTAGAGAAATAATAAAATAGTTATTATTATATTTCCTTGTTCACGATAATTTTCTATTGTTCATGCTATAATTGTATTAACCGGAAACTGTAATACATGTATGAATGCATAGACTACAACATGTCCCTATTGAGCCTCTTGTTGACTAGCTCGTTGATCAATAGATGGTTGTGGTTTCCTGACCATGGGGATTGGATGCCGTTGATAACGGGATCACATAATTAGGAGAATGATGTGATGGACAAGACCCAATCCTAAGCATAGCACAAGATCGCGTAGTTTCTTTGCTAGAGCTTTCCTAATGTCAACCATGAGATTGTGCAACTCCCGGATACCGTAGTAATGCTTTGGGTGTATCAAACGTCACAACATAACTGGGTGGCCATAAAGGTGCACTACAGGTATCTCCAAAAGTGTCTATTGGGTTGGCACGAATCGAGTCTGGGATTTGTCACTCCGTATGACGGAGAGGTATCTTTGGGCCCACTCGGTAATGCATCATAATAATGAGCTCAATGTGAATAATGAGTTTGCTACGGGATCATGCGTTACAGAACGAGTAAAGAGACTTGCCTGTAACGAGATCGAACAAGGTATAGGGATACCGACGATCGAATCTTGGGCAAGTAGCATACCGATGGACAAAGGGAATTGTATCCCTGACATTGTGGTTGATCTGATGAGATCATCATGGAACATGTGGGAGCCAATATGGGTATCCAGATCCCGCTATTGGTTATTGGCCGGAGAGGCATCTCGGTCATGTCTGCATGGTTCCCGAACCCGTAGGGTCTACACACTTAAGGTTCAGCGACACTAGAGTTGTAATGGTGTAGGATCGGAAGTATGTCTAGAGGGGGGGGGTGATTAGACTACTTGACCAAATAAAAACTTATCCTTTTCCCAATTTTAGTCTTAGGCAGATTTTAGCTAACTTAGCACAAGTCGAGCAGTCTTAACACAATTCAAGCAAGCATGCAAAGAGTATATGAGCAGCGGAAAGTAAAGCATGCAACTTGCAAGAATGTAAAAGGGGGGGTTTGGAGAATTCAAACGCAATTGGAGAAACGGATGTTTTTGCCGTGGTTCCGATAGGTGGCGCTATCGTACATCCACGTTGATGGAGACTCCAACCCATAAAGGGTAACGGCTGCGCGAGTCCATGGAGGGCTCCCATCATGGTCGTCGCCCACGAAGGACTTGTCTCACTTGCGGTAGATCTTCACGAAGTAGGTGATCTCCTTGCCCTTACAAACTCCTTGGTTCAACTCCACAATCTTGTTGGATGCTCCCAAGTGACACCTAGCCAATCTAGGAGACACCACTCTCCAAGAAGTAACAAATGTTGTGTTGATGATGAACTCCTTGATCTTGTGCTTCAAATGATAGTCTCCCCAACACTCAACTCTCTCTCACAGGATTTGGATTTGGTGGAAAGAAGAATTGAGTGGAAAGCAACTAGGGGAAGGCTAGAGATCAAGATTCATATGGTAGGAATGGAATATCTTGGTCTCAACACATGAGTAGGTGGTTCTCTCCCAGAAAATGTATGTTGGAAGTGTAGGTTCGTTATGATGGCTCTCTCCACGAATGAAGAGGAGGTGGAGGGGTATATATAGCCTCCACACAAAATCTAACCGTTACACACAACTTGCAAATCTCGGTGGGACCAAATTGAGAAACTCGGTCGGACCGATTCAACAAATCTAGTGACCGTTAGGATTTTCGGTGGGACCGACATGCAACTCGGTAGAGCCGATATGGTTAGGGTTAGGGCATAACATAATCTCGGTGGGACCGATTACACAAACTCGGTGGGACCAATTTTGGTAATAAGCTAACCAGAGAGTTGGTCAGGTAAACTCGGTGGGACCGGTTCGCTCATCTCAGTGAGACCGGAATGTTACGAAAGGGAAACATAGAGTTTACATTGCAATCTCGGTGGGACTGGTCGCTTATCTCGGTGGTACCAAAACATTACGAAGGGAAACAGAGAGATTACAATCCCATCTTGGTGAGACCGAGATCCCTATCGGTGAGACAGATTTGCCTAGGGTTTGTGGGAGTGGCTATGACATCTGAACTCGGTGGCGCCGGATAGAAAGAATTGGTGGGGCCGAGTTTGACTTTTGGTCTTAGGTCATATGTGGATGTGAGAAAGTAGTTGAGGGCTTTGGAGCATATCACTTAAGCATTTTTAGCAAGAACCTCATTAAGCAACACCTCATCCCTCCTTGATAGTATTGGCTTTTCCTATACAATCAATGTGATCTTGGATCACTAAAATATAAAATGTAGAGTCTTGAGCTTTGAGCTTGAGCCAATAATTTTGTCCTTAGTATTTTGAGGGGTCCACTTTTCTCATCCATGCCATGCCATTCATTGAGCTTTGCTAAAATATTTGTCTAGAAATAGCATTAGCTCAATGAGCTATATGTTGTTAGGAATTACCAAAACCACCTAGGGATAGTTGCACTTTCAATCTCCCCCTTTTTGGTAATTGATGACAACATATAGATCAAAGCTTCAACAAATGAAAATAAGATTGAAAAACATTGTCGCTTTGAGAAGTATGTGAAATTTGAGAGCTCCCCCTAAATTTGTGCATAGTTTAAGATTTGCTTTGGACTACAAATGCACTATGAGTTAGGATCATGAGTTACTCTCCCATGTCACATACATCTTGGTGGAGCGCTCAAAATGATAATAATTGAATACATGCACTCATCGCCAAGCAAAGTGAATGATTATATAGAGATAAAAGGATAATGTCATCCATCAAACATTAATGTAGCATATGATCAGACACATGATCATCCAAGTATCACACAGGCATAAAGAATATGAAACAAGCAAACAAAGTTCAACCACCAAAGCAAGAGAGAATAAAAAGCAATGCTCTCTCTTGAAGCCTATGATCTGTACATTTTTCTCCCCCTTTCGCAACAAGTTACCAAAAAGTTCATAGAAAATGCATAGTACTAAATGACTCTCAGGCTTGGTCTTCTGGTGGTGGTGTAGAAATCACGCCAAGGACGAAAGCATCAGTTGATGAAGATGGAGCTGGTGGAGTAGGTGCTGGAGCTAGTGGCACTGAAGCTGTAGCTGGTGCAGATGAAGTTGCTCTTGTGTCTGGAACAGGCACTGCAGCAGATCTCTGAGCTCTGGGCACTCTAGCAAACGCATCAGTGGTAGTCTTGCCCTTCCTCTCCTGCATGTCATCTTGAAGTTGCTCAACAACTGACTGTATCTCAGTGACCTTCACATCCAAGTCATAGAACTTCTGCTCCATGATCCTCTCCAGGCTCTCCTGGTTTTGAGTCAGGGTGGCCAATCCCTTCTCAATCCTCAGAGTGGAGGCAATCAAGTAGCCAAGCCAATCTTGCTTACTCTTCAGGAAATACTGATATGCCTCATCAGCAGTTGGCATCTTTGCAGCCTTTTCAGTCCTTGCCTTCTCCTTCTTTGCTTGTGCTTGCACAGAAGATGGTTCGTCTTCATCCATAACCACTGTGTTGTCCTAAAAATCTGGGTAGATGGGCATGTGATCCTTGTCCAAGAGGTATGTGCCAGTGCACATCTTGGAGTTGATTAGCTCCTGGATCTGTGGGACATACCCACAACTTCTCTTTTGGTCAGCAGCTGTCCTCTTGATAGTTTCCACTATGAGGCTCATGACCTTGAACTTTTGAGGCACATCAAATATGTGAAGCAGGTTGATAGCATGGCCTCTGATCATCTTGTGATCACCTGACTTAGGCAAAAGAGTGTGCCTGAGGATCCAGTTGATTGTCAGCAATCCTGACAAAAGATAATGTATTGATCCAAACTTGTGTGTTTCAACAGCATCATCTGGGATCTCCCTGTACATATGTGCCATAGAGTTGTGATCCTTCTTCTTCTTGGCATAGAGATCCAAGTCATCCTCTTTCTCCTTAGGTGCATTGATCATATTAGCCCATTCTTCAACAGTTGATTGGTACCTAGTACGTTCAGACATCCATACTATCTTTCCATCTGGATAGAAGTGAGCTATGGAGTAGAACTGCATTATGAGTTCATCATTCCACTTTGTGAGCTTCTGCCCAAGAAAGTCATCCACTCCACAAGCCTTGAAGTTGTCATACACTCCAGCATAGTGATCTTCATTTTCCTTGATATATTTCCAGTCCACCCATCTCATGTCACAGACTATTGGCTTCTTGTCAAGCAGCATTGTCTCATAGAAGTCTTGTTGTTCCTTTGTATGGAACCTGTAGTCCACAGCAGTTCTCCTCCTGACTGCATAGGGATCAGTCAACCTCCACTGTCTAAGACCTGCATCCTTTCTCAGCTTCATATCCTCAGCCACAGGATGAACATCATTGTGATCTGGAATTTTGGGTTTCAGCTTCCTCAAGACATGTTCCTCATCATCTTCTTCTTCAATAGCAACTTCAGGAACTGGGGCCTTGTTCTTTTCTCCAGCAGGAATGTTCCTAGTATTCTCTTGGGTGCAGCTCTAAGCTTTAGAGCAGCTGCCTTGGGAGGTTCTTTGGGCTTTGATGAAGTAGCCCCTGACATGATGGCATCACCCATAAGCTTCTGAGCTTTAGGTGCTGGTGCATAAACCTCTTCTTCTTCTTTCTCTTCCATCATGGAAGGCTTTCTAACAACCCCGGCCATGGTCTTCTTGACCCTTTCCTTCCTCTTCTTCCCTTCTTCAGCAGCCTCTTTGGGTTCAGATTCCAAAGGTACTTGAGTGGAGGCTCTGGCCTTAGACATGGGAATTCTTCTAGCAGGTGCTTTGGTCCTCATACCAGGCTTAGTGGCAGCAGCTGTGCCATATTCCTTCTTGAGCACCTTTGAGGGAGTCCTGGATTAGGGGGTGTCCGGATAGCCGGACTACCATCATCAGCCGAACTATCATCGGCTGGACTATCATCATCGATCGGACTCCAAGACTATGAAGATACAAGATTGAAGACTTCGTCCCGTATCCGGATGGGACTTTCCTTGGCGTGGAAGGCAAGCTTGGCGATACGGATACGTAGATCTCCTACCGTTGTAACCGACTCTATGTAACCCTAGCCCTCTCCGGTGTCTATATAAACCGGATGGCTCTAGTCCGTAGGACACAACAACAACCATTACAATCATACGATAGGCTAACTTCTGGGGTTTAGCCTCCTTGATCTCGTGGTAGATCCACTCTTGTAAACATCAACAATATCAATATCAATCAAGCAGGACGTAGGGTTTTACCTCCATCAAGAGGTCCTGAACCTGGGTAAAACATCGTGTCCCTTGTCTTCTGTTACCATCCGCCTAGACGCACAGTTCGGGACCCCCTACCCGAGATCCACTGGTTTTGACACCGACATTGGTGCTTTCATTGAGAGTTCCTCTGTGTCGTCACCGATAGGCTTGATGGACTCTTCAATCGACAACGACGCAGTCCTGGGTGAGACTTTTCTCCCCAGACAGATCTTCATATTCGGCGGCTTCGCACTACGGGCCAACTCACTTGGCCATCTGGAGTAGATCGAAAGCTACGCCCCTGGCCGTCAGGTCAGGTTTGGAAGCCTAAACTTCACGGCCGATATCCGCGGGGACTTGATCTTCGATGGATCTGAGCCACAGCAGAGCATGCCGCGCTGTCACGATGGGCACGACCTTACTGTGCCGCCGGACAGCACCTTGGAAGCCGCACACGAATCCGCTCCGACCCATAGTCCGGAGCCGATCGCTCAGATCGAGGACGGATGGCTGGACACCGCCTCGGGAGCTGCAACTTCTACAGCGATGGAGCCAAACACTTACCTTGTCCCGCATAAAGCTCATGACTCCGAGGTGCTGGACTCTCTGCCGGACTCCGAACCTCCTGCGCCCCTACCAGTCGAATCCGATTGGGCGCCGATCATGGAATTCACCGTTGCGGACATCTTTCAGCACTCACCCTAAGCATCTCTCGCTATCCGGAGAGCCCTGGCCGAACTACGGCTAGGATGGTTGGGACGCAGACGACGAAGAAATTCAGAGCCCACCCACCACCCACTTCGTAGCCACCGTCGACGATCTAACCGACGTACTCGACTACGACTCCGAAGACATCGGCGATATGGACGACGATGCCGGAGACTATCAAGAACCAGTGCCTACATGACACTGGAAGACCACCTCGTCATACGACATATACATGGTGGACACCCCAAAAGATGGGGACGGCGAAGAAGCAACGGAGGCCGATTCCTTAAAGAAACAGCCCAAGCACCAACGTCAGCGGCGCCGCTCTAAATCCCGCCACAACAAGAATGGAGATTCCGGCACAGGAGATAATAACACCCAGAAAGTGCCGAAGAGAACCCCCTCCAGCACGATCCAGCATAGGAGGAGGCAAAAGCAAGCCCTCACGAGAGGCCGGCAGACGAAGAGGTCGAGGATGATAATAACTTACCTCCCTCTGGAGACGAGGCAAGCCTCGACAACGATGAATTCGTCGTGCCTGAGGATCCCGTCGAACAAGAGCGTTTCAGACGCAGGCTAATGGCCACGGCAAACAGCCTCAAGAAACAGTAGCAACAGCTTCAAGCCGATCAAGACCTACTGGCCGACAGATGGACCGAGGTCCTCGCGGCCGAAGAGTATGAACTCGAACGCCCCTCCAAAAGTTACCCAAAACGCAAGTTGCTCCCCCGACTAGAGGAGGAAGCGTACAAACCTACATCACCAGCGCACAATACGGCAGACAAACCACCTCGTGGCCGCGACAGAGAGGCGTGTAAGCCCTCCACCAAAACCGTACCCCAGCATCGCTCAAAAAGCATGAAGCCATGGGGGAACGCGCCGGACTTGCGGGATATATTGGAGGACAAGGCAAGACAATCCAGATCTATCCATGGATCATGTGGCGCCCCAAGACCCACGACGAATACCGTCGCGCCGGATACAACTACTCCGGCCGGGCCGAACACAGCAGACAACGCTCTCTCGAGCTACGTCGCGATATTGCTCAATACAGAGGCGCCGCGCACCCACTATGCTTCACTGACTAAGTAATGGATCATCAAATCCCTGAAGGGTTTAAACCCGTTAATATCGAATCCTACGATGGCACAACAGACCCCGCATTTTGGATTGAGGATTATCTCCTCCATATACATATGGCCCGCGGTGACGATCTTCACGCCATCAAATATCTCCCCCTCAAGCTTAAAGGACCAGCTCGGCATTGGCTTAACAGCCTGCCCGCAGAGTCAATTGGATGCTGGGAAGACCTGGAAGCCGCATTCCTTGACAATTTCCAGGGCACGTATGTGCGACCACCGGACGCAGATGACCTAAGCCACATAATCCAGCAGCCAGACGAATCGGCCAGGCAATTCTGGACACGGTTCTTAACAAAGAAAAATCAAATCGTCGACTGTCCGGATGCAGAGGCCCTCGCTGCCTTCAAACATAACATCCGCGACGAGTGGCTGGCCCGGCACCTAGGACAGGAAAAGCCGAAATCCATGGCAGCCCTCACATCACTCATGACCCGCTTCTGTGCGGGAGAGGATAGCTGGCTAGCTCGCAGCAACAACCTCAGCAAAAACGCTGGCAGTCCGGATACCAAGGACCGCAATGGTAGGTCATGTCGAAACAAAAACAAACGCCGCATTAACGGCGATAGCAATGAGGATACGGCAGTCAACACCGGATTCGTAGGCTCCAAGCCCGGTCAACGGAAGAAGCCATTCGAAAGAACCACTCCGGGCCCGTCCAATTTGGACCGAATACTCGACCGCTCCTGTCAAATACATGGAACCCCCGAAAAGCCAGCTAACCACACCAACAGAGATTGTTGGGTATTCAAGCAGGCAGGCAAATTAATCGCCGAAAAGAATGACAAGGGGCTACACAGCGATGACGAGGAAGAGACCCGGCCGCCGAACAACAGAGGACAAAAGGTATTCCCCCCTCAAGTTCGGACGGTAAACATGATATACGCAACGCATATACCCAAGAGGGAGTGGAAGCATGCACTAAGGGACGTATACGCGATGGAGCCAGTCGCCCCAAAATTCAACCCATTGTCCTCTTGCCCGATCACTTTCGATCGAAGAGACCATCCGACCAGTATCCACCATGGCGGATTCGCCGCATTGGTCTTAGACCCAATCGTCGATGGATTTCACCTCACGAGAGTCCTGATGGACGGCGGCAGTAGCCTGAACCTGCTTTATCAGGATACAGTGCGCAAGATGGGCATAGACCCTTCAAGGATTAAACCTACAAAGACAACCTTCAAAGGCGTCATACCAGGTGTCGAGGCCAGTTGTACAGGCTCAGTTACACTTGAAGTGGTCTTCGGATCCCCGGATAATTTCCGAAGCGAGGAGTTAATCTTCGACATAGTCCCATTCCGAAGTGGCTATCACGCTCTACTCGGATGAACCGCGTTTGCAAAATCAACGCGGTGCCGCATTATGCATACCTTAAGCTCAAGATGCCAGGCCCGCATGGAGTCATCACGGTAGAAGTACAGAGCAGCCTTTTAAGGCAATTTTCGTGTCCGGCCGTTAAACGACCGGACACGGCCAAACGCGCCCGGAGCAACATCAACCAAGACCACCTAGCACGTTCCGAGCATGCGTAGCAATGCGGCCTCAACCCCAGCCCTCGCACAATTGTAAGACAAACTCTCCGCGTACATAATTACGCCCTGGAGATACCATGGGCATAGGGGGAGAGGCACAACCACAACAGACACAGAGTGCGGTTCGACCACACCAGGGGCTCCCAAGTGTGTCGCCCTTTTTATCTTTTATTTCTCTCTTTTTTATACAGAACTCTGTCCGGCGGCGAACCGGCCGAACTCATGATGCAACAGCCAGGAGGGACAAAGGCCGCGACGAACACTCACGTGTCCATTACGAGCATTAAATTTGTTAAATACACCATTCCGCGGCCTACCCCTGGAGGGAGACACCTTTAATTCGTCCAATCCCTTGCTTTCCGCACTATTTGTATCATTCCGCACTCATAGCATATCTTCTCGAATAAAATGCAGCACTTTTTGCCCATAATTGCATTACCTTATATATATATATGTTCATTTACGACATGTTGCATCCGTACATTTTGGTACGGCCAAATACACCAGGGGCTTATGTTCCCCACATTATGGTGTGATAAAGTCCGAACACTTTCACAAGTGCGGCACCCCGAACTTATAGCATTATATGAATCGGCTCTGAATCATGTCTTGGTTCAATAGTTGGGTTTGCCCGGCTCCCAAGTTTGGCACCTTACGTTCCGTTCTATCGGCTAAGGTAGCACTGGGAGAACCACTGCGATTGCGCCCCGGTTGAGCCGGGTTAACGCCTCAGTGGAGAAAGCTAAAACTGACTATCATGATCAGTCGAGAGACTGGTCGCTGTTCGAGAGGTCTTTTCGGGTCCTTAAAGACCTACGCCGCTTCAAGCGAAGTACCGGATTATGTCCGACGAAGGCGTGGATAGCTCCCCGAATTCGGTCTTCCGAATACTAGGGGCTTCGCCGAAATTTAAAATTATAGAATTCTATGGCTAAGTGAGAGTGTTCAAGCACTATAAGTCCGGTTGCCTTGTTCGTTGTGTTGAGCGCCTCCCTAGATGGACCCAAAAATGGGAACAAGAGTGCTCAAGTTTATCCCGAACACCCCAGCACTCGTGGCATGGGGGCTGAAGCCGACGACTTGCCATCTCTCAGATTTAATAAACGGCTGCACAGAAGGTAATATTTTAAATTAAGAAGCGTTGCTTAGCACATATGAACAAAGTTTTCAGCGCACAGGATAACACATTGCGAATTTACTCAATAATTACATCCCTGGGGAACTCATCTGCAATCTTGCGGGCACCCTTTAGGACAGTCTTATAGTACATCTCGGGCGTACGATATTCCTTGCCCGCTGGTGGCGCGTTAGTGATTAGCTTCTCCGCATCCAGCTTGCCCCAATGCTCCTTTGCACGGGCAAGGGCCCGATGAGCACCTTCAATACAGGAGGAGCTCTTGATAACCTCCACCCAGGGGCACGCATCCACCAACCGTCGCACGAGGACGAAATAGCTCCCAAGCATGGCCTCTCCAGGCCACAGCCGGACTATGAGGCCCTTCATGGCCTGCTCGGCCACCTTGTGGAGCTCGACCAGCTGCTTCAGCTGGTCGCTAGGGGGCACCGGATGGCCGGCCTTAGCATACTAAGACCAGAAGACCTTCTCTGTTGAGCTCCCCTCCTCGGCTCGGTAGAATGCGGCAGCATCAGACACGCTGCGAGGCAGATCTGCAAATGCCCCTGGAGAGCTCCGAATTCGGGTAAGCAACACGTAATTTACATTCACATGCTTGCTTTGCATGAAAAATGCCTTACCCGCCGCTATCTTCCTCACCAACTCAATCTCCTGAACGGACTTATGGGCATCGGCCTTGGCAGTTTTGGCACTTTCGAGAGCCGAGGCAAGCTCGGACTCTCGAGTCTTTGAGTCACGCTCCAAACTCTCATGCTTTTCGATGAGAGCCTGGAGCTCTTGCCGAACCACCGCCACCCGCGCCTCCTGCTTTTCTCGCTCTGCCCGTTCCGCAGCCGCATTGCGTTCGGCCGCGGACACGGCCTCCTTCAGGGTCGCCACCTCGTTCGTGGCCCCTGCAGTACCCATGTTATCCTTGTTATTTTTTGTTGCAACCTAAATCCTTTTCTGTAAGGTACAAGTTCAAAGTGGTGTTACTCACCTTCTTTGTCCTGGAGCTGCTTCTTGGCGCGGCCGAGCTCTTGCTCGGACCGCTCGAGCTCCTGCTTCAAAGCACTGACCTCCGCAGTCAGTGCGGCAGAGGTCAGCAGCGCAGCCTGCAAGCCATATTGACATAATTTTTTAGCAACCCTGCGTATATCTTCTTTTTTTTCAGATCCTCAGTCCGACTTTTCTTTCCGAACACCGAACCGAGCATCAGGGGCTACTATCTATGCGGTATTACATTGCACATTTTTAACTTCTTACCTCAAAGCCTGATAGAAGGCTACTGCAGGCTTCGGTCAGCCCGCTCTTGGCAAGCTGTACCTTCTGAATCACCGCACTCATAATAGTGCCGTGTTCTTCCTCGATGGAAGCGCTCTGCAGCGCCTCCAACAAATTGTCCGGCGCCTCCGGTTGGACGGAAGCTGCCGGCGTCACGGTCTTGCCCTTCGTGCGTAGGGGCCGTCGGCCAGACTCCGGAACCACTGCGGGTTCTGATGTGGAGTCCGGCGCAAAGTCCGGGAGGCCGCCTTGTGGCGCCTCCGGAGCCTCCCCCTGATGGGTCCCTACTTGGGATCCCACCTCGGCGTCCTCGGTGTCACGAGGGGTGGAGGCGGTCGGGATGTAGTCTACATCCGACGGAGCTAACGACCCGCTTGATGATGCGGGGAGATCATCATTGGCCGGACTACAGGCAGCATGCGGCATCAGAATGACACTATGTGACACAGAAAAAGAAATTATAAATCATTCAGGAATCCGGATACTTACGATCTTGCCGGAGGCCTGGCCCTTGAAGGCCATTCTTCCTCGCCAACATTGATGTTGGTGGAGCTGTCCGGAGGAATAGTCCTTCCCCTCTTGGACCCTTCGGCCTCCCCTGTTGGGGAAGCCTTCCTCTTCCTCTCTCCCTCCTGTGGGAGAGAGTCCTCTTTCTCCTCCTCGTTTTCGGGGGAGGAGTCCGCCCCGGAGTCGTCGGACACCTGAAAACGGGAACTCTTTCGAGCACCCGTGGCCTCCTTCTTGGCCTTCTTCTCCGGCACCACGTGCGGTGCCGGAACCAGCAGCCTCGTTAGATGGGCGTCTACTGGGTTTTCTGGCATAGGAGCCGGGCAGATAATCTGCTCCGCCTTCCTCATCCAGTCCTGTCAAAGGAAAAGGGGAAATTAAAACCCGCATAGAGTCAAACTATGAAAAGCAAGTGTCCCGTAAAGGGGTAGAATCACTTACCTCGTCGGCTTGGCGCTGCAAGCGAAATCCACGATCTTCAGTTGCGGATGCGGGGGCTTCGGCGCCCTTGAACAGCACCCTCCAGGCGCCTTCGTACGTCGTGTCAAAGAGCCTGCTCAGCGCCTGGTGTTGTTCCAGATTGAACTCCCACAGATTGAATGCCCGCTCTTGGCATGGGAGAGTCCGGCGGACGAGCATGACTTGGACCACGTTAACCAGCCTGAGCTTCTTCACCAGCTTCTGGATACAGGCTTGGAGTCCCGTCAGCTCCTCCGAACTACCCCGCAGCAAGCCCTTCTCTTTCCAGGAGGTGAGCTGCGTGGGGATACCAGATCTGAACTCGGGGGCCGCCGCCCACGTAGGGTCGCGCGACTCGGTGTTATAGAACCACCCCGATTGCCACCCCTTGACGGATTCCACGAAGGCCCCTTCGAACCAAAAGACATTGAGCATATTGCCCAACATGGCGCCTCCACACTCCGCTTGAGTGGCCTTCACTACCTTCGGCTTGACATTTAAGGTCTTGAGCCACAAGCCGAAGTGGGGCCGGATATAGAGGAAGGCCTCGCACACGACGATAAACGCCGAGATTTTGAGGATGAAGTTCGGCGCCAGATCATGGAAATCCAGGCCGTAGTAGAACATGAGCCCCCGGACAAAGGGGTGAAGTGGAAAGCCCAGTCTGCGGAGGAAGTGGGGAAGAAAAACGACCCTCTCATGGGGCCTGGGGGTGGGGATGAGCTGCCCCTCGTCGGGCAGCCGGTGCACGATGTCGCCGGACAGGTAGCCGGCGCTGCACAATCTTTCGATGTGCTCCTCCGTAACGGAGGAGGTCATCCACTTGCCTCCCGCTCCAGACATGACTGGGGAAGGTTGAGACGAGATGTGTGGGCTTGGGCGCTGGAGCTCGAGTGCGCGGAGATGGATAAGCAAAGGAGGAAGAAGGCGTAGGTGAAAAGGTGAATCCTTATCCCTTATATGGGCGGGCGAGGTCTACGCGTCCCCCACCGGCCTGGTAAAACTCGCTTATCCCCCAAGCGTCACCATCAATGGCGCGGTTGGGTTACCCACGTCTGTATTGATGAGAATCCCGGATTAAGGGGGAACACGATCTCTGCTTCGACAAGACGTGCCAAGGAAACCGCTTCGCTAAATGCGCTGAGGTGGTAGAGTAAAAAACGACTCAAGTAATGGCTTGGTAGTGGTGTGACATCATGCCGCAAAAAACGTCAGCAGATTGAACTTGTGTATATATTATTCTCTCTACGGTGGAATGTGGAATTTATTTTGCAGAGCCGGACACTATCCTGGTGTTCACAATCTTTTATCATTCGGAGGAGGAACCCGCCTTGCAATGCCAAGCAATATACGCGCCGGACTTATCATCATTGAAGCCTGGTTCAGGGGCTACTGAGGGAGTCCTGGATTAGGGGTGTCCGGATAGCCGGACTACCATCATCAGCCGAACTATCATCGGCCGGAGTATCATCATCGACCGGACTCCAAGACTATGAAGATACAAGATTGAAGACTTCGTCCCGTATCCCGATAGGACTTTCCTTGGTGTGGAAGGCAAGCTTGGCGATACGGATATGTAGATCTCCTACCGTTGTAACCGACTCTATGTAACCCTAGCCCTCTCCGGTGTCTATATAAACCGGATGGCTCTAGTCCGTAGGACAGAACAACAAGCATTACAATCATACCATAGGCTAGCTTCTAGGGTTTAGCCTCCTTGATCTCGTGGTAGATCCACTCTTGTAAACATCCACAATATCAATATCAATCAAACAGGACGTAGGGTTTTACCTCCATCAAGAGGGCCCGAACCTGGGTAAAACATCGTGTCCCTTGTCTCCTGTTACCATCCGCCTAGACGCACAGTTTGGGACCCCCTACCCGAGATCCGCCGGTTTTGACACCGACAACCTTCTTTTTGGAAGTGGCCTCATCCTCAACAGCCACATAATCTTCATCTTCAGACTCTGAGGTTTTCTTCTTTCTGGCCCTGGTGGCTGCCTTGGGCAAGTTGCTGGGTGTGCTCCTGCTAGCATCAAAGCTGCTAGAGGGACTAGTGCCCTCACTCATGTGAACCTGTTCCTCAGACTTGTTCTGACTGTCACTTTGATCAGACATGTTGCAAACACTGATAGCAGACCCTGTGAATAGATATAGATGAGGTAGATAGGATGAGCATCACAAAATACAGAGGCTTTTGCAAAAGAATGAGTCAAAAACTTAGTTTTAGTTTTCCACAGAAAGCATTTCGGATCTACCAATTTGTAAACTCGGTGATACCAAAGCAGCTTTTGGAACCTAAACTAGTGAACTCGGTCAGACCGAGTCACAGTTCGGTTGCACCGAGACTGCTAGGGTTTCACAAAGTCCTAAACTTGGTCACACCGATTTGCAATTCTCGGTCGGACCGAGAATCACATGTGCAATGGCCTTGGCCAAATCGGTGGAATCGATTTCTACAACTCGGTCGGTCCGAGATGGGTTCGGCGGAAACCTAACCCTAAATTTTCAAATCAAACCTAATCTACGGAGCGTTTTTGTTGGATAAGATGATCTCAATCGTGGCAAGATACATGGCGAAAACAATGTGCTAGGAATCGGAGTGAGATTAGCACAAGGATCAAGTCCATACCCTAGTTCGGCGATGGACTTGCTACGACGGCAACAACGGAGATGACTCCCATTGACGACGGCGGAGACCAGCGGAGGGAGGCAGCTGGCGACGAGGAGGATGATCCGGAGACCCAGGGAGGCAGAGCAGGCTGAGCACGGGAGAAAGAGTTCGGAGAAATTTCCAAAATTTTGCCCGTGGATATATATAGCCCGACCCTGTCGGTGTGACCGAGTGGAACGACTCGGTGGCACCGAGATGCATCACTGCAAGAAGTTACAGCAACTCGGTGTGACCGAAAAGTTCAAATCGGTTGCATCGAGATTGAAAACCTAGATTGACTTAGTGATCTCAGTATGACCGAAATGGAAGAATCGATCACACCGAAACGCACAAAGAAGTTTTGGAAGTTTCAGTCTATGACAAATCGGGGACTCCGAGTGCTCCTCACACAGAGTGGTTCGAATATGACTTGATCAAATTTTGTGATGTAGCATGAATAGAGTTTGAGACAAGAAAAGCATAGATAGCTAGAGAGGGTTCTTAGGCATTCTTGTCCATCCACTTGGCAAAAGAAAAGAAACCAAACAATCAAAGCAACAAGTGGATGTCCTCGAATGAGTAAATATGCAACCAACATGCTCACACAATAAAATGACAAATGAAATATGTGGCAAAGCATGCACGACCATTCTAGCATCTATCAAGCAATTGGCGATGACTAGGTCATCTATGTATGAGTATATTGACTTAGGAGTCAAATGAGAACATTTGATCGTAGGTCATACTCATCGTTTAAGCTCAAGTGGGGTTGCCACTTTTACATAATGCATTGTTGTGTTCACACCATTAAAGTTGCTTTAACTCAATTCTTAGAGTAAAGCTCCCCCTAGATGTGAGATCCCCCCCCCCCTTAGAGGGATGAACTAACCTTGGGTTTTGTTGATGATGACTTCATGTAGGTGTTGAAGATGTGGATGCTCAATGTTGATGTAGATCATTTGGAGCAATCCTTTGGAGTGAGTTGCACTTTCAATACCTACACGGGTTAGTCCCACAAGGAACAAACAAGGATATCCATAGACATAGAGTGATGCTCACACAAAATGATGTTCATGCAAGCATTAGGTTACCTTGTCCCTTGTCTTACCAACAAGAGGGTTTGTGACTCCATGAACTAGTGCAAGATGTGGAAGTTGATTACACTTGTCCTTGCCAAAATGATAAGAGTGAAGTATGTTGGTGGAGTCACCCTCAAGAACTCTCTAGTTCTTCTTCTTCGGGATCCACATCATCTTGATGGGAATCCTTGGAGTTGTAGTCGTACTTGATGAAGTAGAACTTGACGTAGTCTTGGGAACCCACTTGACCAAGGCCTTGGGAGCTTCTTCAAATGCATCAATCTCCTCTTGAAGCTCATCCTTGCCTTTTTTCTTGTGGTCTTGTGGTGGAATATCATCTTGAGCTTGTGTCCCTTTGAAGGAACTAGGATCATACTTCTCTTGTTGAGGAACAAACTTAGTCTTGGGGTATTGATCTTCTTCCCACTCAACTCCATTGGAATTAAACTTTCGTTCAAAACCAACACCTTGGTTCTTCCGGTGCCTTCCTTGCTTGCGTACAATTTCCTCGAATTGCTTACTCCGGCAAGGCTCTTGTAAACACCTTTCTCTTTAATTCCCTTCAATAAGCTATTTTCTTTCTCAAGTGTAACTTGGCTAAGAGAATCATTAGTGGAATCAAGAGAACTACTAGAAGCAACAACATTGGATTTAACATGATTATTGTTACTACTAGAGGAAGAATCCTTCTTGTTCTTGTTACTAGACTTGACTTGAGGCATGTAAGTAGATAAGAGTAAACGCTTGGCAATGTAAGAAGAACTTTTCTTGCGAAGATCATCATTGATTGCCTTTAAGAACTCATGCTCTTGCTCAAGGTTGAGCTTTTCAAAGCATAACTTCTCATGAGTCCCAAAAAGTTCTCGATGATCCCCTAAGATAGTTTCATGAGCTAACTTAAGAGTGTTTAGTTCTTTAGTTAGGAGCTGAGACTTCTCCTTATCATTGTCACTCGTTTTATCTTGATTAGCATGATTAATTGATGTTTGATCATAGTATTCATCACTAGAGTTGTCAATAAGAAAATCATCATCACCTAACAAGTCATCTTCATCAGTATGGAAATCAACATACTCGGGGTGACTTACCTTTGGGCCTTTAGCCATGAAGCATCTTCCAAGTCCTTCATTTGGTGAATCAAATATGTCGTAGGAGTTGGTTGTCACAAGTGCTAGACCGACAACACCTTCATTTTGAGTATGTTTGGAGTCGGAGTGATAGCTTCTCTCGGAGTGATTGTCGGAGCCGGAGCCGGATACCCATTCACCAACATGGGCTTGATGTCTTCGTTTTGTGTAGCTCCTTGATGACTTGTCCTTCCTTCCGAATCCTTGCTTCTCCGGGATGTTCTTCGTTCATAACAATCATCTCTACTCCTTCTCCGTCTTGGTGGCGATTCTTCTCTTCTTTTGTAGGGAGTCGTACACTCATTTGAATAGTGTCCGGGTCTTCCACAATTGTAGCAATTACACTCTCGACTAGAAGATCTTTTGTCATTGTAGGACCTTGACTTGGAGCTTCTCTCTTTGCTTCTATTTTTGTAAAACTTGTTGAAGTTCTTCACCATTAGGCTCAATTCTTCATTGAAGGTTTGTTTCTCACTTGATGACGTGGGAGCTTTCACATGAGGGTTTGTAAGCACCACTTGACTTGTTGTGGAGCTCCTACTTATCCTTGAGAGACATCTCATGAGCAACAATTCTTCAAATGTCTTCCGCTGGCTTGAGATTCTTGTAATTGGGCATCATTTGTATCAATGTGCACATGGTATCATATTTTCCATCCAATGCTCTTAGGATCTTCTTGATGATGAATTTGCTAGTCATCTCTTCACTTCCTAAGCCGGCAATCTCATTTGTAATGAGAGCAAGCCAAGAGTACATTTCAACAATGCCTTCACCATCCTTCATCTTGAACTTGTCAAGTTGACTTTGAAGCACATCCAACTTGGATTCCTTGACGGAGTCGGCACCTTCGTGCATATCAATCAAAGTATCCCAAATTTCCTTTGCATTCTCAAGACGGCTGATTTTGTTGAATTCTTCGAGGCACAATCCATTGAAGAGGATATCACAAGCTTGAGCGTTGTATTGCAGCATCTTCAACTCATCCGCGCTAGCTTCATGGTTCGGTTCTCTCCCTTCAAAGAATTCACCTTGCAAGCCAATACACACAATAGCCCAAACGGCGGGGTTATGTCCTAGAATATGCATTTTCATCTTATGCTTCCAACTAGCAAAATTGTTACCATCAAAGTAAGGACCTCTATGGTGATAGTTTCCCTCGCTAGACGCCATACTCTCCTAGGTTGTGAAACCAAGGCTATGACCACCAAAAGCTATGGAAATCAAAGCAAATGGAGACCAAAGCTCTAATACCACTTGTAGGATCGGAAGTACGTTTAGAGGGGGGTGATTAGACTACTTGACCAAATAAAAACTTATCCTTTTCCCAATTTTAGTCTTAGGAAGATTTTAGGTAACTGAGCACAAGTCGAGCAATCTTAACACAATTCAAGCAAGCATGCAAAGAGTATATGAGCAGCGGAAAGTAAAGCATGCAACTTGCAAGAATGTAAAAGGGGGGGTTTGGAGAATTCAAACGCAATTGGAGATACGGATGTTTTTGTCGTGGTTCCGATAGGTGGCGCTATCGTACATCCACGTTGATGGAGACTTCAACCCACGAAGGGTAACGGCTGCGCGAGTCCACGGAGGCTCCCACCATGGCCGTCGCCCACGTAGGACTTGTCTCACTAGCGGTAGATCTTCACGAAGTAGGCGATCTCCTTGTCCTTACAAACTCCTTGGTTCAACTCCACAATCTTGTCGGAGGCTCCCAAGTGACACCTAGCCAATCTAGGAGACACCACTCTCCAAGAAGTAACAAATGATGTGTTGATGATGAACTCCTTGCTCTTGTGCTTCAAATGATAGTCTCCCCAACACTCAACTCTCTCTCACAGGATTTGGATTTGGTGGAAAGAATATTTGAGAGGAAAACAACTTGGGGAAGGCTAGAGATCAAGATTCATATGGTAGGAATGGAATATCCTGGTCTCAACACATGAGTAGGTGGTTCTCTCTTAGAAAATGTAAGTTGGAAGTGTAGGTTCGTTCTGATGGCTCTCTCCACGAATGAAGAGGAGGTGGAGGGGTATATATAGCCTCCACACAAAATCTAACCGTTACACACAACTTGCAAATCTCGGTGGGACCGAATTGAGAAACTCGGTCGGACCGATTCACCAAATCTAGTGACCGTTAGGATTTTCGGTGGGACCGACATGCAACTCGGTAGGACCGACATGGTTAGGGTTAGGGCATAACGCAATCTCGGTGAGACCGATTACACAAACTCGGTGGGACCGATTTTGGTAATAAGCTAACCAGAGAGTTGGTCAGGTAAACTCGATGGGACTGGTTCGCTCATCTCGGTGAGACCGAAATGTTACGAAAGGGAAACAGAGAGTTTACATTGCAATCTTGGTGGGACCGATCGCTCATCTCGGTGGTACCGAAACGTTACGAAGGGAAACAGAGAGATTACAATCCCATCTCGGTGAGACCGATTTGCCTAGGGTTTGTGGCAGTGGCTATGACATCTCAACTCGGTGGCGCCGGATAGAAAGAATCGGTGGGGCCGGGTTTGACTTTTGGTCTTAGGTCATATGTGGATCTGAGAAAGTAGTTGAGGGCTTTGGAACATATCACTAAGCATTTTGAGCAAGAACCTCATTAAGCAACACCTCATCCCTCCTTGATAGTATTGGCTTTTCCTATAGACTCAATGTGATCTTGGATCACTAAAATATAAAATGTAGAGTCTTGAGCTTTGAGCTTGAGCCAATCCTTTTGTCCTTTGTATTTTGAGGGGTCCACTTTTCTCATCCATGCCATGCCATTCATTGAGCTTTCCTGAAATATTTGTCTAGAAATAGCATTAGCTCAATGAGCTATATGTTGTTAGGAATTACCAAAACCACCTAGGGATAGTTGCACTTTCAAATGGGAATTGTATGTGGTTACCGAAAGTTGTTTGGAGTCTCAGATAAGATCCCGAACGTCACGAGGAGTTCCGGAATGGTCTGGAGGTAAAGATTTATATATGGGAAGTCCTATTTTGGCCACCGGAAAATGTTTCGGATTTTTCGGTATTGTACCGGGAAGGTTCTAGAAGGTTCTGGAGTGGGGCCCACCTACATGGGGGGACCCACACGAACGTGGGTAGTGGGGGAAAGGCCCCACACCCTGGTCAACGCGCACCAAGATCCCCCTTATAAGGAATAATATCATATCTAAAAAGGGGGATAACAATCGGTGGGGAAGGGAAAGGATGGGATTTCTTTCCTCCCACCTTTGCCAATGCCCCAATAGACATGGAGGGCAAGAAACCAGCCCCCTCCACCCCTATATATAGTGGGGAGGCGCATGGGAGCTACACCCCTTGCCCCTGGCGCAGCCCTCGCCCTCGAACTCCTCCTCCTTTGTTGAGCCTAGCGAAGCTGTGCCGGAGAACCACGAGCTCCACCACCACGCCGTCATGCTGCCAGAGTTCTCCCTAAACTTCTCCACTCCCCTTGCTGGATTAAGAAGGAGGAGACGTCCCCGGGTTGTACGTCTGCTGAACGCAGAGGCGCCGTCCGTTCGACGCTTGGATCGGATCTTCCACGATTTGAATCGCCGCGAGTACGACTCCATCAACCGCGTTCCTATAACGCTTCCGCTTAGTGATCTTCAAGGGTATGAAGATGCACTCCCTCTCTCGCGTTGCTAGCATCTCCTAGATTGATCTTGGTGACACATAGGAATTTTTTTGAATTATTACTACGTACCCCAACAGTGGCATCATGAGCTAGGTCTATGCGTAGATTCTATGCACGAGTAGAACACAAGTAGTTGTGGGCGATGATTTGTTCAATTTTCTTACCATTACTAGTCCTATCTTGATTTGGCGGCATTGTAGGATGAAGCAGCCCGGACCGACCTTAAACATACGCCTACATGAGACAGGTTCCACCGACTAACATGCACTTGTTGCATAAGGTGGCTAGCAGGTGTCTGTCTCTCCCACTTTAGTCGGATCGGATTCGATGAAGAGGGTCCTTATGAAGGGTAAATAGCAATTGGCATATCACCGTTCTGGCTTTTGCATAGGTAAGAAACATTCTTGCTAGAAACCCATAGCAGCCACGTAAAACATGCAACAACAATTAGAGGACGTCTAACTTGTTTTTGCAGGGTATGATATGTGATGTGATATGGCCAAAAGGATGTGATGAATTATATATGTGATGTATGAGATTGATCATGTTCTTGTAATAGGAATCATGACTTGCATGTTGATGAGTATGACAACTAGCAGGAGCCATAGGAATTGTCTTAATTTATTGTATGACCTGCGAGTAAATATAAGAGTCATGTAATTACTTTACTTTATTGCTAACGTTAGCCATAGTAGTAGAAGTAATAGTTGGAGAGACAACTTATTGAAGACACGGTGATGGAGATCATGATGATAGAGATTAAGGTTTCATCACTACAAAAAAAGACACATCCATGACATTTTGGGCCAAACGAAAAAAATTATGTCATACTTATGATAGTTCTATGACGATAATTGTGACAAAACCCGGTGTCGGTGTCAAAACCGGCGGATCTTGGGTAGGGGGTCCCGAACTGTGCGTCTAGGCGGATGGTGACAGGAGACAAGGGACACGATGTTTTACCTAGGTTCGGGCCCTCTTGATGGAGGTAAAACCCTACGTCCTGCTTGATTGATATTGATATTGTGGATGTTTACAAGAGTGGATCTACCACGAGATCAAGGAGGCTAAACCCTAGAAGCTAGCCCATGGTATGATTGTAATGGTTGTTGTTGTGTCCTACGGACTAGATCCATCCGGTTTATATAGACACCGAAGAGGGCTAGGGTTACATAGAGTCGGTTACAACGGTAGGAGATCTACATATCCGTATCGCCAAGCTTGCCTTCCACGCCAAGGAAAGTCCCATCCGGATACGGGACGAAGTCTTCAATCTTGTATCTTCATAGTCTTGGAGTCCGGTCGATGATGATAGTCCGGCCGATGATAGTTCGGCTGATGATGGTAGTCCGACTATCCGGACACCCCCTAATCCAAGACTCCCTCAGTAGCCCCTGAACCAGGCTTCAATGACGATAAGTCCGGCGCGTATATTGCTTGGCATTGCAAGGCGGGTTCCTCCTCCGAATGATAGAAGATTGTGAACACCAGGATAGTGTCCGGCTCTGCAAAATAAATTCCACATTCCACTATAGAGAGAATAATATATACACAAGTTCAATCTGCTGACTTTTTTGCGGCATGACGTCACGCCACTACCAAGCCATTACTTGAATCGTTTTTTACTCTACCACCTCAGCGCATTTAGCGAAGCGGTTTCCTTGGCACGTCTTGTCGAAGGAGAGATCGTGTTCCCCCTTAATCCGGGATTCTCATCAATACAGACGTGGGTAACCCAACCGCGCCATTGATGGTGACGCTTGGGGGATAAGCGAGTTTTACCAGGCCGGTGGGGGACGCATAGACTTCGCCCGCCCATATAAGGAATAAGGATTCACCTTTTCACCTACGCCTTCTTCCTCCTTTGCTTATCCATCTCTGCGCACTCGAGCTCCAGCGCCCAAGCCCGCACATCTCGTCTCAACCTTCCCCAGTCATGTCTGGAGCGGGAGGCAAGTGGATGACCTCCTCCGTTACGGAGGAGCACATCGAAAGACTGCGCAGCGCCGGCTACCTGTCTGGCGACATCGCGCACCGGCTGCCCGACGAGGGGCAGCTCATCCCCACTCCCAGGCCCCATGAGAGGGTTGTTTTTCTTCCCCACTTCCTCCGTGGACTGGGCTTTCCACTTCACCCCTTTGTTCGGGGGCTCATGTTCTACTACAGCCTGGATTTCCATGACCTGGCGCCAAACGTCATCCTCAACATCTCGGTGTTTATCGTCGTGTGCGAGGCCTTCCTCTGCATCCGGCCCCACTTCGGCTTGTGGCTCAAGACCTTCAATGTCAAGACGAAGGTAGTGAAGGGCACTCAAGCGGAGTGCGGAGGCGCCATGTTGGGAAAGATGCCCAACGTCCTTTGGTTCGAAGGGGCCTTCGTGGAATCCGTCAAGGGGTGGCAATCGGGGTGGTTCTATATCACCGAGCCGCGCGACCCTACGTGGGCGGCGGCCCCCGAGTTCAGATCTGGTATCCCCACGCAGCTCACCTCCTGGAAAGAGAAGGGCTTGCTGTGGGGTAGTTCGGAGGAGCTGACGGGACTCCAAGCTTGTATCCAGAAGCTGGTGAAGAAGCTCAGGCTGGTTAACGTGGTCCAAGTCATGCTCATCCGCCGGATTCTCCCATGCCAAGAGTGGGCATTCAATCTGTGGGAGTTCAATCCGGAACAGCACCAGGCACTGAGCGGGCTCTTCGACACGACGTACGAAGGCGCCTGGAGGGTGCTGTTCAAGGGCGCCGAAGCCCCCGCATCCACGACTGAAGATCGCAGATTTCGCTCGCAGCGCCAAGCCGACGAGCTAAGTGATTCTACCCCTTTACGGGACACTTGCTTTTCATAGTTTGACTCTATGCGGGTTTTAATTTCCCCTTTTCCTTTGACAGGACTTGATGAGGAAGGCAGAGCAGATTATCTGCCCGACTCCTATGCCAGAAAACCCAGTAGACGCCCATCTAACGAGGCTGTTGGTTCCGGCACCGCACGTGGTGCCGGAGAAGAAGGCCAAGAAGGAGGCCACGGGTGCTCGAAAGAGTTCCCATTTTCAGGTGTCCGACGACTCCGGGGCGGACTCCTCCCCTGAAAACGAGGAGGAGAAAGAGGACTCTCTCCCAGAGGAGGGAGAGAGGAAGAGGAAGGCTTCCCCAACAGGGGAGGCCGAAGGGTCCAAGAGGGGAAGGACTATTCCCCCGGACAGCTCCGCCAACATCAATGTTGGCGAGGAAGAATGGCCTTCAAGGGCCAGGCCTCCAGCGAGATCGTAAGTATCCAGATTCCTGAATGATTTATAATTTCTTTTTCTGCATCACATAGTGTCATTCTGATGCCGCATGCTGCCTGTAGTCCGGCCAATGATTTTCTCCCCGCTTCATCGAGCGGGTCGTTGGCTCCGTCGGATGTAGACTCCATCCCGACCGCCTCCACCCCTCGCGACACCGAGGACGCCGAGGTGGGATCCCAAGAAGGGACCCATCAGGGGCAGAGGGTGTGTCACTGCGTGAGGTCCGGTGGGTCGAGGTGAGGCCCTTGGTTCGGTTCCATCCTGCACCACATTGGTCGGCCTGTGACGCATTTAGGGAGACCCATGGATGACTAGTCGTAGAAGACAAAGATAGCCGAATTGTGAAGGACTCTGTGTCCACTGAAAAAGCCGGCTAGGATTTGTAACCCTAGGTTCTCGGACTAAGGTAACCCCTTATCTCTGATATTACTATTCATCCAACCTAACTTTAAGGGGCATCCTACAAAATGCTCTGCTAGAATTATACTCATCGATTAGGAAGAGAGGTGTGAGACAATGCATGAGAGACAGGCCTAAAGATAATGTGCGTACAGGAGACACGTAGGCAGGTCTATTTATATAGAAAGGGTCAATAGGGATTGTGCATGTGTATTCTTGTGAGAGGAAGAGTGCTTGTGATAAAGGTTAGTGAAAACAGTCGTAAATGGTTACGAGAGGGAGGGAGGGTTATATCGGGAGCATGTCTATGAGAAAGACATCTTGGGAGAGTGTGTGAGCATGTGTGAGAGACCACTGATGGAGAGTGAAACTACACGTAGAAGACTAATGTACACATTGATTAAAGATATAAATTGTATCCAAATATTAGGATGGGATCATGATATTTGCAATTCGCGTAAGGAACGGTCATTGATGCATCAAACATCTAGATTCTATAGAATTTGAGCATGCATATGTTATTATTTGACATAATTGATCCACATAGTTAGTATTTGGAACTCCAGAGAATGCATCGCTTTAGCAATCGAATATAAATGTGAGTATAGTTCATGTTGTGTGTGTAAAGCACATTATACATACGAAAGTTACACAATGAACATTATAAATAGCTACCTATGAACTACTCCCTCCGTCCGAAAATACTTGTCATCAAAATGGACAAAAAGGGATGTATCTAGAACTAAAATACATCTAGATACATCCCCTTTTATTCATTTCGATGACAAGTGTTTCCGGACGGAGGGAGTAGCATACATTTGGATTCAACTTAAGGTGGTTTAAAAAATCGAATTCAACATGAAGTCCATTCAATTATTTGAATTTGATATCATGGCATTTGTAAATCATACCTAAATTATGGGGGCACCAATCTTTGCTCTGATTTTGTACATAATAGCATATGCGGTCGTGTACAAAATAGATTCAAATTGAGCTCCTCCATTCCAAAATAATCATAGTTATAGGATTTTCAAGTGTTAAATTTCAAAAAAGAAGCGGATAATTTAATGAGGTTTTCAAACATACAAGGTCAAATTTAACATTGTCTATTTAGGTCAATCCTCAATGTTCAAGAGTACTCTAAACATGAATGCTTCTATTTCAAAATTTTGAACGAGCGCCAGAAGAGCCTCTACTCGCCAGAAACCGCGTGAGACCAATGTTTGGTAGTACAAGGAAATTACTTTTCTAACTCCGACCCGTGAAACCTGCTGTCCCAACGTCCAAAGGTCTAAATCGGGGTAGGTTTGTAGCTTCATCTAGATGCCACGCAACCGCCTCCGAAAAACATTCATACGCAATGGCCGCCTAATTAAGCACACATGTGTACGGCCGAAATCGCTCCTGCCCACTATTTGGGACACCTGGGATTACAATCCTACCCCCGACCCGCAGTAGGTCTGATATTTAAGAGGGGGGCAAAGTTTGTATTTTCCCCAAATTTCAAACAAGCGCGTCCCATCTGTTCAAAAAAGCCAAAAACAAGCGCGTCCCAGACCGAAACATGGTTCTCCCTTAGCTCCCCACGCCCCCCGCCCACCCGTCTAATTCCCCATTCATACTCCGTGGGCGCCAAAACTACCTCTCCACCAGTCACGAAACCCCGGCGTCCTCCGTCCGCCACCCCATACCACCATCAACCGCAGCCCTCCTCCATCACGCCGTAGCCGATACCCCGACGTCGTCGTCCATCGCAACCTCAAACGCAACACCCTCCACGGCTAGTAGTTGAAGCCGAGGCCGAGCCGTCCGTACTCAAGCCAGTTTAACCACGTCATCATGTGCCTCACCGCTGCCGCTCCAACTTCGCCACCGTCCGCTGCACCAAAGTTGTTCCTACTATGCCGTCCTTCGCCGCCTTGGATTTGCTTCCCCTCTTCCGACTACGGCCACGGCAACACAATCAACAATTTGGCCATGGGTTCGTCCAAGGCTCCACCGTCCTCCAAAACATCGGTTCCCCCGGCAAAAAGAAGAACATCGCCGCGACATATGGAGGAGACCACATTGGCAACCAGAAATGGTACTCCTCTTCCCTTATTCGTGCAAATCTTACGTGTCTGCTTGCATGGTATTCATCCCATAGAAGACACTAGTTGTGCGCTTCTTCTTGATACTAGATGTTCCTAGTAACTCGTGATGCACAAGGTTTCTCCTCATATACTATTTCACCTTAGCTAGAGCTCCGTCGCCCCCCTGGATTTCAATTCCTGGTCGTTGATTCCCAATTAACGGAAGCATTCCCCGGCGTAACAAGCGCTAGTCCGCCTATTACACCGAGGAAGCAGAGCCTCGGTGTTATCTTAGGGGCATGTGGGTCCTAGAGCTGCTGGCGCCCGATCTGGAGGTCGGCCGAGATTAAAGGGATGGCCTGGGGGCGCTACCAAGCACGGCGGTGGTGTGAGGTCGAGGGGAGGGCGGGGTGGAGGAGGCAGGGGTCTGGGCCAGTGGTCGCTGGAGGTTCGAGAAACATCATCAACAATGACTGGCAGGAGGTAGACGAATGACATCCACCCGTTCCTTATAGATCGGACGGTTCAAAAAAAATTGATTGACCTATTTATTTTCAGTCGACTGTTATCTTGATATGACCACATGTGGTGGTGTTATGGAGAAGTACATGCATTTCCTGTGCTCATATATTACAAAATCATACAGAGTAGAATCTAATTTTGTTTGCCATGCAATGTTGTAGAGCTATCATATGTCTCCTGCATTTATTTTTTAGCCACCTGCTATCTGCTACTTTTATAGTGCACTAGTTCTGCACACACTTCACCCTTACTCTCACTATTGTGTTTTTATGCAAGGGTATTTCAGACTCTGCTGCCATGAGAGAAGCAAAAATAAAAGAGAGACGTCACTCCAGCATCGTACGCGGATAGGTGTCAGCAGATGGAGATGGTAAACGTAGCTCTGGAGTTGATGACCTTGTTCGCAATGAACCACCATCCCAGGTGCTTGCTTTAACTTCGCAGTGTCATATGTGGTTGCATGTTCCATATGGTGTCTAGCTTCTATTCGAAAGGCCGAAGTTGGTCTTTATTAAGATAAGGAAAGATGTTTTTTACATGAACCACCATCCCGTGAGCACCAGAAGACAAATAGCTAAGCCCAGCACAGACAGGCATCACCTGGAAGCCAACAAAAAAGCCACGATGGTGGTGAAGCAACCCGCCTCCCAACAGGCTCCCAGGTCCTAGATGATCATGCTCACCACTCCAGCCGGATGTCTAGCTTGTACTGCTTTCAATTTGGTTAAATTGCATCTGCTTAGCTTACACATTATACCTTTGAATATGACATGCCTTCCTGTTTTTGGTATATACTAGTACATCTGTCTATGAACCATGTTCTTACATCAAACTAAAGTTCTTGTGTATCCCTCATCAATCACTTATGATGAGGCAGTCATGCCAGTGGACTACTATGAGTAAAGATCCTCATTTGAAGAATGCAGCGTCAGCCTCCCGACATGATTCTCAAGAAACAGCAAGGCTAGATGAAGATATTGAACGTAGCTCTGTAGTTGATTACTACATTTCCCCTACACTAGCATCGCAGGTGCTTGCTCTAACTTGGCAGCGTGATATGTGGTTACATGTTGCATATGGTGTCTAGATCGTAATTATTCCAATCTAGTTAAATTGCAGGTGCTATTCTATTTAGTTTATACATTATACATGTTAATGTGACACGCCTTCCTGTTTTTAGTACATAGTACATCTGTCTATTGAGCATGTCCTTACATAAAACTATTGTTTTTTTGTATCCCGCATCAATCAATATGACAAGACACCTTTAGTATATGTAGTGCAATATTAGTTGCATCTTTATATGATTTATAGCATGCACTTCTTCTAATTTGTTGAAATGTCATTTATGATGGGACGCTTTTAACTTGGCTGAGTCATATTGGTTGCATCTTTCATGTGATGTCTAGCTTGCATTGCTTCTTATTTGTTGGAATGGTTTCTGCTTAGTTTACAAAAACAGTTGTGAGTATGCCATGCCATCCTGTTTTTCATACATATTCCATCCTGGTATCATGTGTTTGCCTTACATCAAAGTAGTGATTGTCAATATCATGCACGAATGCTTTCTGAAGAGAGAATGTTATTGCTTTTGTTGTCAGTTTTACTTGACAATTCAAAATCAATAAAGCGAAAGGAAGTTAGCAAGGCAGCGGATAAAGGTGCTCCTTCCAAACGGAGGGCCTCTACAGATTCTACTCCTCCATCCCCCCAAGATGATTTGGAAGACAACACATGCATAGACACTCAACGTAGATGTGTTGATGATGAGCACGTCTCCCCTAGTACACCATCACAGGTGCTCCCTCTAACTTGGCACTATTATATGTGGTTGCATGTTATGTATGATGTCTAGGTTGTATTGCTTCTAATTTTGTTGAATTCCATCTGCTTACTTTACACATTATACTTGTGAACAAGACACGTGTTCCTGTTTCTAGAACATACGATATATGTCTATCACATTGTGTTCTTACATCAAAGTACTACTGTTGTGTAAGCTGCAACAATCACTTATCATAAGACACGTTTGACTTGGGAGTGTGATATATGTTACATCTCACATTCTTTTCTAGCATGTACTACTTCTAATTTGTTGAAATGGCACTTATGACGACATAGTTTTAACTTGGTAGAGTGATATTTGTTGCATCTTTCATATGGTATCTAGATTTCATTGCTTCTAATTTCTTGAAATGCCCTCTACTTAGTTTACACATCATAAGCTGTGAATATGCAATGTTGTGAATATGCAATGGCACTAATGACGAGAGACCTTTGACTTGGTAGTGTGATGTTGTTTGCATCTTGCATATGATTTATTTCTTGTACTGGTTCACATTTGTTTAAACGCCATTTATGATGAGACACTATTAACTTGGCAGAGCGATATTTGTAGCGTCTTTCATATGGTGTCTACCTTCCATTGCATTACTTCTAATTTAGTGAAATGTCTTCTGCTTAGTTTACAGATCATAGTTCTGGTTATCTCATGTCGTCCTATTTTTCGTACATATTACATCCTCCTATCATGTGGTTGTCTAACATCAAAGTTTAGTTCGTCTCTATCACGCATCAATTTGTTTTGTTATTCATTTTTCTTGACGGCTTGACTTAACATGGCACAGAGAAAGAGGAAGCAACACATGATGACAGGGAATGGGAAGCGGAAGAATCCTGCAGATTCTGCTGGTACTGATGGTGCAATAGAAGGTCAAAGTCTAGCGGAAAATTCCACAAACATGGTATCCCGTGCTACACGAGCTGCAGAACAAGCCAAACAGAAACAAATAGCTGCCACCAAACAAGCAACGACAGCCCTAGTTGTTGCAACACCTTCCATAGTACCACCAGCTACACAAGTTACTCCTTGGTTAACTCAGCTAGCAGCACATTCCCAAGCTCGCTTGCCACCTAACACTACTTCCAAAGCACTCTTGAGACAAGATGAGTTGGCAAGATCAGATGAACTTTGTGAGCTTCAACAGCGAGAAGGTAGTTGCTGGAGTCAAGTTATAGTTGCATGCTTCTTTATATGTAGTCTCACAGTTTTATGTACACTAACACTTCCTATGTTCGTTGTTGGACTAGCACCCCGGCGCAAGAGGAAACAAACATCAGGTGTAATGCTCGATAGGTTAACTAAATATAGAGGAGGAAGAATGGAGATCCGTTTTGAGGCAGGTTTAAAAAGGCCACGTGATGCTACAGAGTCAGCCAAGTTAGTATCAGAGGCAGCGGTTGCCGTTAGGTGTCATGTACGTATCCTCCCAACATGGATTCAGTACAGGAATGACAAAGACGAAACCCAGTTCAACACCTTCCTCGACCATTTATCTGTAAGTATGGTTATGTATGGAAACTAGTAATATCGTCTTGCTCTGTCCCATACTTTCTAGGTTGCTGGTAATGAGACTCCCATAATTTTCAACAGATGAGGTTCAAGTTGGATAGCCAAGATGATGCAACCAGACAAGCTTGCACCCATGTTTTCAAGTCTACTCTGCTACAGTATCAGTATAACTTGAGGAAAACTCACTTTGGAGGCAAGGCTAACAGTGAACTTGCCCAAATATCTCAAGTGGAAAATATATCAGATGAAGACTAGAGAGGCCTCGTTAAACACTGGTCTGATCTGAAGTATTATGTACATTATATATATATATATGTGATCAGATCACATGTTGAAGTCCTATTTACGCATGTCCCACACAAATCTATCTTCTTGTAGGTGAACTGTTCAAAGAACAAGGCCAACCGTACAAAAGTGAAATTCCAACAGACGACAGGATCTCGTAGCTATATTGCACACTGCAAGGCTCTTGTAATTAGCTGATGTTTCACTCTTTTCGCTGTACCATATTATCAGATCTATATTGACTTGTTCCAAATGTAGAGGAAAGCCCGCAAGGACCAAAAAGTACCTGAACCAAATGTTGTGAAAATCTTCAAGGACTGTCACACCAGCAAGAAAAAGGGCATGACTACACTAGTCAAAGCCGCTGTTGTAAGTCCTTCATCCTCTTGCCTTTTAACTACTACTTACTCTGACTTGTGCCTTGAACTACATGGTTTGCAGCCAATGTTTATTACTCTTTTCAATTTTATACACAATTGTCTTAGCGTATCATTGCACCTTACAAGGTTTAAAAGAGAGGAGTGATTTTCCTTTGATCTTGACCTGTAATCTAGTTTCGTGCTGGACTTGCCCACACAACGTTACAATTACATGTTTGTCTGTTCTTAGTTGTTTTGTGATATGGATGATGTCATACTATGCTTACTGTATTATAAACTTTGTCTCTTTATCCTTAGCTTTCAATAGAATGTGAAGAAATAGACAATACATTAGTGATGGTACATGGTCATATGTTTGGAACCTGGTTTTATTATGTACTTTGCAGTAAAATACAACTAATATTTTACATGGGTTCACCAAAATATGTTCTCTATATTGACCAAAGCTATTTTGTTTGGTTTTGCTGCCTCCTTAATATCTTTTGTTCTGGTACTACTAATGTAAAAACTCAACTTTTCAGCAAGCTATGGAAAACATGGGGGAACTAAAGGAAATATGCCCTAGAGGCAATAATAAAGTTATTATTTATTTCCTTATTTCATGATAAATGTTTATTATTCATGCTAGAATTGTATTAACCAGAAACATGATACATGTGTGAATACATAGACAAACATATAGTCACTAGTATGCCTCTACTTGACTAGCTCATTAATCAAAGATGGTTATGTTTCCTAACCATAGACATGTGTTGTCATTTGATTAATGGGATCACATCATTAGGAGAATAATGTGATTGACATGACCCATTCCGTTAGCCTAGCACTTGATCGTTTAGTATGTTGCTATTGCTTTCTTCATGACTTATACATGTTCCTGTAACTATGAGATTATGCAACTCCCGTTTACTGGAGGAACACTTTGGGTACTACCAAACGTCACAACATAACTGGGTGATTATAAAGGAGTACTACAGGTTTCTCCGAAGGTACATGTTGAGTTGGCGTATTTCGAGATTAGGTTTTGTCACTCCGATTGTCGGAGAGGTATCTCTGGGCCCTCTCGGTAATGCACATCACTATAAGCGTTGCAAGCAATGTGACCAATGGGTTGGTTACGAGATGATGCATTACGTAACGAGTAAAGAGACTTGCCAGTAACGAGATTGAACTAGGTATTGGATACCGACGATCAAATCTCGGGCAAGTAACATACCGATGACAAAGGGAACAACGTATGTTGTCATGCGGTTTGACCGATAAAGATCTTCGTAGAATATGTAGGAACCAATATGGGCATCCAGGTTCCGTTATTGGTTATTGACCGAGAATAGTTCTAGGTCATGTCTACATAGTTATCGAACCCGTAGGGTCCGCACGCTTAACGTTTCAATGACAGTTATATTATGAGTTTATGAGTTTTGATGTACCGAAGGAGTTCAGAGTCCCGGATGAGATTGGGGACATGACGAGGAGTCTCGAAATGGTCGAGACGTAAAGATCGTTATATTGGACGACTATATTCGGAGTTCGGAAAGGTTCCGAGTGATTCGGGTATTTTTCGGAGTACAGGAGAGTTACGGGAATTCGCCGGGGAGTATATGGGCCTTATTGGGCCATACGGGAATTGAGGAGAGAGGCGGAAAGGAAAGAGGCGCGCAGCCCCCCTCTGGTCCGAATTGGACAAGGGGTGCAGCCCCTCTTTCCTTCCTCCTCTCCCCCTCTTTCCCCCTTCTCCTACTCCAACAAGGAAGGAGGGAGTCCTACTCCCGATGGGAGTAGGACTCCCCTTGGCGCGCCTCTCCCTGGCCGGCCGCCTCCTCCCCTTTCTCCTTTATATACGGGGGCAGGGGGGCACCCCGTGGAACACAAGTTGATCTACGGATCATTCCTTAGCCGTGTGCGGTGCCCCCCTCCACCATATTCCACCTCGGTCATATCGTCGTGGAGTTTAGGCGAAGCCCTGCGCCGGTAGAGCATCATCATCGTCACCACGCCGTTGTGCTGACGGAACTCATCCCCGAAGCTTTGCTGGATCGGAGCCCGGGGATCGTCATCGAGCTGAACGTGTGCTGAACCCGGAGGTGCCGTACGTTCGGTACTTGGATCGGTCGAATCGTGAAGACGTACGACTACATCCATCGCGTTATCATAACGCTTCCGCTTACGGTCTACGAGGGCATGTGGACAACACTCTCCCCTCTCGTTGCTATGCCATCACCATGATCTTGCGTGTACGTAGGAATTTTTTTGAAATTAATACGTTCCCCAACAGGAACCGCCACCTTCTGAAGGTGGCGAGGCAACTATAACCGTAATGTCAGCTCTTGCTGCAGTGGGTCAGTACATGTCCACTAACAGTGCCAAAAGCATGTTCCTGCATAATACTGGGTTGGTTGTTAAGGCAATCTCGTCCAAACTGCCTCATGATCAAGATATGCAAGCTCAAAACAATGTTATATCTATGCTCCAGACAAAAGTCCATTCCCTAACCGAGACCCTTCGTGAAACAAGGACATACATTGTTCGATGTCGTCAAGATATGCATGGTTTTGAAACCAGACTATAAAACATTTGCTATGTTGTTTAGGAGCCTAGGAGAAATGAAGGCGAAGGTTATGGTGCTCCATCAGACAATACAACATGAAAACGTAACAGTCAGGTCAAATGAACTGTGCTTTTGAACTTCTAGTGGTGCATTTATCTGCTAGACTGTTAACTTTTATGCCAACCTTCATTTTGTTTGATAGTTGTAATTTGTTTTGTTGCGATACAAAATTTGTTCCTAATGTTGTAGCGACCCGACCTTAGACGGTCAAGTCACTGTGCTTAAGTGTCATCCCTGGATCGGTATGCTGACACACACAGTACTCGAGGATTTATAATAGAGGTAAATCACATGTATAAAGTAACATAAATACTATTACCTCAATCTATAAAGCGGAAGAAACAACAAGGTTGTGGATTCCCATCAACACCAACAGCAAAGTTGAGTGTAGAAATCGTAAACCTAATGTATCACTTACTCGTTGTAAGATTCCTGCAACATGAGACATTGCAGCCATGTAGGTCAGTATATTGAATGTACTGGCAATTTCACACTGTAGAGCAATGCTGAAAAATGGCTATCACTACATGCATATTTGGCTGGTGAAGGCTCTAGGTTTAATTTTGCACAAAGCTAGTTTTTCCTTACAACAAAAGAATATATTTTATTTAACTACAAAGTTTGTTGAAAACATTGAGAAGGTTCCTCCAACTCAATCCCAAATTAACAACAATAAACCAACAAATTATTTAAGTAACGTGATGAGATCAAATCAATAACTCAAGTACCAGATACTCAAGATGTCCATAACCGGGGACACGGCTAATCATGATTAGTTTGTACACTCTGCAGAGGTTTGCGCACTTTTCCCCACAAGACTCGATCTCCTCCATTGATTTTCTCGCACTTCGGGATGTTTGAGAAACGGATGACCAAGACATAGTCTTTCAGAAGCATTAACTCTTTACTCTGGGTAGACAGTATCACCTACATCCCCTACATCTGCTAGCCTACCATTGAAAGAGGTCACACAACTTACTCAATGATGCCAAAGCCCATAATGTCTTGTGGCTGCAAACGGAAGTTTCTCGCATGAATAATCTTATGATCCCTTTGAGCCTGGGTGGCATTTGATAGGGTAATCACACGGGTACTTCGGGATTCCCTTGGGCAAGCACTGGGTTCTCCAGGTGCCGGGGCAAACCACTGGGTGCTCCAGGGTGCCCCAACCATTCCATCCAGATATGAGTTAAACTAACCACCTTAAGTTTCTATTAATTAAATAAAACTCTCACATCTTTCATGAATCTCACATACCAATCCACGTCTACGAGCATAGCAAATCAGTATTAGCATAATGTATGAATCCTAGGATTTGATAAAAGACAACAGGTTCCTACCTCAACAACTACTTCCCAATACCCACATGTTATCAATCCTACTCATGCAATGTTTGAGGGTAAAACTAATGCATAAAAACTGGGTATAGGAAAATATGATCAAAGTGTGAACTTGCCTTGTACTATTGATGAACATGATTCGCACTCATAATTCATGATGTTCTATTCGTCACACTCCGTTCAATCTATCGAGAGCAAGCAATTGCATACATAAGCACTCAAGCATATAATTGGAAGAAAAGATCTCGGAAAACTTCGAAAACAAGCAATTAACTCTTGCAACAGAGAACAATTTCTAACAGTACCAAAATCAGGTGGATTTTGTCTTATCAGAAAGTTTAGGTCAAGTGCTTCGATTTGCAAAAAGAATCAACCAAATCGGACTTACGAAACTCAAGTTATGATCAAAACAAGTTTGAATATGAATATGAACAAATTTGGAAATTTCAAAATTTCAAAAAGTTGATGTGACAGCTTCACTGGATAGGTGAAAACAAGACGAAACTATAGACGATGGTTTCATCTATTTTAGATAAGACAATAAAAAGTTATGTCTATTTGAAAAATCAGGTCCAAGCTGTTTTACGGAAGAAGAAAAAACTACGGCTAAAAGAATTCTAGGTCTAATGTATAAATACAGAGACTAATTGATAATCTAATTATTCTACCATATTAGTCTAGAAATAATAAACCACGGAATTCCCTTCTCTCCCTCCCCCTGCCTTCCCTCGTCGGCGAGGGGATAAGGCCTCCACGCCCCCGGACGCCTTGAGTCCTCCCCCTCACCTACCCCCACTCCCGCCTCTCCGTCCCCCTGCCTTTCCCTCTCCCCAGATCCCCTTCTCTCCCCCTCACCGAACGCCATCACCACCGCGGCTCCATCGTTCCCCCGGCCACCAGCGGCCCCGCGACTGCTGACTGCAACCGCAAGCTCTGCCAGCGTCCTCCCCTTCCCCTGGTGCGTTCAGTTGGAGTCGGGGAACCCCGTAGCTGCCGCATCGTCATCGTCCTCTTCTCCGGCCGCCGTGGAACTCCGTCGACCTCCCCCAACTGCTACTGCAGCTAAACTGAGCACCGACCTTCGTGAGCCCCTACGTGAGCGTCTCTTCCTCTTCTCTTTCCCCTCCATTTGAGAGCTGCTGCCCCGTAGCTAGCCGACACCGACGCCACTCGCTGTCATCCGCCATTGCCGGCATGCAGCTCGAAGTGCAGCCGCCCGAGCCCTGCCGTCCTGTCCGTCATGCTCCTGGTGCACCCAGGAAATCGCCCAACCACCTAGCTCTCTCAAAACACCCCAGGAGCCGCGTTCTGTTCGCACCTGAAGAACCACCGCCGCCTTCGCTCGTCGCCGGCGAAGCTCCGGACACCCTCGAGTCCAAACGGTCACACCAATTGATGTGCGCGACACTGGCCATTCGATTGCAGCAAACCGCGCCGAAAACGGGCCATCGAACGCGAAATCCGAGATCACCAGAGCTCCCTGCCGCGTCCGGCGCTCACTGGAGCATTTTCCGGCGCCGGCGTTCGACGTGGCGGAGCAGGGGCCCGCCAAGTGACACTGACTAGTGGGCCCCTGACCCGGGTTGACTTTGTTGACTGGGTCAGCATCGGTGACGTGGCGCTACAGCCTCTGACCAGTGGCCCCCGTTCGTTGATTAAACTAATTCAACCACATTTAATTAAAACCTAAACTAATTAGTTAATTAGTCACCGACTAATGGGGCCACACCCCTAACTACCTCTGTTAGATTAGTTAAACCCTCTATTAAACCTACAGAGGCTGACAGGTGGGTCCCACCTGTTAGTTGACCCAGCCAGCAGCCCAGCTGACGGCTGACGCATTGCTGATGTCATGCTGATGCAGTAATCCTTTTTCTGTTATTTTAAATAGTTTCTGAAAATGCTTTAATCTTTGATTAATTCATAGAAAATAAACCGTATGTTGGATGAAAATGTTTTATATATGAAAGTTGCTCAGAAAAATCCAACAAATCCGAATGCACGGTCCGTTCACCTGTCACGTGCCTCTAACTAGTTGAAAATGGAACATTCCCCTCCGGTCATCTGTCTGACACAGGTCCGGAGCCAGGATTACATTCCCGGTTGAATTCCGCCTTCACCTATATTGTGTAGCCACACGTTAGGTCACACCCGGCACAACATATTGCCACGTTATGCTTTGTGATGCTATGCTTGCTTTGTACTTATTGTTTCTTTCCCCTCTTCTCTCTGGTAGACCCCGAGACCGATGCCACCCCTGTGATCGACTACGTCACCGATGACCCTCCTTGCTAGAGCAACCAGGCAAGCCCCCCCTTAGATCATCCCGATATCTCCCCTTGCATTCTCCCATGCTTGCATTAGATTTTGATATTGTTATTGATTGCTCCTAATCTGATGCATAGCCTGCTTTTGTATCTACTGTTGTACCTTACGTACTTATCCTAAACTGCTTAATATAGGTTGGATAGTGATCCATTAGTGACCCCCACCTTGTCCTTGTTGCCCCTGCTTCATCATTGAAGACCCGATCAACAGGATCGAAGACCAGGCCCCGACACCGCACATCACTTTCCCATTAGTTGCTCGACACTGCTGGATTACTATCGAGTGCCGAGGGTGAGACCTCTACAGCACTTCTGATGTTAACCCTGTAGTGTAGCTATTCAGTCGTGGTCATCGAGGGTGATTCCGCCTTAACCACTTCTGATACGACTCTATCGTGTAACCCCTCAAGTGTGAACCTCGGGGGTGATTCCTCTTACGTTATCCTTGATGATTACATCGAGTGGAATTCACCGGGGGTGATTCCTCGGGTTTTCCCCTTGATGTTTAGACACACAGTTACTATGATTACTATGACTTCACACTGAACCATGTTACTAAAGACGGGTCGACCCTGAGGGGTACCCGCGTGAGCATAATTGTGAGTGATGTGGAGTCGGGTTGACCTGGAAGGTGCCCGCGAGATAATTACGAGGCATGGCCAGGCATTCTTATCCCTTTCCGCAAGTCCTCAAGACGGAGCAATGGGGTCACATCTTTCGTGAGTCTCTGCTTGTTACCGCGCTTTCCTAATCCACTACGAATTGGATATTTGATCCGAGGGGCCTCTGGCCTGATAGCACTAACCATCACGTGGGCATAGTATGGGCGTTTTGCATCGTATGCATCAGCCGAAGCTTAATAGATGTCAGCGACTCAGCGGTGCGCGCCGGGTTGGGCTGCGTAAGCACCTGCCTTGTTGAAGCAGGTAGCTAGGTCTGCTCACCGGCCGCGTACGCAACGTGCAGGAGTTTCCGGGGAGATGGCCCATGACCCCTGGGGGCATAGGTTTAGTCCGGCATGCTGACCTCTCTGTTAAGTCTAGGTCGGATTGCAGTGTATTGTTTGGCTGAGGCCGGGCATGACCTAGGAAAGTGTGTCCGGCCGTAGTTAATCAATCATGGTGGTTAAGTTGGTGCACCCCTGTAGGGAAGAAAACATCTATCGATAGCATGTCCCACGGTAATGGACACTTGGAGTTGTATCCTGATCGATACAACTAGAACTGGATACTTGTGATGAGAATTGGATGGTGATGAGAATTGGATTGTGATGATAATTGGATAGTAAGGCTCTGGGATTGCTTTCTCGCAGGGAATCGAGAAAGGATCTCTGGCCGAGGTTGATAACACTACCACTACTACTTTACTTTATGCTACTCTACGCCCTCCTATTTGCTGCAAGATGGTGGTTTCCAGAAGATGCTAGTCTTCGATAGGACTAGGCCTTCTCTCTATTCTGGCATTTCTGCAGCCCAGTCCACATATACAACCTTTCTTTGATAATGTTGCATATGTAGTGTAGATCCTTGCTTGCGAGTACTTTGGATGAGTACTCACGGTTGCTTTGCTCCCCTTTTTCCACCTCTTTACATTGTTCCCGGATGCTGCAACTAGATGGTGGAGCCCAGAATCCAGACGCCACCTTTCACGATGACTGCTACTACACTGAGGGTGCCTACTACTACGTGGAGGCCGCCGACGACCAGGAGTAGTTAGGAGGCTCCCAGGCAGGAGGCCTTGCCTTTTTCGATCGATGTTGCTTTTGTGCTAGCCTTCTTAAGGCAAACTTGTCTAACTTATGTCTGTTCTCAGATATTGTTGCTTCCGCTGACTCTTGTGTTTTCGAGCTTATGTATTCGAGCCCTCGAGGCCCCTGGCTTGTAATATAAAGCTTGTATTATTTTAATTTGTGTCTAGAGTTGTGTTGTGATATCTTCCCGTGAGTCCTTGATCTTGATCGTACACATTTGCGTGTATGATTAGTGTACGATTGAATCGCGGGCGTCACACGTCACAGGGAGTCTGGGGTGCTACCACCCTTAGAAGCATTATTACGGTTCCATCAATGCTCATATACTCTGTCCTTATTCTTGACAGTGTCGGTCTTCTCAGATTCTCGGGGAAATTCCTACTCTCGTTCTTCCGGTAGTGGCATAACCTTTTCCCTTGATTCTTGTGTCCATTTCATCTTGGTACGGTACCTCTATGACTCGCCTTCTTAGCTGACGGGTCTGGCGCCAATACTAAACAACTATCGATATCTCATGGTGGTCAACAATTTATGGTTTCTCCTGCAAGAAATGGGTCTGGGCTTCATTCTCACTGTATATCCTACGATTGGCAATAACTGCCTTGTACAAGGGGAATAATTTTCATACATTCTAAGGTTCAAACAAGGTTTAATATTTCCGTCTCTCTACTATGGGTAGGTCACTTAGATTTACCATCCCGTATAGCAAGACAAATAATAAGAGTAAGTCGGTATGATGATCAATCCATCCCACACCCAAATCATTGCCTTGTGTATGGTTTACCGAATCTCGCATTCTAACACTCGGTCATCCTCACAAGCATTGCAGAATTTCTCTTGTCGATGGACTAAGTTCAGATAAATCCATGGATTCTGCAAGCCAAACAAACATCTATCGTTCCTTCACAACTCTCAGGTTTTGCATAACTCCTATAAGATCATTTTTTGATAAAGGCATATCTTGTTCCAGGGTTTTTCCTTCAGCAAGAGTGTGCTTGCTTCTTGTAGGTCCTAGAGCATATGGGTTATGGCCCATCTCATCACTTGTAAACCTTGAACTCATCATCGGGGCAACTGATCATTATTCCAACATCCAACTTCCTAGTATTCTTAAATCCATCCAATTGTACTGTCTCCCTTCCTTCCATTGGTACCAAACTAAGACGTGATTACTCAGACTCATCATGGATTTACAATTGCTCCATATTACCTAGCATTATACCTCCTTTTTTATCCAATAGTACTTCATCCCTTCATATTATTGGGGTATCCCACATATCGAGGTAAAACTCGTACTTATTTTTTCCGAAGTCCACTTCGTGGAATATCATTATCTTTTCCAGGGGTCAAGGGTCCTCACAGGGTACTACCACCTTTGAAATGCACAAATTCCTCCATAGACCATATTTCTCATATCCTCAAAAATAGTCAAATTCTTTCTTCATAGAGTAACTACTCATAAAATCCAAATCAGTACCAATGGTGCTAACTTTATTGATTCTCAAATTATTACAGTCTCCTACATTTCCATTACATGCCTCAACTCAACACCTCAATGTAAAAGAATTGTTCCCACTAGTACTACTATTTTTGTTTTTTGACACAACCATTTCGCACAAGCTTCCTTCTCTTTGGGACAATCTCTAGCAAAGTGTCCTTCTTTATTACAGTGGTAACATACTACTTCTGACAAGTCTCAAGGTTTCCTTGTGATCACATAGCCTCCTTGGGTCCTCGGCTTCCTTTTTGGGCAACCATTGAAGTAGTGCCCTGAATCTTTGCACCTGAAACAGGTGATATGACTCAGGTCCTTCCTGGAATCCAATCTATTGCTCTTCCTAGACTTTTCCGTTCCAATCAGGGCTTCTATTTCCTGTGGGTCATACTCTACTTCCTCTGTCAGGAATTCTACTAGAACCCATTCAGACAATTCTGGGAGATGTGTTCTTCTCCACATGAAAAGCAAGACTTGGTGTAGGGTTTAATTGGGTTTTCTTCAGGTGTGTCCTCCACCTCTTCCTTCATCACAGGTTCTTCTAAAATTCCATGAGGGCTCCTTTCATTGCTTCTTTCTTCTGCTGGATGGTTCTTTGTACCATGGGGTAAATGTGACACTTAGCAGGGTAGTGGGTAGTTCCTTCACACAAGAAACAAGTAATCTGCCTAGTTGGGCATTCTTCAGATGGATGACTTCCTTCACGATTAGGGCATTCATCCTTGTGTTCTTTATGGTTGTGTCCTATTTCTCCGCAAAGCTTGCATGCACAGAGTTTCTTCATATCATTTCCATAAGGCTTCAAATTCTGGGACACAAGACGAGACTTTAGCAAAGTCAACTTAAATTCCTTCCAAGTGGTTACACCTTGCCATCCATTGATGTTTTGGTACATCCTCCACCAAGTAGCAGCACCTCTTTCAAAGCACTGAAGAGCATGTTGGGTCATATCCTTTCCGGCTATAGTGTCATTCTTCATGTGACCTTCCATGTTCTGATCCATCGATCCGTCTCCAATTGACTTATCGGTCCCGGAAATGTGAGTTCATCTCCATTCATCCTCTATTGGTTCCAAGGGTTTTGGGTGACATAAGAGAGATAGAGAGGGATACACGCAATACAAACAATAGTTTTGAAGAGACAGATTTTATTTTGTCGCTGTCGAAAAAACATCAAACAAATGACAGCTCACAATCGTTGCATCTAACGTAAGTATATAACAGGGTTTTGGTCTTCTAACGGTCAATAAATCTTCAAAGTCGCCAAACTCTTCTTGTTCATGTCTCCAATGGCTTCTTCTGATTGTGCTTGTCCTTCTCAAGTTCTTTTGCTAGATCATCTCTATTGATACGAAGTTTCTCATGACGTCCTTTAATATTCTGGAGTTGCGTTCCAAACTTCTGGGTTTCAACCTCCTTGGCATGAACCATGGTCCTACTGTCCTTCAGTTCCTGATGAATCTCCGGTATCTCGAGGTTTTGCTCCTCCAGCTTGGCTACTTTCAGCTTCTGGGTTCTGAGTTCTTCATGAAATGCTCCCTTGTCAAATACGACTTCCTAAAGTTCCACCCTAAACTTCTTGATGTAATACTCCAGATCCTAGTGATACACAAGCTAAGGTTAAAACTTCATATTTTCTGGCAGGTGCTCCATCAGCCTTCTACCATCCAATCCTTCTGAAGAAATGCATGCTTAACTCAGCACGGTGACAATAGCATAAGTGGGCGATATCATCTTGGATATCCATGTTTCTGCCCTAGTCATTGACATGAACTATCATTCCATAGTTGATATCTCCCACCTTAGGGTTTTCTTAACAAAACTTTGAGTTTTACGCTCCATATTCTGGTCTTTCTCCGACACACCTTGATCTCGGGTATTGACAGCTTCCATAGTCTGCCAAGTTCCATAAGGGTAGCCTTCCTAGGTCATACTAATCTAGAAATTCTTCAGAACCTTCAAATTCTCCTAGTTTTCGGAGTCTTCAACCGTTGTAGTTTCCATCATTGTAATGCAAGGTAAAAATCCTCTTTATTCCAAAGTGGTCTTAGTTGTCCGATATCTTGTACTTCTTGGAGTGGTCTCATCAGTCGTATCTTCGTGTGGTCAAAAGTGGAAAGGGGTATGGTCTAACTAAAAGGGAATATTTGATAAATCTCAGAAAAGAAGAGAGGTAAAAGATCTTTTTGACAATAAATTTTTTAGAGAAAATCTTTCCTATGGACTTGCCAGTCTCTAGGGTCACGTCCTATAGTCAACATGTGCTCTGATACCATCTTGTAGTGACCCGACCACAGACGGTCAAGTCTCTATGCTTAAGTGTCATCCCTGGATCGGTATTCAGACACACACAGTACTCGAGGATTTATAACAGAGGTAAATCACATGTATAAAGTAACATAAATACTATTACCTCAATCCATAAAGAGGAAGAAACAACAAGATTGTGGATTCCCATCAACACCAACAACAAAGTTGAGTGTAGAAATCGTAACCCTAATGTATCACTTACTCGTCGTAAGATTCCTGCAACATGAGACGTTGTAGCCTTGTAGGTCAGTACATTGAATGTACTGGAAATTTCACACTGTAGAGCAATGCTGAAAAATGGCTATCACTACATGCATATTTGGCTGGTGGAGGCCCTAGGTTTAATTTTGCAGAAAGCTAGTTTTTCCCTACAATAAAGGAATATATTTTATTTAACTACAAAGTTTGTTGAAAACATTGAGAAGGTTCCTCCAACTCAATCCCAAATTAACAACAATAAACCAACAAATTATTTAAGTAACGTGATGAGATCAAATCAATAATTCAAGTACCAGATACAAAAGATGTTCATAACTAGGGACACGGCTAATCATGATTAGTTTGTACACTCTGCAGAGGTTTGCGCACGTTTCCCCACAAGACTTGATCTCTTCCGTTGATTTTCTCGCACTTCAGGATGTTTGTGAAACGGATGACCGAGACATAGTCTTTTAGAAGCATTAACTCTTTACTCTGGGTAGACAGTACCACCTACATCCCCTACATCTGCTAGCTACCACTGATAGAGGTCACACAACTTACTCAACTATGCCAAAGCCCATAATGGCTTGTGGCTGCACACAGAAGTTTCTAGCATGAATAATGTTATGATCCCTTTGAGCCTGGGTGGCATTCCATAGGGTAATCACACAGGTACTCCGGGATTCCCTTGGGCAAGCACTGGGTTCTCTAGGTGTCGGGGCAAACCACTGGGTGCTCCAGGGTGCCCCAACCATTCCACCCAGATGTGAGTGAAAGTAACCACCTTAAGTTTCCCTTAATTAAATATAACTCTCACATCTTTCATGAATCTCACATACCAGTCCATGTCTGCGAGCATAGCAAAGCAGTATGAGCATAACGTATGAATCCCAGGGTTTGATAAAAGACAATAGGTTCCTATCTCAGCAACTACTTCTCAATACCCACATGTTATTAATCCTACTCATGCATTGTTTGAGGGTAAAACTAATGCATAAAAACTGGGTATAGGAAAATATGATCAAAGTGTGAACTTGCCTTGTACTGTTGATGAAGATGATTTGCACTCATAATTCCTGATAGTTCTATTCATCACACTCCGTTCAATCTATGGAGAGCAAGTAATTGCATACATAAGCACTCAAGCATAAAATTCGAAGAAAAAGATCTCGGAAAACTTTGAAAACAAGGAATTAACTCTTGCTACAGAAAACAATTTCTAACAGTACCAAAATTGGGTGGATTTGGTCTTATCAGAAAGTTTAGGTCAAGAGCTTCGATTTGAAAAAAGAAAATCAACCAAATTGGAATTACGAAACTCAAGTTATGATCAAAAGAAGTTTGAATACGAATCTGAAAAAATTTAGAAATTTGAAAATTTCAAAAAGTTGATGTGACAGGTTCACTCGATAGGTGAAAATAAGACGAAACTATAGACGGTGGTTTCATCTAATTTGGATGAATGAGTAAAAAGTTATGGCTATTTCAAAAATCAGGGCCAATTTGTTTTACGGAAGAAAAATAACTACGGCTAAAAGAATTCTAGGTCTAATGTGTAAATACAAAGACTAATTGATAATATAATTATTCTACCATATTAGTCTAGAAATAATAAACTACGAAATTATAACAAAACGAAAAAAGATACCTTTATATGGTAGAGAAAAGACGACTTCCGAGAGAGAAGACAACTTCTAGAAGTCCCGCCGAAGAGGAGAAAAATATTTTTCTTTAATGAATCTAGTCAAACCAAAATATTGATTTAACCCGAATTGAATGTTTTTTTGGAGGCTCTATGGGTCTATATTTATAGGTCGAAAAGAGATTTAGGGGTCAAAGCCTAGGCAATGTGGGACTAAACATAGACAAAAGGAGAAAAGAAACACTGCCGCATGGGCCTTCGGCCGGTGTGCGCGTGCGCGCGCATGTGTGCATGCGCAGAGTATGTTTTTTACTCTTTCTTTTAAGAAAAAGAAATATTTCTGAAAATAATATATTTTTTCTCTCCAAGCATAATCAAAAAATAAATAAATACAATTACAGGCGTGTCTACTGACTATGCTGCGCACGTGGGCGAGGGATAGTAATAGGCCGCACACACAGTTTGTTTTTTTAAATAGAAACAGAAAAGGAAAAACTGAATAACGAAAATAAAAATTAAACTTTATATAGGCATATTATATATCAAAATTTTCAAAAAAAGATATTATACAAGATGAACATTTTCCTAGAGTCGAATAAATTCCACAAAAATTCAAATAAAGCAAATAGTGCGACTGTTGCAATAAAACCTCATGAAAATCATTTTAAAAATACTAAGATGATTTCAAATTTATTTCTCTCCATTTTTCTAATGTAGCGAATCATTTTACCCTAATTTCCATATATTTTATTTGTGGAGAAAAATAATTTGAATAAAAACCAAATAACTCCAAATTGAAAAGAATTTCAAAGAGACTTTCAGTTTGATTCTTTTAAACTTTCAACTCATATTTCATATGTTTCGAAAAAGTCATCTTATCTTCTGTAATGAAAATCATTGAGTTGCTTAAAGTTTCTAAATTTGAAATAGTTCCAAATGCAATTCAAATCTTTTCAAACCCTTTTCATTTATTTAATGAAATGAATTTGAATTCATGGAGATCATAAATGCAAAAAATGAAAGTTTGGGAAAGTCCTTTTATTCCCTCGCATTTAACTTTCATAAAGTTTTGAATTTCACTCAATTTCACACAAGCAATCACACCACAATCAAACAATCAAATCAAAACTATTTATTTAATATAACATTCCAGAATTTAGATATTTGGGATGTTACAAACATGCAGCCACCGGCTGAAGAAAACAGCAAGCCATTTTTGTATAGTGTTGGGTGTTCCCTATATTTGCACTGATGGTGATCTTTGATGCCGAGTGGATGTAATATGTGCAATCGCCTTAATAGCCTAGCATTAGTTTCGGGCTTATTAATTACCTAGTCTTCTTTTTTCCTGGTTTGCTAGTGGCCGTAGGATCCTTGGGTCTCCTATGGGTCGTCGATAAATGGGCCTCCAACAGGGCCGTAGAATCGGTGGGCCTCGGGCCATCGGATAAATGGGTCTACATGGGCCGTAAACGAGCGTAATTGGTATCGACCCAGCACGGTAACGGGCCGTTAATAGGCCGGAGGACAGCAAAGGCTTAATTTTGTCACAGGCATAATGGGTCGTTAATGGGCCAGAATATAGGACAGGCTGGAAACGGCGCAACAGGTTAACATGCCAGAAACGGGCCAACTCTTGCCACGGGCCGAATTTGGCCCATTAGGGGAATAGGCCAGTAACAGGCCGGAAGTAATCGAGGGTCGGAAAGGACCCCAAGAACGTATGGGCCGTCAGTAGGCGGAAAGCTAACACGGGCTGGAAACGGCCCATGTGAATCATGGGCCGTTAACGGGCACAAAGAAATTTACTGTTCATTATGGGCTAGAGTCACCGTGGTTCTCTAAAGGGCCTAAAGATATGAAGGCCTCACATGGGCCTAAAGATCTCGAGGGCCATACATGGGCCGAAAGTGAAATGGGCTGGTGTTATATTCGAGACATTGTTGGGCCGATATCGGTTAGGCCCTAACAGGTCATGAGTTATCGGGCCGTAAAATGGGCTCTTTGCAAAGAGACTATTAACAGGCTTTTCATAGGCCAGCCCGCTAATTTTTGACCAAGTCAAACGGGCCAGCCTTTGTATGCTGAATGGGCCAGTGGTGGGCAGTCGCATGTGTCGACATATCATAGGCCCCTATCTGACCAATTGACGAGCTGACACGTGTTTCCTCCGGCCAATCATAATTTTACACGTGGAAATTTCCCATTGGTCCGGGCTGTTAATTGGTTATTGGATCCAAAACCGGACCCAATAGCTTAACAGTGTCCCGTTATGGTGGATGCCACGTGTCGGTCACCCTAGACAAAAGCACTTTTGTGACGCGCAATTTATCGTCATGGAAGTGGAAACTTCCGTGATGATAATTTTGGTAATGTCATGGAGCACTTCTACGACAACACATGTATGACTATCTTTATTCTATCATAAAATCGTCATAGATGTACATGCATGACCTACTGTGAAAAACACGTATCACCATAGAAGTGTTTTTTTGTAGTGCATGCCGGTAATGATGGTGATCATGCCGTGCCTCGAAGATGGAGATCAAAGCGCAAGATGATATTGGCCATATCATGTCACTTTATGATTTGCATGTGATGTTTGTCATGTTTACATCTTATTTGCTTAGAACGACGGTAGCATAAATAATATGATCCCTCACTAAAATTTCAAGAAATGTGTTCCCCCTAAGTGTGCACCGCTGTGAAGGTTCGTTGTTTCGAAGCACCACGTGATGATCGGGTGTGATAGATTCTAACAATCGAATACAACGGGTGTAAGCCAGATTTACACATGTGAAACACTTAGGTTGAGTTGACGAGCCAAGCATGTACATACATGGCCTCAAAACATGAGAGACCGAAAGGTCGAACATGAGTCGTATAGTAGATGCAATCAACATGGAGATGTTCATCGTTGATGACTAGTCCGCCTCACATGATGATCGGACATGGCCTAGTCGATTCAGATCATGTATCAATTATATGACTATAGGGATGTCTATCTGAGTGGGAGTTCATTAAATAATTTGATTAGATGAACTTAATTATCATGAACTTAGTCTAAAATAGTCTTTTCAATCTATCCTGTAGATCCAATGGCCCACGCTAATGTTGCCCTCAACTTCAACGCATTCCTAGAGAAAACCAAGATGAAAGACGATGGTAGCAACTATACGGATTGGGTCCGTAACATGAGGATCATCCTCATAGCTACCAAGAAAGCATATGTCCTTGAAGCACCGCTAGGTGATGCACACATTTTTCCAGCAACTCAAGACATTATGAATGCCTGGTAGTCGCGTAGTGATGATTACTCCCTGGTTCAGTGCGGCATGCTTTATAGCTTAGAACCGGGGCTCCAAAAGCATTTTGAGAAACATGGAGCATATGAGATGTTCCAAGAGCTGAAAATGGTTTTCCAAGCTCATGCCCGGGTCGAGATATATGAAGCTCCGACAAGTTCTATAGTTGTAAGATGGAGGAAAATAGTTTTTTCAGCGAGCATATACTCAAAATATCTAGGTTGCACAACCGCTTGTCTCAACTGGGAGTTAATATTCTAGATGACTCGGTGATTAACAGAATCCTCCAGTTGCTTCCACCTAGCTACAAGAGCTTTGTGATGAACTACAATATGTAAGGGATGGAGAAGTCCATTCATGAGTTATATATTAAATGCTGAAATCAGCGGAGGTGGAAATCAAAAAGGAACATCAAGTGTTGATGGTGAATAAGACCACTAGTTTCAAGAAAGGCAAGGGAAAGAAGAACTTCAAGAAGGACGGCAACGGAGTTGTCGCGCCAGGTAAGTCTGTTTCCAGGAAGAAGAAGCCAAAGAATGGACCCAAGCATGAGACTGAGTGCTTTTATTGCTAGGGAAATGGTCACTGGAAGCGGAACTGCCCGAAGTACTTAGTAGATAAGAAGGCCGGCAATGCCAAAGGTATATATGATATACATGTTATTGGTGTGTACCTTACCATCGCTCGTAGTAGCTCCTGGGTATTTGATACCGGTGCGGTTGCTCACATTTGTAACTCAAAACAGGAGCTGCAGAATAAGCGGAGACTGGCGAAGGACGAGGTGACAATGCACGTCGGGAATGGTTCCAGGGTTTATGTGATTGTCGTCGGCATGCTACCTCTACATCTACCTTCAGGATTTGTTTTAAACCTCAATAATTGTTATTTAGTGCCAGCTTTGAGCATGAACATTGTATCTGGATCTCGTTTAATGCGAGATGGCTACTCATTTAAATCCGAGAATAATGGTTGTTCTATTTATATGAGAGATATGTTTTATGGCCATGCCCTGCTGGTCAACGGTTTATTTTTGTTGAATCTCGAATGTGATGTTACACATATTCATAGTGTGAATGCCAAAAGATGTAAGGTTGATAATGATAGTCCCACATACTTGTGGCACTGCCACCTTGGTCACATTGGTGTCAAACGCATGAAGGAACTCCATGCAGATGGACTTTTGGAGTCTCTTGATTATGAATCTTTTGACACGTGCGAACCATGCCTCATGGGCAAAATGACCAAGACTCTATTCTCCGGAACAATGGAGCGAGCAACCAACTTGTTGGAATAATACATACTGATGTATGCGGTCCAGTGAGCGTTGAGGCTTGCGGTGGCTATCGTTGCATTCTCACCCTCACTAATGACTTAAGTAGATATGGGTATGTCTACCTAATGAAACACAAGTCTGAGACCTTTCAAAAGATTAAGGAATTTCAGAGCGAGGTAGAGAATCAAAGTGACAAGAAAATAAACTTCTTACGGTTAGATAGGCAAATATTTGAGTCACAAGTTTGGCACTCACTTAAGGAAATGTGGAATTGTTTCACAACTCATGCCGCCTGGAATACCTCAACATAATGGTGTGTCCGAACATTGTAATCGCACTCTATTGGATATGGTGCGATCTATGATGTCTCTAACCGATGTACCACTATCATTTTGGGGTTATGCTTTAGAGACTGTCGCATTCACTTTAAATAGGGCACCGTCTAAATCTGTTGAGACGACACCATACGAAATATTGTTTGGGAAGAAACCTAAGCTATCGTTTCTGAAAGTTTGGGGATGTGATGCTTATGTCAAGAAACTTCAACCTAAAAAGCTCGAACCCAAATCGTAAAAATGCGTCTTCATAGGATACCCTAAGGAAACTATTGTGTATACCTTCTACCTCAGATCCGAAGGCAAGATCTTTCTTGCCAAGAATGGATCCTTTCTGGAGAAAGAGTTTCTCTCGAAAGAAGTAAGTGGAGGAAAGTAGAACCTGATGAGGTACCCCCTCTTGAACCAGAGAGTAGCGCAGCTCAAGAAGATGCTTTTGTGGTGCCTGCACCGACTAGAGAGGAAGTTAATGATGATGATCATGAAACTTCAGATCAAGTTACTACTGAACTTCGTAGGTCCACAAGGACGCGTTGCACCAGAGTGGTACGGCAACCCTGTCTTGGAAATCATGTTGTTAGACAACGGTGAACCTTCGAACTATGAAGAAGCGATGACAGGCCCGAATTCCAACAAATGGCTTGAAGCCATGAAATCCGAGATAGGATCCATGTATGAAAACAAGTATGGACTTTGACGGACTTGCCCGATGATCAGCAAGCCATATAGAATAAGTGGATCTTTAAGAAGAAGACTGACGCAGATGGTAATGTGACCATCTATAAGGCTCGGTTTGTCGCTAAGGGTTATCGACAAGTTCAAGGGGTTGACTACGATGATACCTTCTCACCCGTAGTGAAGCTGAACTCCGTCCGAATCATGTTAGCCATTGCTGCATTCTATGATTATGAGATCTGCAAATGGACGTCAAAACGGCATTCCTTAACGGTTTCCTTAAGGAAGAATTGTATATGATGCAGCTGGAAGGTTTTGTCGATCCTAACAATGCTGACAAAGTATGCAAGCTCCAGCGCTCCATCTATTGGTTGGTGCAAGCATCTCGGAGTTGGAATATTCGCTTTGATGAAATGATCAAAGCATTTGGGTTTATACAGACTTATGGAGAAGCCTGTATTTACAAGAAAGTGAGTGGGAGCTCTTTAGCATTTCGCATATTATATGCGGATGACATACTGTTGATGGGAAATGATATAGAACTTTTGGAAAGCATAAAGGCCTACTTGAATAAGTGTTTTTCAATGAAGGACCTTGGAGAAGTTGCTTGCATATTAGGCATCAAGATCTATAGAGATAGATCGAGACGCCTCATTGGTCTTTCACAAAGCACATACCTTGACAAGATATTGAATAAGTTCAATATGGATCAGTCCAAGAAGGGGTTCTTACCTGTATTACAAGGTGTGAAATTGAGCGCAGCTCAATGCCCGACCTTGGCAGAAGATAGAGAAAATATGAGTGTGATCCCCTATGCCTCAGCCATAGGCTCTATTATGTATGCCATGCTGTGTACCAGACCTGATGTGAACCTTTCCATAAGTTTGGTAGGGAGGTACCAAAATGATCCCGGAATGGAACGCTGGACATCGGTCAAGAATATCCTGAAGTACCTGAGAAGGACTAAGGATATGTTTCTCGTTTATGGAGGTGCCGAAGAGCTCGTCGTAAAGGGTTACGTTGATGCTAGCTTTGACACAGATCCGGATAACTCCAAGTCACAAACCGGATACGTGTATATTTTGAATGGTGGGGCAGTCAGTTGGTGCATTTGCAAGCAAAGTGTCATGGCGGGATCTACATGTGAAGCGGAGTACATAGCTGCTTCAGAAGCAGCACAAGAAGCACTCTCGATGAAGGAGTTTATCACCGACTTAGGAGTGATTCCCAATGCGTCGGGCCCGATGACTCCCTTCTGTGACAACACAGGAGCCATTGCCCTTGCCAAGGAGTCCAGGTTTCACAAGAAGACCAGACACATCAAGCATCGTGTCGGGGAAACTGATCCACGGACACCTATGGGGATCGGCGGACCGAGCCCCTTTCGATTCGGCAAGGGCGGAGGTCGCACAAAGAGCGGATCGAGGCAGTACACGCGAGCGGTTTTACCCAGCTTCGGGCCGCACGGATGCGTAAAACCCTACTGCTGCTTGTTTGTGTGTATTGAATCCTTGCTCAGGAGCGATGGACGCTATCAGACTGAGCCTGGGAGTGTTTCTGGTGTTTCGAATGAGCCGAAGCGGCCGAACCCCCTCTACGTTGCGCTTGGGCCTCCTTTTATACTTTCAAGGGGTTACCCACAGGTGGCAACGTAGACTAGAAGGGAAAAAATGGAAAAGGATGCGGTAGGTGCAGCTACCGCTACTGTGGATACAGTGCACCCTACCTAACTCTGACAGCAGGGGACAAGGGCATTAAATGCCTGTCTGAGTCTCCTAAACAGTGCAAAAGGTGACCGTTAGGAGCGCCACCGTTTGCCACGATGGCCTTCTCTTCATCTCCGCTTGCCACCACGTACCCCTAGCTGCACGGCCTCCTGCCACGTGTGCTTGGGAGAGTCCTAGAGCGACACGTTAGCAGGTGTGCTGGAGCGCAGGCATGAAGTGGGGGTTTCCCGCGGCAAGCTCCTTGCCGCGGCCGTCGTCTTGTCGCATCCGGAAGCTTGTCGCTCGCCGGATCTTGCCGGGACGCAGGGCGCGTCGCGGCAAGCTTTCTTGGTATGCCAAGAGTGGCCTTCCCGGCAAGCTCCTCTTGCCAGGGTCATGTCTCTTCCCGGCAAGATCCTCTTGCCTTGGCCTTGGTTGGCCTTCCCGGCAAGCTCCTCTTGCCGGGGCCTTGCTTGGCCTTCCCGGCAAGCTCCTCTTGTCGGGGCCTTGGTTGGCCTTCCCGGCAAGCTCCTCTTGCCGGGGCCTTGGTTCGAGTACTTTGTTCTTGAATGGTCTTCAAGGGAACCACGGAGGGTCCTGGTGGTCACCCGGCAAGCCTTGCCGCGGGGCGCTGCAACTGCCCGTGCACGAGTTCGGGATACTAGGGTACCCCTACTCTAGTACACCGACAGGAGCCCCCGGGCCTGGGCCATACACGGTGTCGAGCGCTGTTGGGCCAGGCCCAAAACAGTGCACGGGCACGCGCGGCCTGGGTCCACACCAAATCTCGCTCCGTACTCACCGCACCCCCCGCAACGGCACGCGTCAAACGCGGCGTCATGGGTGGCGCGGGCGGCGTGCGCGGGGCTAAGCCCTCCAAGCATGCGTCAGGCCACGATGATGGGGACGGTTCACGCCCTCCTCCCTAAACGGAGGTAGGCGTGGGGGCGTGGCGCATTTACTGGACGGGGCCGGTGCGCAGTTTTCGGGACGTCCACTCCCCGCGATCACGAGGCGGAGCAAGGCCGCCTCATCCGTCGTCTTGTTTCTGCATCCCCGCCACGCGGCTCCCATGCGCTTGGGGTCGCGGACGATGGAAGTGGGAAACTAGGCCGTCGCGAGCAGAGGCAGCGAGTTGGTCCTGACTCCCTGCTCTTCCCGTGCCTTGATTCACTGAGCAGGGCGGCTGAGCCCCCACCTCGCTCCTTTATAAAGAGCGGGAGGGGAGCACAGAAACCCGCACTCTCTCATCTCCTCCTTTCTTCATCTTCTGCTCCCCTTTCTCTCATCCGCCATGGAGAAAGGGAACCCAGGCCCTTCATCGGTGGCGGCGAGGGTCGCCGCCAGACAGCGCATCTCTCCCTCTTCCGCGCCCGTAGTGGCAGAGCCAGCCATAAGGGGAAGAGGGAGGGGGCGAGGTCGCGGACGAGGTCGAGGACGAGGTCGAGGCGCTCGGGGAAGAGGCGGGCGGGGCGGCGCGCCAGCTTCGCCTCCGCCGGCGGCTCCTCCCCCCACGGCGGTCCATATAGGGGACGACCCTTGCGAGTTCTTCGTCAAGCTGAGCCGGGCGCCTCGTCGTCGCCTCTGGCTTCCAGCTCCGTTTGCGAGCGCGATGGAGTTGGACCCGCCCGAGACACTGAGACTGCACATGAGGGGCTGTGGGATCAGCGGCACGCGAGTCCGCGTTGTATTCCCAGCCCCTAATGTGATGTATCTTGATCGAGGGTGGAAGACGTTCGCCCGTATCCATAGCCTGATGGAGGGGTTCACCCTCCGTTTTAAGTTGATGGAGGGCGATCTCCTCTCCGTCAAGGTCTTCGGGTGCTTTGGCACTCGGGCGAAGTGCTGCGTGGACAGCTCCTCCGATAGCGAAGGCTCCTCCTCGAGCGAGAGTGACGAGGAGGAGAGCGACAGCGACGACGAGGGTAGCGGGCGGTGGGGTGGCGGGTCCGACTAGGCGTTGGGCGCCGCTTCGCGCGGCACCGGCGACCCCATCATCCGTGTCGCCGCCTTCTTGAACTCCCCGGGGTCGTCTCCTTGGGCGGCTGGCGTAGGGAGGCTGCGGAAGGGGAAGAGGGCTGGCGACAAGGCCGTCAGGTCGGAGTATGAGGGCGTGGTGCCCTCGACAGCGTGCTGACGTCCGGCCGCCCCGTCTTCGAGCCCCGCTTCCAGCGCCGCCATCACCGTCCAGCCTTCGAACGGCCCCCGGGATGTTCTCTTGGTGTCTTCTGGCACCCGTAGCTTGCCTAGGCGCTCCTTTTGCCATTTTTGCCTCCTTGACCTGCCTCCTAAAGAGAAGGACAAGAAAGGGATTACGGGCATCTTATCTTTTTAATTTGTAAGCCTTCGGGCCTTAGCTGTATCTAAAACTTGTAATCCTCTCTTTCATGTTTTTCAGCCTCTATGGACTATACCTGAGTGGGATGTTTTTTTTAATGAAAAGGGGATGCTTGCCGGGTTATTTGTCTCGCGAGTTGAACTCACGCCAAGGAGCAAATCCTTGGTATCCCTCAGACAGACATTTCATCTCCCGGCAACGGGCCCTGCCGCCTTCCCACGTCGCTCGACCTTTCTCATGCCTTTGACGGAGGCAGGAACGAGGTGGGTGCGGTCTCCTCGTTTCATCCCTTTGCTGCCGCGACTACGACCAAACTTGGCCCCGAGAACGAGCCCCAGGGCCTAGAGTTGAGGGAGCATGGCAGTTTTCGAGAAGAAACGTGGTTTCGCATTCCCCAGTCCATAAGAGGATGCATGATGAGGGATGAAAGACTTATCTGATATTGCAGCCCCCGGCAACTCAGGCTTGCCGTGGACGATTCTTGGCACTCGCAGCCCCCAGTGATACTGGCTTGCCGGGAAGGCTTTTATCTCCAGCAGAGAACTTTGACGTTCTCGATGCCGGCTTCCGGCAAGCTTGTTGCCAGGAAGGCTTTTATCTTCGGTAGAGAACTTTGACGTTCTCGATGCCAGCTTCCGGCAAGCTTGTTGCCAGGAAGGCTTTTATCTTCGGTAGAGAACTTTGACGTTCTCGATGCCGGCTTCCGGCAAGCTTGTTGCCAGGAAGGCTTTTATCTTCGGCAGAGAACTTTGACGTTCTCGATGCAGGCTTCCGGCAAGCTTGTTGCCAGGAAGGCTTTTATCTTCGGCAGAGAACTTTGACGTTCTCGATGCCGGCTTCTGGCAAGCTTGTTGCTAGGAAGGCTTTTATCTTCGGTAGAGAACTTTGACGTTCTCGAT
>NC_041391.1:212095087-212111288 GCF_002162155.2 Triticum dicoccoides | reverse complement strand
GCTTCCGGCAAGCTTGTTGCCAGGAAGGCTTTTATCTTCGGTAGAGAACTTTGACGTTCTCGATGCCGGCTTCCGGCAAGCTTGTTGCCAGGAAGGCTTTTATCTTCGGCAGAGAACTTTGACGTTCTCGATGCCGGCTTCTGGCAAGCTTGTTGCTAGGAAGGCTTTTATCTTCGGTAGAGAACTTTGACGTTCTCGATGCCGGCTTCCACAAGCTTGTTGCCAGGAAGGCTTATGGCGAAGAACTTCGTTGTTCTTGACACCGGCTCCCGGCAAGATCGTTGCCGGAAAGGCTTATGGCGAAGAACTTCGTCGTTCTTGACACCGGCTCCCGGCAAGATCGTTGCCGGAAAGGCTTATGGCGAAGAACTTCGTCGTTCTTGACACCGGCTCCCGGCAAGATCGTTGCCGGAAAGGCTTATGGCGAAGAACTTCGTCGTTCTTGACACCAAAAAGATTGGTCCTAAGGGCGTTGCCAGCCCCCGGGCCATAACTGCGTTTAAAACATAACAAGTGATTAGCATCCGAAGTGCACTTAACTCGCTTGTGAATTTTGACTTTTGCTGCATATTCCCTATGACTGCTGGAATGCTTTCCGGTGCGTACGATCCAGCGAGCAGCGCTTGAGGGAACGGGCCCTTAGCGGCTATTCGGGAACGTCGCCTCTCGGAAAGGTTTACCTTCCTGGTTCTAGCGCAACCGCACAAGTTGCCGAGCGGACTCGAGGCAACATGGAGCGCAACTAGCCCCGAGAAGGCTCCTTGGCATACAGGTCTATGCAGAAATCTCAAATAAATAGTGCATGCTATCTTCCTTTTCAACCTCTCTTTGTACGTCCACCCTACGCTTTCTAGGGAAACTTGCCGGTGCAGGCACCCTTGCCGCGAGCGCCGAGTGCGGAACTTCAGCAGCCTGCTGGCGGGGTCGCTACCGACAAGCAACCTTGTCGCAACTAGTTGCGGCTCACTTAAGTTGTTGAGCGGACTCGAAACAAAGCAAGGGCGCTAGCGGCTCACTTAAGTTGCTGAGCGGACTCGAAGCAAAGTAAGGGCGCTAGCAGCTCACTTAAGTTGTTGAGCGGACTCGAAACAGAGTAAGGGCTCAACTAGCTACGAGTTGATTCCTTCGCGCACAGGTTTTCCATACAAAGAACAAGATCTCCGAGGCGGATAACCTTATATAGAAAGGAAATATCTAAAGTTTCGCATGACTTAGCTTTTCTGTTGTCGCACTGGCGTCGTTCTTTTGCTCGCCCGCTTCTTAGGAGCCATGACGATGAAGAACAGCTGAGCCTTAACGTGGACGGAACAGTTGCCGCCGAATTCTTCTTCTTCGGTGGCATGTCGATGAAGACGATGAAGATTTAGCTTGCGTGCATGCCAGATCGGGTTCGCACAATCTCGACGCCCCCTACCTGGCGCGCCAAAGATGTCGGGGAAACTGATCCACGGACACCTATGGGGATCGGCGGACCGAGCCCCTTTCGATTCGGCTAGGGCGGAGGTCGCACAAAGAGCGGATCGAGGCGATACACGCGAGCGGTTTTACCCAGCTTCGGGCCGCACGGATGCGTAAAACCCTACTGCTGCTTGTTTGTGTGTATTGAATCCTTGCTCAGGAGTGATGGACGCTATCAGACTGAGCCTGGGAGTGTTTCTGGTGTTTCAAATGAGCCGAAGCGGCCGAACCCCCTCTACGTTGCGCTTGGGCCTCCTTTTATACTTTCAAGGGGTTACCCACAGGTGGCAACGTAGACTAGAAGGGAAAAAATGGAAAAGGATGCGGTAGGTGCAGCTACCGCTACTGTGGATACAGTGCACCCTACCTAACTCTGACGGCAGGGGACAAGGGCATTAAATGCCTGTCTGAGTCTCCTAAACAGTGCAAAAGGTGACCGTTAGGAGCGCCACCGTTTGCCACGATGGCCTTCTCTTCATCTCCGCTTGCCACCACGTACCCCTAGCTGCACGGCCTCCTTCCACGTGTGCTTGGGAGAGTCCTAGAGTGACACGTTAGCAGGTGTGCTGGAGCGCGGGCACGAAGTGGGGGTTTCCCGCGGCAAGCTCCTTGCCGCAGCCGTCGTCTTGTCGCATCCAGAAGCTTGTCGCTCGCCGGATCTTGCCGGGACGCAGGGCGCGTCGCGGCAAGCTTTCTTGGTATGCCTTGAGTGGCCTTCCCGGCAAGCTCCTCTTGCCGGGGTCTTGTCTCTTCCCGGCAAGATCCTCTTGCCGGGGCCTTGGTTGGCCTTCCCGGCAAGCTCCTCTTGCCGGGGCCTTGGTTGGCCTTCCCGGCAAGCTCCTCTTGCCGGGGCCTTGGTTGGCCTTCCCGGCAAGCTCCTCTTGCCGGGGCCTTGGTTCGAGTACTTTGTTCTTGAATGGTCTTCAAGGGAACCACGGAGGGTCCTGGCGGTCACCCGGCAAGCCTTGCCGCGGGGCGCTGCAACTTCCCGTGCACGAGTTCGGGATACTAGGGTACCCCTACTCTAGTACACCGACACGTCGCTTCAACTCCATTCGGGAATATATTCAAGATGGAGACATAGATGTTTGTAAAGTGCACACGGATCTAAATGTCGCAGATCCATGGACTAAACCTCTTCCACAAGCAAAACATGATCAGCACCAGAACTCTATGGGTGTTTGATTCATCACAATGTAACTAGATTATTGACTCTAGTGCAAGTGAGAGACTATTGGAAATATTCCCTAGGGGCAATAATAAAATAGTTATGATTATATTTCCTTGTTCATGATAATTGTCTATTGTTCATGCTATAATTGTATTAACCAGAAACCGTAATACATGTGTGAATGCATAGACTACAACATGTCCCTATTGAGCCTCTAGTTGACTAGCTTGTTGATCAATAGATGTTGTGGTTTCCTGACCATGGACATTGGATGACGTTGATAATAGGATCACATCATTAGGAGAATGATCTGATAGACAAGACCCAATCCTAAGCATAGCACAAGATCGCGTAGTTTGTTTGCTAGAGCTTTCCTAATGTCAAGTATCAATTCCTTAGACCATGAGATTGTGCAATTCTCGGATACCATAGGAATGCTTTGGGTGTATCAAACATCACAACATAACTGGGTGGATATAAAGGTGCACTACAGGTATCTCCAAAAGTGTCTGTTGGGTTGGCACGAATCGAGACTGGGATTTGTCACTCCATATGACGGAGAGGGATCTCCGGGCCCACTTAGTAATGCATCATCATAATGAGCTCAATGTGACTAATGAGTTGGCCACGGGATCATGCATTACAAAACGAGTAAAGAAACTTGCCGATAACGAGATTGAACAAGGTACCGACGATCGAATCTCAGGCAAGTAACATACCGATGGACAAAGGGATTTGTATACGGGATTGATTGAATGCCCACATCGTGGTTCATCTGATGAGATCATCATGGAACATGTGGGATCCAATATGGGTATCTGGATCCTGCTATTGGTTATTGGACGGAGAGGCATCTCGTTCATGTCTGCATGGTTCCCGAACCCATAGGGTCTACACACTTAAGGATCAGTGACGCTAGAGTTGTAATGGGAATTGTATGTGGTTACCGAAAGTTGTTTGGATTCTCGGATGAGATCCCGGACGTCACAAGGAGTTCCAGAATGGTCCGGAGGTAAAGATTTAGATATGGGAAGTCCTATTTTGTCCACCAGAAAATGTTCGGGATTTTTCGGTATTGTACCGGGAAGGTTCTAGAAGGTTCTGGAGTGGGGCCCGCCTGCAAGGGGGGACCCACATGAACGTGGGTAGTGGGGGAAAGGCCCCATACCCCTGGTCAAGGTGCACCAAGATCCCCCCTTAGAAGGAATAAGATCATATCCCGAAGGGTTAAGATCAAGATCCCTAAAAAGGGGGATAACAATTGGTGGGGAAGGGAAAGGATGGGATTTCTTTTCTCCCACCTTTGACAATGCTCCAATGGACTTGGAGGGCAAGAAACCAGCCCCCTCCACCCCTATATATAGTGGGAAGGCACATGGGAGCTACACCCCTTTCCCTGGCACAACCCTCCCCCTCCAACTCCTCCTCCTCCTCCTCCGTTGAGCGTAGCGAAGCTCTGTCGGAGAACCACGAGCTCCACCATCGTGCCGTCGTGCTGCTGGAGTTCTCCCTCAACTTCTCCTCTCCCCTTGCTAGATCAAGAAGGAGGAGACGTCCCCGGGCTTTACGTGTGTTCCGTCTGTTCGGCGCTTGGATTGGATCTTCCACGATTTGAATCGCCGCGAGTACGACTCCATCAACCGCGTTCTTGTAACGCTTCCACTTAGCGATCTTCAAGGGTATGCATATGCACTCCCTCTCTCTCATATATAGAAACTCCTAGATTGGTCTTGGTGACATGTAGAATTTTTTTTGAATTATTACTACGTTCCACAACAGCTTGTACTTCTACTAATGTTTCTTCTTCTGTTGCCTTCCTCCACTCCTACAGAAGTAGAGCGGCAGTAACCAGCGGTACTGCTGTTCTACTTTCTCTACTACTACAGTTCTAGTCTCATGTGCACCTCTAAGTGGTAGTACCGCCGGTGGGAGCAGTATTGCCGCTCCGGTGGCACTACCGCTGCCTTGACTCTATCAATTGCACGTTAGGCTAGTAGCACCGTGTGCGGCGGAAGTACCGCTATCCTGAGCAGTAGTATCGCTTGTGCACGACCAGTGGGCAAAAAACAGTTGGATTTTCTTCCGGCTATATAAATGGGGTATTCTTCCCCAAGTTGACCTACTTCGTTTCCTTAAGCACCATTGTTGCCCCGAAAGCTCATTTTCGCACGATCTCTCTCCCTAGCCACTCAATCTTGCTGATTTGCTAGGGTTTGCTTGAGAGGGCCTTGATCTACACTTCCACCGAGAGAAATTTGAGCCCCTCCCCCACTAATCTTGTGTGGATCTTGTTACTCTTCGGTGTTTGAGCCCCCTAGACGGAAGAGGTCACCTCGAAGCCACAATCCATTGTGGTGAAGCTTCGTGGTGCTGTTGGGAGCTTCCAATTAAGTTATGGATATTTCCCCAACCTTGTTTGTAAAGGTTCGGTTGCCGCCTTCAAGGACACCATTAGTGGAATCACAGCTTCTTGCATTGTGTGAGGGCGTGAGGAGAATATGGTGGCCCTAGTGGCTTCTTGGGGAGCATTGTGCCTCCATACCACTCCAACGGAGGTGTACTTCCCCTCAAAGGGAAGGAACTTCGGTAACACATCCCTGTATTCACCGACTTCACTTGTGGTTACTTCTTACCTTTGCTTTGTGCAAGCTTTAATTGTGGTGTATCCTTTGCTTGCTTGCTTGCTTGTGTTGTGGTTAGCACACTACTGCAGGATGTTGCTAACGCGAGACTACAATCAGAGACCCTTCGATGTAACTGTGTGTGATGCATTAATCACAAATGGTGATCTAATAAAACCGTCAAAAATGATATGAAACGTTTGCAATGGTGGAGACATCAAGCACGGTTGAGATTATATTTGCGGGTGTGATGCAAGAACTGTTTGCGATGAGGCAACACGATAGAAACGGTTATCCAGATCAAGGTGTGTGCAATATACGACATATAGTTCACTCGAATAAACTGTTTGTGATTAGGGAATTCAACAGAAACGGTCAACCAGATCAAGATGTGTGCGATATATGGCATATGGTTCACTCAAACGAACTGTTTTCGATTAGGCAACGCAATAGAAGAGGTTCAGCCAGATGAAGGTGTGTGCACTGGAGGACATATATTTTATTCCGATAAACTATTTGTGTTGACCCAAGAGAACAGAGACGTTTCGTGTAAACAAGATGTGTGTGATACGCGACAAATAGGTCTGTAATCAGGAATGTTTGCGAAGATCGATAATAACATAGACGATTGCTAATAAGAAGTTGTGTGCATTGTGGGCAAACGCTTCCTGGTATACAAATGTCAACAATTGATGAATTCATCATGGACGGTTTACCTAGTATGGCCCGTGTGCGATGTGATTGCATACAGAACAACAACATATATACTTAATTATAAGGACATGATTGCGTAACCAAGTTAAACGTACAATTACATAGGTGGCTAGTACATGCATGACATTTGCACACACCAAAGTAAACTATTACATGCATAATTAACTAGGATAAATGATCATATGATCATCATCTACTTCTTCTTGTGATGCTTGTCGCTACTGCTCTGCTGGTGTCTCGATCCGGCCTCTTCGATTACGGGAAGGAGGCACTCCCTCATGTCAACGATCCTCCTATACATCTCGTAGCATGTGTACACGCTCTTTGCCGCGGACCTAAGGTGAGCTTCATCCAGTTGCCGCATCCAGGCCCCGTGCCAGGATGTGGGATGTGTTCTGTTGGCATCCTGCTTCATCTTTTCGTAGTAGGGGACAATGATGGCCGAGGCAAGTTCAACCAGGGATTCCTTCTTCGTGCTACCCCAGATGTTGTAGTGGTCACGGATTTTGACAAGGTTCTTGCAGGCCAAGCCTGTAAGCTGGAGTGCTTTTACATTGTTGGTGGTTTCCACCATAGAGAACTTGTAGTCAGTGTTAACAAACCTGCCAAAGCGGTCGCAAGGCTTTGTGGTCATGCAATAGTCGTAGACGAGGACATGATGGCGCATGCACAACTGGGCGATGGCAACCTTCTGATCTTTAATGGGACGACTATCGGTGTACTGTAGGTTGATGCCAACCACTTTGTACTTGTCCCGGGCAAGCAACTGCTCCAAGGTGTTGGCGTAGCCATCCACCACGGCCGGGACGATGGTGTACACCACCGAGAGATCCGTCTCCCTCGCGTGGATCTCCACTTGATGCACACCGAACTCCATTGGAGCGCCGCTAGATATCCTCTCTATATGTGTTGTCGTGGGTGTCTTGTTGTGTTGTGGGGCACGATCGAAAGGTTGAAGAGACTAAGATTATAATGGCCGCGGGAATTAATGGGGAATTCAGACGGCCTGGAATATCGGCACGCCCGGATGGTAGTTCTAATTTGCAGCGCGTAACTCCATCGTGACGCACGTAACTACATCGTGGCAACGCGGCCGGCGCAACCGCATGCATATGGGGGCCCCCAACGTGATCGTGCATTGGCCCCAACCGCTGGCAAAGCGCGCACGAAGGGACGCGAGCAGAGCGCTCCGCAGCCGCTTCAATAGCGAGCAACCATATATATGCATATAGAAGTTGAACACGCAAGGAAGAGCTGCCCACAAGCCGAGCGCGTGTAGGTACATGAGCAGAGCGCGCCCAGGGACACGAGCAAAGGGCGCTTCCGTGCCTAACAGCTAGCAGAGGCAGGCATAGGGATACATGGCAAATAATATGAACTGTGCGAGTGATGGCGGAGACATCAAGTTGCGTGTGCAATATGTGGCATATAGTTGATCCATCTGAGTTGTTTGTGATGGAATAAGCCGTGTGTGTTGTGGGAAAAACGCTTGCTGGTATACAACCGTCTGCGATTGATGAATTCCTCACTAACGGGTTCCCTACTACGGTCCACGTGGGATGTGATATGCTCTGTTTACACAACATCTATGCGTTGTCTACAGAAGAACAACATACTCCAATTACAAATACCATAAATATACTTATAATACGACATGATTGCAAAACCAAATTAAACAACCAATTACGTTATATAACAAATACCATTAATATTGCAAGGTTTAAATTCTAGCATTACAAGGCCCAAATTCAAAGATTACAAGGTTCAAACTATTCTGACAAATAAAATTCATCTTCTTCAGAATCTTTTCCATGCATTATTTCTGCGAAGGGCTAGCCATCGAGAAGTCATATAACGGCTCGATACAGTGACTTTCGAATAATCTGTCATATGAAGTTGCAAACTGAAATTCAGCTTCTGCAGAGCCTTTTCCATTCAGTTGTAGACGTATGCGCTCTTTAGCAAACCATTCACTTCTATACAGTAAATATAGGGCAAACCTCATTACCTTGAGCAACCTTGCTTTCTCAACAAAGAACCCAGCACATTTAATTTCTGGTGTGGTGCCTCGGTACTCGTTAAAAGTAATTTCTATTAGATGAATATCAAGGCATTCAATGGGATTTTTATATTCCCTAATGTTTTCTACTTTTGGGCCTACTAGAATCTGCAAACGAAGACGACATATTAGTGCCTAGCTGCATATTTGAACACTTCGGGCCTCTTTGATTTGTACGATTTCTAAAATACACGAAAAGAGTGAAATGCCACTGATACGTCTCCAACGTATCTATAATTTATGAAGTATTCATGCCATGTTTATAATATTTTTACGTGATTTTGGTATGATTTGATTAGAACTAACCCGGACTGGCACTGTTTTCAGCAGAACTACCATGGTGTTGGTTTTGTTTTTTGCAGAAATAAAAGTTCTCGGAATGCGCTGAAAATCAACAGAGAATATTTTTGGAAAATATAAACAAATACTAGAAAGAAAAGCTACCACGAGGGTGGAGGGTGCCCCACCCCTAGGGCGCGCCCTGTGCCTCGTGGACTATCAGTGGGCCCCCTTGACGTGAAACCGACGCCAACATGGTGCTCTAATTCCTACTTGAACATGGTGCTTTATGCCCCATATTATGATCCAATGATGTGTTGCCATCCTATGATGTTTTGAGTAGATATCCTTTGCGTTTGGGTTGATTGATGATCTAGATTGTTGTGACGCCCGGGTAATCATGCTACAGTAATTCCACGCTAATGATGCCACGTCCCCTCGGTTACTGTTATTACTCTTGCGATGGTTCAAAAACGGTTTGAATTCAAATTTAAAATCAAGTCAAACAGTTAAAGTTTTCAAAAGTCAAAACTAAAATGTTCTAAATGTAACAAATAATTCATAAGTAATGTTGGTGGAGGAACCACATTTTTATAAAATGTCTAAATGCATTCAATTAATTAAAACTGTCGGTAAAACAAATAAATAAATGTGTTGGTATTTTATAAAATACTAAACTATATTATTTGGGGGTTAAACCTTTTTGTGGCAGAGGTATAATTAGTGCTACTATTTAAGATACAACTTTTATATTTTATAAAACAAAAATAAAAGAAAACTGAAAAGAAATAGAATAAAAAAAAGAAGAAGAAAAGAAATAATAATAATGTTTATTAAATAAATAAATAATAATTAAATTAATTAATTGATTAAGGAATTAATTAAGTTAATTAATCATAATTAGATTAACCTAATTAACTAATTAGTTTAATTAAACTGTAATTAGATTAACCTAAACCCTAATTAATTTAAATAGAGAATGACAGGTGGGTCCCACTGGACCCACATGTCAGGGTTGACTCAGTCAACCCCTGTTGACTGCTGACGTCAGCATGACATCATGCTGACGTCATAAATACATTTTTTTGGATTAATTAAATAAATAATTAAATTCCAAAATTGTTAAAATCTTTTAAAAATCGTATCTTTTAATCCGTAACTCGGATTAAAATATTTTCAACATGAAAGTTGCTCAGAACGACGAGACGATTCCGGATACGCAGTCCGTTCGTCCGCCACACCCCTCTAACCTATCGAACCCGCAACTTTCCCCCTCCGGCTCCTCTGCCCGAAAACACGAAACACCGGGAATACTTTCCCGGATGTTTTCCCCCCTTCACCGGTATCACCTACTACCGCGTTAGGGCACACCGAACACCGCGTATTGCCTTGTTATACTTTGTGATGCTTTGTTTGCTCTGTATTCATTATTTCTTCCCCCTCTTCTCTCCGGTAGACTACGAGACCGACGCTGCTGCTGACCAGTTCGACTACGGAGTTGACGACCCCTCTCTCTTGCCAGAGCAACCAGGCAAGCCCCCCCTTTAATCACCAGATATCGCCTATTCTCCTCTATACTGCTTGCATTAGAGTAGTGTAGCATGTTACTGCTTTCGTTAATCCTATTCTGATGCATAGCCTGACATTGTCGCTACATCTGTTGATACCTTACCTGCAATCCTAAATGCTTAGTATAGGATGCTAGTTTATCATCATTGACCCTACATTCTTGTCAGTCTGCCTTGCTATACTATCGGGCCGTGATCACTTGGGAGGTGATCACGGGTATATACTATACATACATACATACTATACAGATGGTGACTAAAGTCGGGTCAGCTCATTGAGTACCCGCAAGTGATTCTGACGAGGGGGCTGAAAGGACAGGTGGCTCCATCCCGGTAGAGGTGGGCCTGGGTTCCCGACGGCCCTCGACTGTTACTTTGTGGCGGAGCGACAGGACAGGTTGAGACCACCTAGGAGACAGGTGGGCCTGGCCCTGTTCGGCGTTCGCGGATACTTAACACGCTTAACGAGATCTTGGTATTTGATCTGAGTCGGCTACGAGCCTATACGCACTAACCATCTACGTGGGAGTAGTTATGGGTATCCCGACGTCGTGGTATCAGCCGAAGCACTTCAGACGTCAGCGACGGAGCGGCGCGCGCCGAATTGGACTGGAACGCCACTAGGCTAGGTCTGCTTTCGGCCGCCCACGCAACGTGCAGGTGTGCTCAGGGCGATGGGCCCAGACCCCTGCGCGCTTAGGTTTAGACCGGCGTGCTGGCCTCTCTGTTTTGCCTAGGTGGGGCTGCGACGTGTTGATCTTCCGCGGCCGGGCATGACCCAGGAAAGTGTGTCCGGCCAAATGGGATCGAGCGTGTTGGGGAATGTGGTGCACCCCTGCAGGGAAGTTAATCTATTCGAATAGCCGTGATCTTCGGTAACAGGACGACTTGGAGTTGTACCTTGACCTTATGACAACTAGAACCGGATACTTAATAAAACACACCCTTCAAAGTTCCACAGACAACCCGGTGATCGCTTTTCCGCAGGGCGACGAGGAGAGGATTGCCGGGTAGGATTATGCTATGAGATGCTACTTGGAGATGCTACTTGGAGGACTTCAATCTACTCTCTTCTACTTGATGCAAGACGGTGGCTGCGAGAAGCGTAGTCTTCGATAGGACTAGTTATCCCCCTCTTATTCTGGCATTCTGCAGTTCAGTCCACTGATATGGCCTCCTTACACATATACCCATGCATATGTAGTTTAGTTTCTTGCTTGCGAGTACTTTGGATGAGTACTCACGGTTGCTTTCTCCCCCCCTTTTCCCCCTTTCCTTTCTTCTGGTTGTCGCAACCAGATGCTGGAGTCCAGGAGCCAGACGCCACCGTCGACGATGACCCCTACTACACCGGAGGTGCCTACTACTACGTGCAGCCCGCTGACGACGACCTGGAGTAGTTTAGAAGGATCCCAGGCAGGAGGCCTGCGCCTCTTTCGATCTGTATCCCAGTTTGTGCTAGCCTTCTTAAGGCAAACTTGTTTAACTTATGTCTGTACTCAGATATTGTTGCTTCCGCTGACTCGTCTATGATCGAGCACTTGTATTCGAGCCCTCGAGGCCCCTGGCTTGTATTATGATGCTTGTATGACTTATTTTATTTGTAGAGTTGTGTTGTGATATCTTCCCGTGAGTCCCTGATCTTGATCGTACACATTTGCGTGCATGATTAGTGTACGATTGAATCGGGGGCGTCACAAGTTGGTATCAGAGCCAACTGCCTGTAGGAATCCCCTTTCCAACTCCTCGGCCGAAGTTGAGTCTAGCCATTGCAAAACTTTTACTAACTTGGCTGTGTGCCTTACGGGCCCACGTCGCCATTGGGTGGTATTAGGATCTTTTATTCCTCGACCTATACTCTGGGACTCTTATTTCTCTTCTATTCGGGTTAAATGATTTTGCTAAAAACAAAACTAACTTTAGGTTCTCGCAAGTACTTTCTCCCGGAGAGCCACTTGTTACCGATGACCGCCTGCTGCACCAGAAGATTCCGAAGATACTCTACGATGTGCTCTCGAGACTATGTGCCATCGCTTTTGCAATTCACTTCCATCGATAAATCCCTCTGGATAACTACTTACACCTATCGTTCATATTGCCATCTCCAGTTGCTCTTGTTATTACAAGATGTCCTGAAATACTCTTCGGTATTCCGAAATTCTTTACGCTTACTGCCCTGCAGTTCCTTGCTGCATGAATACCCCTACGGATAATTACTCACGCTTGCCGAGTATCCGCTCATCCCCAGTTGTTCTTGTGTTTCACAAAGGTCTTCAAATAATATTCGTTCTTCCGAAAATCCTCTGGAGCCTTTGGCTCTTGAAATTCTTGCTTGCTTGCCTTATGGTTAATCCCATAACTCTCGTAGTCTTATTGACATTCCTTGTCATTATCATTTTTGAGTCTGTTGACTCAATATGTTTGCGAATGCACGCAATCTTCTTTGATCCTTATAATTTACTTTTCCGGCTGAGCTGCCATTCTTTTAACTGGAATTGGTTCTGGACCAAACTATTTGTCGTCAATTGTGCCTCTGGTATATTCAACTTATCCATCCCTACTCAGAGCATTGCTTCTGATCCTTTGTTTTGGGGATCGAAATTCCTTTATTATCTAAGCATCGAATCCTTCCGATGTTCTATAATATGATGCCCGTGCATTCTTCTTCCTCTGGTTGAGTACCGATGCTCACGTCAGATCCCTTGTGGACCACCAGATCCTTTGTTGGATTTTATCTGACAACGCCCTTCATATTCAATAACCTTGTGAGCCTTTCCTCGGATACATAATGCCCTTGGTAAATTGTATCCTCTGCTTTCTTAACCATGCTCTGTCTTCGAGCTTGAGTTAATTACTTCTAAAGATTCTGGTATATGATTATAAGATGCTCCGATGGGTTGAACCTATGCCCTCCTTAATGGGTGAGAACTCGAAAGTTTTCACGAGTCATACTCTTCTGGTGCTTCGCCAGATAAAATTTCAACACTGCAACTTAATCGAACGCGAGAAGTGGATGAAAGGTTATGCATTGGAGAAGTGGGAGTCGACCTTGAACTTTGTGTTCATGCCCATGGACCCGATGTACATCTTCTCATCGAAGCTTCTTTTAACATTAATTATTCCCTTGATATAAGTTCATCTTATATCTGGGGTATGGCCTTTTACAATCGTGGTTCCGACCATGTTCTCCTTTAAATACCATTTTTGATGCAAGTGTAAGCACTTGTCTTCTGTGGATCAATACCCCGGTACAACCTCTACTTGATCTGTCGTCGAGTATTACCCCATGGTATCTCGAGATTATCTTGGAACTGCATAACTTCCTATGAGTTCTTCATCAAGTACTACCTACTCACTGATTACAATTTTTCATGGGCTCTGAGTTATTGAACACTCAAAGACATCGATAACTGAACCGAGTCCGCTCTACGGTTCAAGCACTCTTCAGTAAGCTTCTATAAGTACGAGTTTGTACCCGATCATGTCATTCCTAGCCTGTTTGGCTATATCATTGCCGTGATGATTTTAACTGTGCTACCCGGTCCTTCTTCTCGGAGCACAATTTTCAACGATGAATTAAGCTTACGTCGATTTTCCTCGTCATTCCCTTTCACCTTAAACAACAAGCTTGAGTTCGAGTTTATGCCATAACCGTGGTTCCATTAACCTCTTGCTTCATCATTACTTTGACTTGATGTCGTCGCTGATTGATCACATCGGCATGGAAACTCTCGACACTTGTGTCGTGATCATCATCAACCTTATGAGCTCTTCCAGGAATTCGGTTGAATTCATGATGGGTAATACCATCCTTGCCCCTCGATGATTCCTGTTCTCATCAACCACTTTATTGCCTTCCGTTCAACACAACTTGTTCGTGTTTGGTGTAAACCTTGAGATCACTGCTAACCAGCAGTCGATCTTCCTTACCTCGGTAGTATTACCATCTCTTTTTGTCAAGAATGTGGTGAGAATTTCACCACCTCTTAATAATTCTTGATATCATAATACTTCTTGCCATCTTCGTTCATTCCTTGGTCCCCGTATTGTTTTCAGCCGGAATACCGACAATGGAGCTATGACGTGTGAATTCAAAACTCCTAGCAACCCTATTGCTTTGAAGTGAATGGGCGATAGTTCATTCTAAGTCTTTCGATAATTGAATCACCATTCTAACATTGGCCGTGCAACCCTATCCATATTTCGGGTGCAACGTTCAACCAATGTTTAATTATGCATGCTTTCCTCGAGCATATCCCATTATATCATTTGATCTAACAAATGACTTCTTGTCCACATTATTGTGGAGATCCATCTTTTGGATACCTCGTTGAATTATCGCCGAGTCCATCAGCCACCTCATCATCCTCTCCTTGGGTTAATGATGAACTCTTGTTAACGGAAATCACTTCTTAGTTCATTACCCGAGAATCTTACAGTGTCATCCCGTCAATTTGTGTTGCACCTTTCTTCTCAGGCATCCTGAGCCCGAGGTATCCTGACACCCCTCATATCTGAATCTCCATCAGATATGATGGTTGGGACAATTTTCCAAGAGTCATGAAGTTGATCCTTTGATCACCCGGTAACATGATGTCATGCCTAGCACCCCCCCCCCGGCTGGAGGACCTATCATTATAGATTCCTTTTCAGCAGGGTTATCCATTCATCCATGTGGGAATTGTAATACTGATTCTACAAGTTATTCCAGATGGATCCTTCGTGATTCCAAAGTCTGATCTTCACCTGAAGGCCATGTCAATGCTATCTCGAAGCATGTCTGCGATACTCTGATTTTCAACAAGAACATCCGAAGCCCAATGCTAAATGTTTCTTGCTCAATTATCCGAACCCCGTTGTATGGGTAATGTCATGAAATTTCTCCCCCCTTACCTAAAGGGTTTTCTACATTATATCCTGTCATGGATATCATGCTCTGCTTATCCTTGGGAAGGATATACCCCCGAAATATGTGTTTAAACACATTTTTCCTTTCCATTGTTCTGTTTAACCTAATGATCACATTTTCCTTTCCATGGGTCTGTTTGAACCTTTCTTGTGATCTATATGATCTAAGCAGCAATATTCTACTGCTTATGTAAACTCCTCGGTGTACAATTCTGTCAGCAAGGACCTGTTACTATTGTTGATGACATTTCGGTAGCCACCGATGGACGAGAACTTTGCCTAATGGTCCGCCTCGTTCAACGAGCAGTGAAATGGTTCTCTTCGTCCCTCGCCCTTGGTACCGACATTGTTGACAACAAAACCGACAGGCTATCCTCTGACATACCTTATTATCTTGACCGTGCAAATATTAGCGCCTTCCTACTTTTAACCCACATGGTGGGCCCATAACCCACCGTTCCACAGGATCGAAACCTGACTCTCCTGTACACCCTGTTGTCAGCGTTATTCCTCGTGCTTGACTTTGTATGTAATTCACGGGCCACTTTCCTGTTGATCAATTCTGGTATCGGACACAATACTTATTCCCGTTGCTCTGAACCCCATTCACACTCTGTTGCAGGCAATGAACGATTGCCTATCCGCTTGAAACTTCTTATTGCATCGTCTTACTTTGCTCTCGATGTGTTTCATTTGTTCAACTCGAGAGATACTCATATGTTCATACTTGGGAAACCCCCAGAAGATTTTCCCTTGTAACATCCTATCGTTGTAGAGCTGCCCCTTACCTATTCGTAAGTACGATGGAGATCCCGAAGAAAGGATGACAAATTGATCATGGTGACTTGAAGCAGTGAAATGAAGACATCAACGAAAGGGATCAACTTCTTCGAAAGGGAAGCCAAGACCGAGAAGACTCGTTAGGTTTTTCGCTACCAACACCTTCGCCCCTTACTCCACCGCTTAAATCTCGGGATGAGATTTCTTGTAGTGGAGGAGAATTGTGACGCCCGGGTAATCATGCTACAGTAATTCCACGCTAATGATGCCACGTCCCCTCGGTTACTGTTATTACTCTTGCGATGGTTCAAAAACGGTTTGAATTCAAATTTAAAATCAAGTCAAACAGTTAAAGTTTTCAAAAGTCAAAACTAAAATGTTCTAAATGTAACAAATAATTCATAAGTAATGTTGGTGGAGGAACCACATTTTTATAAAATGTCTAAATGCATTCAATTAATTAAAACTGTCGGTAAAACAAATAAATAAATGTGTTGGTATTTTATAAAATACTAAACTATATTATTTGGGGGTTAAACCTTTTTGTGGCAGAGGTATAATTAGTGCTACTATTTAAGATACAACTTTTATATTTTATAAAACAAAAATAAAAGAAAACTGAAAAGAAATAGAATAAAAAAAA
>NC_041391.1:212037160-212095051 GCF_002162155.2 Triticum dicoccoides | reverse complement strand
AAATAATAATAATGTTTATTAAATAAATAAATAATAATTAAATTAATTAATTGATTAAGGAATTAATTAAGTTAATTAATCATAATTAGATTAACCTAATTAACTAATTAGTTTAATTAAACTGTAATTAGATTAACCTAAACCCTAATTAATTTAAATAGAGAATGACAGGTGGGTCCCACTGGACCCACATGTCAGGGTTGACTCAGTCAACCCCTGTTGACTGCTGACGTCAGCATGACATCATGCTGACGTCATAAATACATTTTTTTGGATTAATTAAATAAATAATTAAATTCCAAAATTGTTAAAATCTTTTAAAAATCGTATCTTTTAATCCGTAACTCGGATTAAAATATTTTCAACATGAAAGTTGCTCAGAACGACGAGACGATTCCGGATACGCAGTCCGTTCGTCCGCCACACCCCTCTAACCTATCGAACCCGCAACTTTCCCCCTCCGGCTCCTCTGCCCGAAAACACGAAACACCGGGAATACTTTCCCGGATGTTTTCCCCCCTTCACCGGTATCACCTACTACCGCGTTAGGGCACACCGAACACCGCGTATTGCCTTGTTATACTTTGTGATGCTTTGTTTGCTCTGTATTCATTATTTCTTCCCCCTCTTCTCTCCGGTAGACTACGAGACCGACGCTGCTGCTGACCAGTTCGACTACGGAGTTGACGACCCCTCTCTCTTGCCAGAGCAACCAGGCAAGCCCCCCCTTTGATCACCAGATATCGCCTATTCTCCTCTATACTGCTTGCATTAGAGTAGTGTAGCATGTTACTGCTTTCGTTAATCCTATTCTGATGCATAGCCTGACATTGTCGCTACATCTGTTGATACCTTACCTGCAATCCTAAATGCTTAGTATAGGATGCTAGTTTATCATCATTGACCCTACATTCTTGTCAGTCTGCCTTGCTATACTATCGGGCCGTGATCACTTGGGAGGTGATCACGGGTATATACTATACATACATACATACTATACAGATGGTGACTAAAGTCGGGTCAGCTCATTGAGTACCCGCAAGTGATTCTGACGAGGGGGCTGAAAGGACAGGTGGCTCCATCCCGGTAGAGGTGGGCTTGGGTTCCCGACGGCCCTCTACTGTTACTTTGTGGCGGAGCGACAGGGCAGGTTGAGACCACCTAGGAGACAGGTGGGCCTGGCCCTGTTCGGCGTTCGCGGATACTTAACACGCTTAACGAGATCTTGGTATTTGATCTGAGTCGGCTACGAGCCTATACGCACTAACCATCTACGTGGGAGTAGTTATGGGTATCCCGACGTCGTGGCATCAGCCGAAGCACTTCAGACGTCAGCGACGGAGCGGCGCGCGCCGAATTGGACTGGAACGCCACTAGGCTAGGTCTGCTTTCGGCCGCCCTCGCAACGTGCAGGTGTGCTCAGGGCGATGGGCCCAGACCCCTGCGCGCTTAGGTTTAGACCGGCGTGCTGGCCTCTCTGTTGTGCCTAGGTGGGGCTGCGACGTGTTGATCTTCCGCGGCCGGGCATGACCCAGGAAAGTGTGTCCGGCCAAATGGGATCGAGCGTGTTGGGTTATGTGGTGCACCCCTGCAGGGAAGTTAATCTATTCGAATAGCCGTGATCTTCGGTAACAGGACGACTTGGAGTTGTACCTTGACCTTATGACAACTAGAACCGGATACTTAATAAAACACACCCTTCCAAGTGCCAGATACAACCGGTGGTCGCTCTCTCTCAGGGATACGAGGAGAGGATCGCCGGGTAGGATTATGCTACTTGGAGATGCTACTTGGAGGACTTCGACCTACCCTCTTCTGCCTGTTGCAAGACGAAGGTGACCAGAAGCGTAGTCTTCGATAAGACTAGCTATCCCCCTCTTATTCTGGCATTCTGCAGTTCAGTCCACTGATATGGCCTCCTTTACACATATACCCATGCATATGTAGTGTAGTTCCTTGCTTGCGAGTACTTTGGATGAGTACTCACGGTTGCTTTCTCCCCCCTTTTCCCCCTTTCTTTCGTTCTGGTTGTCGCGACCAGATACTGGAGTCCAGGAGCCAGACGCCACCGTCGACGACGACCCCTACTACACCGGAGGTGCCTACTACTACGTGCAGCCCGCTGACGATGACCAGGAGTAGTTAGGAGGATCCCAGGCAGGAGGCCTGCGCCTCTTTCGATCTGTATCCCAGTTTGTGCTAGCCTTCTTAAGGCAAACTTGTTTAACTTATGTCTGTACTCAGATATTGTTGCTTCCGCTGACTCGTCTATGATCGAGCACTTGTATTCGAGCCCTCGAGGCCCCTGGCTTGTATTATGATGCTTGTATGACTTATTTTATTTGTAGAGTTGTGTTGTGATATCTTCCCGTGAGTCCCTGATCTTGATCGTACACATTTGCGTGCATGAATAGTGTACGATTGAATCGGGGGCGTCACAATTGTATTGAGTTGTATGTTTTATTTTGGTGCTATCCTATTGTGCCATCCGTGTTGCGCAAGCGTGAGGGATTCCCGCCGTAGGGTGTTGCAATACGTTCATGATTTTGTTATAATGGGTTGCTTGAGTGACAGAAGCATAAACCCGAGTAAGGGGGTTGTTGCGCATGGGATAAAGGGGACTTGATATGTTAATGCTATGGTTGGGTTTTACCTTAATGATCTTTAGTAGTTGTGGATGCTTGCTAGAGTTGAAATCATAAGTGCATATGATCCAAGAAGATAAAGTATGTTAGCTTATGCCTCTCCCTCATATGAAATTGCAATAGCGATTACCGGTCTTGTTAACAATTGCCTAGGACTATTCCGCACACCGACCCATCATTATTCCACACTTACTATTTATAATACTTAAGTAATATGTTCTAAATTTATGATAACAACACCTACTTTTATATTTTAGCTCTCCGTTATCATGCAAAGTTATCCTCTTCATACCCACAACATAGTTTTATTTCTCGTTTCTATTTGGAAGCAAACGGTCGGTGTACGTAGAGTTGTATCAGTGGCAGATAGGACTTGAGAGAATATTGACCTTAACTTTAGCTCCTTGTGGGTTCGACACTCCATACTTATCACTTCCACCTTTGGAATATGCTACGATGACTCCCTGCACTAGGGGATTATCAAACTCTTTTCTAGCACCATTGCCGGGGAGAAATAGCGTGGGGTTGATATTCTCATGTGTGCTTGTTTGCTTTCTTCACTAAGTAGTTTTTGTTTCCTCTTTTGTTTCTGTTTAGTTGTGGGTGAAACAAACAAAAAAAATAAATATGAAAATACAAAAAATTGTTGCATGCCTCATATACCTAAATTTTTTTCCAAAAAGAGAAGTGATTGGAAAGTTATGCATTGGAGAAGTGAGGGTCGACCTTGAACACTTGTGTTCATGCTGATGGAAACAATGTAGAATTTTTCATGGAAGTTTCTCTGAAAATAATTATCCCCTTGTTTATATCTATTGTATTATAAAAATAATGCGCCAAGTTTTGGTTTTAGGTTGACTAGATTGCTTGTTTACTATGTGCAGTGCAAAAACAGAAACTTTGGCTGTAGCACATGAATTTACATTTTTTTACTAGAAATTCAAACAGGTCTAAAACTTTTTTCACAGTACTTTTGTACTATTTTTTTAAAATTGTCATATTTTTTTAGAATTTTTGGAGTTACAGAAGTTTACAGAATTTCCAGATTACTATAGATTGTCCTGTTTTTTACAGATTCTATTTTCTATGTGTTGTTCGCTTATTTGATGAATCTATGGGTAGCATCAGGGGTACGAACCATGGTGAAGTTGGAATACAGTAGATATTGTGCTAATATGAAATTGGAATGAGTTTGCAACAGTACCTAAAGATAGTGATTTGCTTTATTATACTAACGGATCTCACAAAGTTTTTTTAAGTTTTGTGTGGATGAAGTGTTCGAAGAACGAGGAGTTACCAATGTGAGAAGAATAAAGAGAGGCAAGAGTTCAAGCTTGGGGATGCCCAAGGCACCCCAAGTAAATATTTCAAGGATACTAAAGCATCTAAGCTTGGGGATGCCCTAGTTGGCATCTCATCTTTCATCTTCGACAATTATCGGTATACCTCGGTTTTTGTTTTGTTCACATGATTTGTGTCCTTTGTGTTTTTCTTTTTCTTTAAGAACCATGCTAGTACGGGATAGCCCTTCATTGATTTATAGAATGCTTCATGTGCTTCACTTATATCTTTTGATTATGATCTTATAGAATTCTCTTTGTGCTTCACTTAAATCTTTTGAGTATGGTTTTATAGAATGCTTCGTGTGCTTCACTTATATATTTTGAGCTTGGATATTGGTTAGTCTATATTAATTGTATAATGCTCCATGAACTTCACATATATCTTTTGGAGTACGAATAATACTATCATCGAAAGTGGGTTTGGAAGAGTGTCAACTTTAGGAATTAGTGATCCCACTATTTTGGAGGGTGTTGAATCTTATGAAAGTGGATTTGGAGAGGTCTTGACTTTAGTTAGTAATGATTCCACTATTTCGGTAGAGGTTCCAATTGATTATGAGAACAAAGTTGCTATCTATTATTGTTAATGTGATGACATGTATGCTATAAAGAATAATGTTAACCATGAAACTTGTCATCATGATTTTAATTTTCAATTGGAGTATGCCTCACATGATAGTTATTTTGTTGAGTTTGCTCCCACTATTCTGAATGAGAAGAATTTTGTTTATGTGGAGAGTAGTAAAATTTCTATGCTTGTAGATCATAAAAAGAATGCATTATGTGATGGTTATATTGTTGAATTCATTCATGATGCTACTAAAAATTATTATGAGGGAGGAATATATGATTGTAGGAGTTACAATAATATGAAGTTTCCTCTCTATGTGCTTAAAGTTTCGAAGTTATGCTTGTTTTCCCTTCCTATGCTAGTTGATTATTGTTCCCTTAAGTTGTTTTATCTCAAAATCCCTATGCATAGGAAGTGGGTTAGACTTTAATGTGCTAGTCATATTCTTCATGATGCTCTCTTTGTGTTTCAATTCTTATCTTTTATGCGAGCATCATTGAAATCATTATGCATAGCTAAAAGGCATTAAAGAAAAGCTCTTGTTGGGAGACAACCCAATATTTACCCTTACTATTTTTTTGTGTTCACATGATTAAACTACTGTAGTATGTTTCAATAAAGTGCCAAGTGAGACCTTTGGGATAGCTTACGGTGATAGTTGTGTTGATCCTTCTGAAAATCAGAAACTTTTGCACCCAGTAAATTAGTTTTGGTAATTCACAGAAACATGCTTTTGATCTGATTCTTTTTTCTATGGATTGGTACACAAATTTCTCAGGTTTTACTAATTTGGTTGGATTTTTGGAGTAGCAGAAATATGGTTTCTGTTCAGATCATTACAGACTGTTCTGTTTCTTGCAGATTCTGTTTTCAATGCATAGTTTTCTTGTTTTCTAGTTTCTCTAGATTATATTTCTCAATATAAATTGTAGAAATGATATGGTACAGTAAGCATTGTGTGAGAACAATTATGAATCTTGTCTTTGACAGTACCAAAGTGAATGGTTTACTCTTTATCATACTAACCCATCTCACGAAGTTCCGTTAAGTTTTGTGTGATTGAAGTTTTCAAGTTTTGGGTGAGATATTGATATGAGGAGAATAAGGAGTGGAAAGACCCTAATCTTGGGGATGCCCAAGGCACCCCAAGGTAATATTCAAGGAAGACTCAAGCGCCTAAGCTTGGGGATGCCCCAGAAGGCATCCCCTCTTTCGTCTTCAAAACCATCGGTATACCTTACTCGAAGCTATATTTTTATTCGTCACATGATATGTGTTTTGCTTGGAGCGTATTTTCAATTTTACTTGCTTTTTTAATAAAATCATTGGATCTGAAATCTTGAATGAAAGAGAATCCTCCCATGGCTAGTTAATAATTTGACTACTCAGTGTTCTTCACTTATATCTTTTTGGAGTAGTTTGTCATTCACTCACGTGCTTCACGTATATCCTATGAGTAAATGGTTGAATGAATTGAATATCATAAATCTAAATTTATATATGTTTCATATGCTTATGCCATGGGGAGTAATGACTTCACACATAATAAGTGTAGATGGTAAATTTATTGATAATTAGCAAACGCAGTATTGGTCACTTGGACAATTCATGAAAGAATATTGAAGGAAGAGAGATTTCACATATAAATATACTATCTTGGACATCTTTTGTAATTGTGAGCACTCATTAAAATATGACATGCTAAAAAGTTGATGTTGGACAAGGAAGACAACATAATGGGTTATGTTTTCCTATATCCGAATAGACATTATATTGTCTTCATTCATCCGTAACTTTACTTGGAGCTATGTTTTTATTCACCACATGATATGTGTTTTGCTTGGAGCATCATTTTATTTTGTTAGTATTTTCTTGATGTTATTTAGAATAATGTTTTGCATCTCTATTTTCAATAAAAATGTCAAGGATAGCCTTTACCATGCTTATTTCGCAAGTATACTTGTTGCTATTTGAAAACAGAAAGTTTATCGATGTTGAAAAAATTCCTTATAAATGTCAGAATATGATGAATTGTTGAAACTTTTTGCAAAATATGCTCTGATAAATTTTATACATTTTAGTATTTTTCTCATAATTTTTGGAGTTAGGGAAGTATGATGAATCTTGCATTCTTTACAGACTATACTGTTTTGGCAGATTACTGTTATGTTTGCATTGTTTGTATATGTTTGCTTGTTTAATGATTCTATTTGAGGATAGGAGTATTAAATATATAGAGACATTTAGTATGAAATATTTAATAATAATTTTTGTGATTTTCTACAGTAGATAATGATAAGGTTTTTGCATTGGTTTATGCTAACTTATCCGACGAGTTCTTGTTGAGTTTTGTGTGGATGAAGTTTTTGAGATTTAGGGAAACCGAGATATAAAAGGAATTAAGGAGACACAAAAGTTCAAACTTGGGGATGCCCAAGGCACCCCAAGATAATATTTCAAGAAGTCTCAAGCAACTAAGCTTGGAGAAGCCCCGGTAGGCATCCCACCTTTCTTTTTCAACAATTATTGGTTAGTATTGCTTGAGCCTAAGTTTTTGCTTCTTCACATGAGTTGTGATATCCTTGCAATGCCATTTTATTTTATTTTGCTTGCTGTTTGAATAAAGTACTTAAGATCTGAAATACTTAAATGAGAGAGAGTCCTCACATATCTAAATAATTATTTGACTACGCATTGATCTTTACTTATATCTTTTTAGAGTAGTTTGTCATTTACTCGTGTGCTTCACTTATATCCTATGAGTAAATGGTTGAATCAGTTGAATATCATAAATCTGAAATTATATATGTTTCATATGCTTATCCCGTGGGGATTAATGACTTCACATATAAGAAGTAAAGGTGGTGAATTTATTGAAGGTTAGAAAACATTGTATTGGTCACTTGAATAATTCATGATATAATATTGAAGGAAGAGAGATTTCACATATAAATATACTATCTTGGACATCTTCTATGATGGTGATCCCCATTAATTATTTTCAAACCTGAGCAAATTAGTTGAAGTTGGACAAGGAAGACAACATAATGAGTTATGCTTGGGTATATTTGTATAGAAGTTATATTGTTATGGATCCTCTAACATGTGGTGCTTGCTATTTAGAATCCTTTGCTAGCCCAAATATCTGTACTAAGCGGGAATACTGCTTGTGCATCCAAATTCATTGAACCAAGTTTATTCCATAAGTATCCATCATATCTACCCATATGCGGTATTTACCTATCATTCCAAGTAAATTTGCATGTGCCAAACTCTAAACCTTCAAATAATAACCTGTTTTCTATGCCCGAATCGCTCATGTAGCGACTAGGGGCTGTCAGTATCTTCCATGCTAGGTGGGTTATACTCACGACGAGTGGAGTCCGCTTATCATTCACGAGAAAATGGTTGGTAACTGGGATGCCCAGCCCTATGATCAAAAGATGAAAAACAAAATCGCAAATAATTTAAACAAAACTCCCCCAGGATTGTTGATAGTTGGACGACACCCGTTATTTCGGACAAGCCGTGGAGTGTGATTGTTGGTGGAGGGGGAGTAAAATCTTTACCTTTTTGTTCGCGAACCGCCTATAATGTATCTAGTATCGAAGATATTGGGAACTCTTGGTCATTATGTTGACAATTAAAGCATACCTCTCAAAATTATTTTCATCTCTATTTTAAAAGCTTCGAGCTCTGGCACCTCTGCAAATCCCTGCTTCCCTCTGCGAATGGCCTATCTTTTACTTTTATGCAAGAGTTAGTAGTATTCCCTCTCATTCCAACCTACTCTTTAGTTGGCAAGCATCATGTGATGGGGAAAGATCTAAGCATAGGTGGCCATTCAAATATATTTGATCATGAATTATTATTGTTGACAATTATCTATATGATAAGTAAGTTGTGAGGCAAAACATTAAGCCCCTATCTTTCTCTGTGTTCGATGCATGCTATTTGTTCTAAAAATATGCTTTGAGTGGTAGCAATAATGGAAGACTATATGATAGTTGAGTATGTGGGATTTGCTAAATCAAAGCTCTTACATAGACCCTTCCTGAAAATAAGATGAATTGCAATTGTTTGATGACTGAGAACATAGTTTGTTAGTTTTCAAGAAAGTTTATGGTCTATGCTTTAACATGTGAATAGCTTGATCATGAGAAGTTTTATGAGATGAGCTACTATTATGACATATAATGATGCTAGAAAAGGTGAATGAAATTATCATTGATCAAACTTGTGCACCTACTAGCATTCACACTTAATAAATTATTTCTTTTATCATTTACCTACTCGAGGATGTGTAGGAATTAAGCTTGGGGATGCTGATATGTCTCCAACGTATCTATAATTTATGAAGTATTCATGCTATTATGGTATCCATTTGGATGTTTTATATGCATTTATATGCTATTTTATATGATTTTTTGGGACTAACCTATTAACCTAGAGCCCAGTGCCAGTTTCTGTTTTTTTCCTTGTTTTTGAGTTTTACAGAAAAGGAATACCAAACGGAGTCCAATTGACGTGCCAATTTTTGATGAATTTTTAGGGACCAAAAGAAGCCCCCAGAGTAAAAGAGTTGGGCAAGAAGAGTCTCGGGCTGCCCACGAGGGTGGCGGTTGCGCCCACCCCCTGGGCGTGCCCCCATATCTCATGGATGGCTCATAGACCCCCCTGACGTGAGACCTACGCCAAAATTCCTATAAATACATAAACCTCCATAAAATAACCTGGATCCCGAGTTCTTCCCCCGCAAGCCTCTGTTGCCACCAAAAACCAATCGGGACCCTGTTCCGGCACCCCGCTGGAGGGGGGATCCCTCACTGGTGGCCATCTTCATCATCCCGGTGCTCTCCATGACGAGGAGGGAGTAGTTCACCCTCGGGGCTAAGGGTATGTACCAGTAGCTCTGTGTTTGATTCTCTCTCTCTCTCTCTCTCGTGTTCTTGATTTGGCACGATCTTGATGTATAGCGAGCTTTGCTATTATAGTTGGATCTTATGATGTTTCTCCCCATCTACACTCTTGTAATGGATTGAGTTTTCCCTTTGAAGTTATCTTATCGGATTGAGTCTTTAAGAATTTGAGAACACTTGATGTATGTCTTGACAATGGGATATTCACGTGATCTACTTGATGTATGTTTTGGTGATCACCTTGCGGGTTCTGTGACCTTGTGAACTTATGCATAGGGGTCGGCACACATTTTCGTCTTGACTCTCCGGTAGAAACTTTGGGGCACTCTTTGAAGTTCTTTGTGTTGGTTGAATATATGAATCCGAGATTGTGTGATTCATATCGTATAATCATACCCACGGATACTTAAGGTGACATTGGAGTATCTTGGTGACATTAGGGTTTTGGTTGATTTGTGTCTTAAGGTGTTATTCTAGTACGAACTCTATGATAGTTCGAACGGAAAGAAACCTTCATGTTATTTTACTATGGACTCTTGAATAGATCGATCAGAAAGGATAACTTTGAGGTGGTTTCGTACCCTACAATAATCTCTTTGTGTGTTCTCCGCTATTAGTGACTCTGGAGTGACTCTTTGTTGCATGTTAAGGGATAGTTATATGGTCCAATTATGTTATTATTGTTGAGAGAACTTTCACTAGTGAAAGTATGAACCTTAGGACTTGTTTCAACGCATTGCAATACCGTTGTGCTCACTTTTATCATTAGTTACCTTGCTGTTTTTATATTTTCATATTACAAATACCCATATGTACCATCCATATTGCACTTGTATCACCATCTCTTCGCTGAACTAGTGCACCAATACAATTTACCATTGTATTGGGTGTGTTGGGGACACAAGAGACTCTTTGTTATTTGATTGCAGGGTTGTTTGAGAGAGACCATCTTCATCCTATGCCTCCCACGGATTGATAAACCTTAGGTCATCCACTTGAGGGAAATTTGCTACTGTCCTACAAACCTCTGCACTTGGAGGCCCAACAAAGTCTACAAGAAGAAGGTTGTATAGTAGACATCAATGAATGAGAACATAGTTTGTTAGTTTTCAAGAAAGTTTATGATCTATACTCTAACATGTGAATAGCTTGTTACTTGATCATGAGAAGTTTTATGAGTTGAGCTACTGTTATGATATATAATGATGCTAGTAAAGGTGATTGAAATTATCATTGGTCAAACTTCTGCACTTTCTAGCATTCACACTTCATAAATTATTTCTTTTATCATTTACCTACTCGAGGATGAGCAGGAATTAAGCTTGGGGATGCTGATACGTCCCCAACATGTCTATAATTTATGAAGTATCCATGCAATGTTTATAATATTTTTACATGATTCTGGTATGATTTGATTAGAACTAACCCGGACTAACGCTGTTTTTAGCAGAACTACCGTGGTGTTGTTTTTGTGCAGAAATAAAAGTTCCCAGAATGCATTGAAAATCAACGAAGAATATTTTTGGAAAATATAAAAAATTCTGGAACGAAAAGCTACTAGAGGGGAGTCCCGAGGACACCACGAGGGTGGAGGGCGCCCCTCCTAGGGCGCGCACCCCGCCTCGTGGACTCCCCGTGGGCCCCCTTGACGTGAAACCAATGCCAACCCCGCCTAGAAATCCAAAAAACCCGAGAAAATAAGGGAGATCAGAAGTTCCACCGCCGCAAGCCTCTGTAGCCAACAGAAATCAATCTAGGCCCTCTCTAGCACCCTACTGGAGGGGGATATCATCACCGGAGGCCATGCGGGAGGATCTCGGAGGGGCCATCATCGCCATGGAGGCCAAGGACCAGAGGGAGAACCTCTCCCCATCCTGCGGGGAGGCCATGGAGGAGGAATCACAAGGGAGAGAACCTCTCGTCCTCTCTCTCGGTGGCACCAAAGTGTCATCGGGAGGGGAATCATCACCGCGGTGATCGTCCTCATCAACATCACAATCCTCGTCTCTTTTACGCGGTTCACTCTCCCGCACCCCACCGTAATCCCTACTTGAACATGGTGCTTTATGCCACATATTATGATCCAATGATGTGTTTCGATCCTATGATGTTTTGAGTAGATATCCTTTGTCTATGGGTTTATTGATGATCTAGATTGGTATGAGTTGTTTGTTTTATTTTGGTGTTGTCGTATTGTGCCCCCCGTGTCGCGCAAGCGTGAGGGATTCCTTCTATAGGGTGTTGCAGTACATTCATGATTCGCTTATAGTGGGTTGCTTGAGTTACAGAAGCATAAACCCAAGTAAGGGGGTTGTTGCGTATGGGTTAAAGGGGACTTGATATGTTAATGCTATGTTTTGGTTTTACCTTAATGATCTTTAGTAGTTGCGGATGCTTGCTAGAGTTCCAATCATAAGTGCATATGATCCAAGAAGAGAAAGTATGTTAGCTTATGCCTCTCCCTCATATGAAATTGCAATAGTGATTACCGGTCTTGTTAACAATTGCCTAGGACAATTCCGCACACCGACCCATCATTATTCCACACTTGCTATTTATAATACTTAAGTAATATATTCTAACTTTATGATAACAGCGCCTACTTTTATATTTTAGCTCTCCGATATCATGCAAAGTTATCCTCTTCATACCCATAACATAGTTTTATTTCTCGTTTCTAGTTGGAAGCAAACGTTCAGTGACGTAAAGTTGTATCAGTGGAAGATAGGACTTGAGAGAATATTGATCTTAACTTTAGCTCCTCGTGGGTTCGACACTCCATCTTATCACTTCCACCTTAGAAATTGCTATGATAATTCCCTGCACTTGGGGATTATCAGCCACCTTCAATCTTTCATGATTAACATCTCAAAAATATATGTATTGAAATCCTCCAAATTTCCTTTAGAAATCGTTCTAAGTTTGTCATTGTAATCATGGGTAAAATTAATAACAAATTGAGCACCATTGTGGTAAAAATTAACAAGAAAGGAGCATCACCTCGATGTATAGCTTCTCTGTGCAAGGAAATCATCTTAGGAACCTAACAACTTCATCCAGATTGGGGCCGACAGATTGTAGTGCCAAGATCTTCACTGTGCACAGAGGCCGGGTCAAGCTTGTGGGAATCATTTTTTGGATGACAGACGAACATATGGATCAACAAAAATTAGAAAAAATTTGTTGTCCAATGATATATAAGAATGAGAAGAAGAATAATGTTGTACCTAAATGGATAACGATCCAGTAACAAGTTCGTTGAATTCAGCACACGAATAGCCCAACACTGTCAATTTTGGTGCATGAATGACCCTGATTCTTGTTGTACCTAATTTATCAAGTACATACAATATCTCGAGGAAAGGCGCATTCTCAATAACCATATCATGAAACACCTCAACTGACAGCCTTGGGCGGCGCCAGCAATGCACATAAATCACATGGACATTCATCGAGGTGATGTGGAGGCTACTAAACCCATCCATCGCCTGAAGATGAAGATACTAGAGCGTTGTACAGCCGATGAGCAGGCGCTGCAAATCCTCCTTCATGATGCGGACGGAGCTCGAGGTGCTTAAGTTTAGGGAGATGAAAAGGGTGCATGACATCAACCGGGGGGAAATGCACCGCCTGAATGTAGCGCGTCACAGCGTGGGCGTGAGGCGGAGCACGGAGAGCGGTAATGAGTGCGTGCGTCCAACATGAAAGTTGGGCTCCTCGAGCCTATCTAGGGCTGGGGATGGGAACCAGTAGTGAAACCTGGGTGTTGGTGTCAAAACCGGCAGATCTCGGGAAGGGGGTCCCAAACTGTGCGTCTAAGGTTAATAGTAACAGGAGGCGGGGGACACGATATTTACCCAGTTTTGGGCCCTCTCTATGGAGGTAATACCCTACTTCCTGCTTGATTGATCTTGATGATATGAGTATTACAAGAGTTGATCTACCACGAGATCATAGAGGCTAAACCCTAGAAGCTAGCCTATGATTATGATTGTTCTTGTCCTATGTACTAAACCCTCCAGTTTATATAGACACTGGAGGGGCCTAGGGTTACACAGAGTCGGTTATAGAGAAGGAGATCTACATATCTGAATCGCCAAGCTTTCCTTCCACCTAAAGGAGAGTCCCATCCAGACACGGGACGAAGTCTTCAATCTTGTATCTTCATAGTCCAACTGTTCGGCCAAAGTATATAGTCCAGCTGTCCAGATACCCCCTAATCCAGGACTCCCTCAGTAGCCCCTGAACCAGGCTTCAATGATGATGAGTCGGGCGCGCAGATTATCTTCGACATTGCAAGACAGATTCTTCTCCAAATTCTCCAGAGTACCTATTGTAACGAGCGGTGTCCGACTTCCCTTCAATATTACACTCCTCGACTTTTGTGCTGCAATTATGGCTATCTCCATGTATCGAGCGAATGCGAGAAGTCGGGGCATTTTTACATTTTCCACCCTGACCATGTAAGTAAATCGTCTATTTAAAGAGACGGGGATCCTCAGATCCAAATCATACCATCTCCTCCCAGCGAGTTTTCATCCCAAGCGCGACCGGAAAAATCCATACCACCATGGTCGGTTGTCGCGGTTCCTGCTCCCGTAGCACTAGGCCAGGTGATTGGGAGAAATGTTCTGTCCCCCACAACCGATTAATAGAGCTGCAGACCAAGGGGTTTCTTCCGCCTGCGTACATGGTCCCCGTCCGAGCTGGACTAACCACTTATAATGGCGGGGAGCAAGTGGAGAGCTATCCAAACCCATCCAAGGGAGAGCGGGTATGCTTCGTCCCCTATTTGTTAAGGGGACTCGGATTTCCAGTCCATCCTTTCCTCCGCGGGCTCCTAGAGTTCTACGGCCTCCAGCTGCATAACTTCACCCCAGCCTCCATATTGCATATCGCAGGCTACGTTGCCTTCTACGAGCTATTTCTGGGTTGCGAAGCCCATTTCGAGCTGTGGAAGAGACTATTCTGCCTCATACCCCACACTCAAGAGGGGTCGGTATATCAAGTGGGCGAAGCCGAAATATGGCGCATCGCTGGGACCGGATACCTATCCAGTACCCCGAAGAAGATGTCCGAAGACTGGCCTTCGGAGTGGTTCTACATGGAGGATGTCCCTCTTCCGGACCCTATCCGAAAAGGCCTTCCCGAGTTCGTAAATGCTCCACTGAAGAAACGCTACAACTAGCGCCCAGGAGCCCTCAGGAGGTAGATAACAGAGAGATCCTATTCCTGATGAGCATGATAAATACGCTGGCCAGATCATGACTGACAATAATTGAAGTCATGTCCATATGTATACTGCGGGGAGTGCAGCCACTTCAATATCCGGGAAAACCCATGTGGCACTTCAATGGGGAAGATGATGCCACCCGCTGCGGCCGTAAAGGCCCGGACTCTCCCGCCGCTCTGGCGAAGATACTATCTGATTTATACAAAGGAGAAGAGGAGGAGTTCATCCGTATTAAGCCACGGGATGGGTTCTCCATGTACAACCCCCCAAGCTGGGTGAGTCACTATCTTTTATTCCAGTCTTTCCTATATTTTTAGCACGAATGCTTACTTCTTCAATTCATAGCAGAAACTGCGAAGGGCTATGAAGGATGTCGACAGCCCATCCCCATAGCCGGAAGATCTCAACCGAGCTCTCGACCCCGGACTCAAAGAAGATCCGGACACATTTGTGGAGCTTGTCGACGGGATATTTTATCAGTTAAGCTGTGATGGTGTGATGGTGGCCATTACAGCCGATTATCCAGGCCTACTCCCTGTATCCCAGGTAAGTAAAGCCAGAGTCCGGACTTCCAAAAAGGAATCCCTCTTTACGCTTCACCCACCGCATATGTATTGCGCTTTACAAGGAAGGCCATCGGGGCACCAAGCCAAACCCGCAGTGACTCGCCAACAAGGGGCACCGAAGCCGGGTAGACTTAAAAGGAAGGCGGTCAGGACCGAGACGCCGTTGCAAAGGTATGTTTAAAACCCTGTCACGAAATTATAATTGTTAAAGTATAACAATGTCCATTGTCTTTGACAGAAAAAGCGCTCACCTGACTATATCCGAAGAGCCTGCCGGTCACGCCTCCACCAGCCGGACTCCGAGGCCGGACTCAAGGGTGGAGGTCAACACGGACGATCCTCCTACAGAGGATGCAGATAGATTCTCCGCTACAAACTCCGAAGCGGAGAGCGCCATGAATCATAGGAGTCGACGGGCCGCACTACGCGACCCTACTTTCTTTGTAGGGGCGTTCGATGCCTTCAACTTAGGGGACGCGTACATTCAGGCTGCTCAAGGTGGCCTCGCCAGGGCCACTAACAAGTACATAAAGGATATACAGGTAAGAAAATTTGATAAGTATGTATATCGGTAGCCCCTGAGACTTGAAACAGTTGGCACAACTGATTTAAGGATCGTCGTGTGCATAGGTTCTGACAGAGAAAAATACCCAGTTGTCTAAAGAGCTGGAGGAGTGCAAAGCCGAACTGCGGGCAGCTCTTGACGTAATGGAGGAGTCTACGAAGGCCCCATCTGGTAATATTTGCTTTCAACATAAATAATGTCATGGCATGTACCAGTTTTAGTATTTAGCGTGAGTGCAGTTCTAATAATAGAGTCTGCAGACAATCCCGGAGGCAATTCGGAGATCATACCAGAGGGTGAGCAACATGTTCGGCGACAACTAAAGGCTGGCGAGCGTGTGCTTACCAAGGTTATAAAGGAGAAAAATGCTCTCTAGGACGCGAACATCCGACTGGACGTCGAATTAAAGGATGTTCGGGGCCAGCTTGTGGACTCCGTAAAGGAGAACAGAAGGCTTCGGCGTGGCATATTCAGTAAATGCTCTAACGAACCATTATAATGTTTGGTGGAGAAGCTTGCTAACAGAATTATGTCTGTAGGTATGTTAACAAGTCGTCCCGATGAGGAGATGCCTGGGTCTGTCGGCGATCTCCTGCAGGAGCTCTCACAACTGCAGGAACAAGTTCGGCAGGTGATGCAGGGTATTTCCCAAGCCTTATGGCCATCTGTCTCCCTGCCAGGAGGTATGGGGGAGCTTGTGGAGATTCTCAAGGGAGCGCGGCAGCGCTTCTGATTATGGAAGATATCAGCCTGCCGACAAGGCGCGGGGGAAGCCTGGGCCATGGTGAAGACACGAGGTCGGACCTGTAGGGTCAGATGGGAAGGAGATCCCTGTTCATCTGGTGTATGACCAGGTAGCATTAGCCTCTAGGTATTCCCAACAGGACTGTAGGCTAGACAGCCTATTGGATGGTATAGAGGAAGAATTTAGCCAGTCTAGGTGACTTTGTACTTCGAAGGACACATTTTTCCCTAGCCAGATTGTAAATCATTTTTCTTGGCCGACCCTTTCGCTTTGACCTCCGGACCCGACAGTCCGGAGTGTATCCGAATACATGCTCAGTTATGCAAAAACTGGGGTACGCGTGGAAACCAGGCGTAGGCGTCATAAGTGCTTGAACAGAGAAGTACCCAACTATTTATGTTATATTACATGGGTAGTAAGAAACATCTTCCAGGGAGAATAGTTCCGTTAAGGGTTTCTTTCCCTGGGTGTGCATGCATTAATGTGCATGTCCGGACTGCGAAAAATAATGCATGATATAAACATCTGGGGGCATGTTTTTGTAATAAGTAAAAGACATCTTTTGTTCACCGACTGAATATTCCCTTAAGAACGCTAGCTTTCGGCTTCACACAGTCTGAGGTACACACCCGGCTGACCCGACAGTAACAATCGCAGAGGTGCTCCCCTTATGCCCTAGCCGAATTAACAGGAACATAGGGCATAAACACAAGAGCCAGGCAACCCAGCTTGGCCAAAACTTAAGTCATATCGATGCATATAATGGTGAAAAAAGGCACATATGGAGAAATGACGCATATGTGGTGGCATAAAGCCCAGAAGATAATTTATATTAAGCTTCTGTGTAAGAAGCCCCTAGGTATACTGAACACACATAGTGTGGCAGGAGTGTGCGGTCGAAGCGCACTTAAAGCGTTTTAAGGCTATATATAAAAAGAGAAGAAAGAAATGAGGAGGGTATATATATATAAAAAAGATAAACGAAGATAGGGGAACGAACACGGAGTTTGGCACTAGGCATAGAATCTTTGGAGTCTGGCCGTGTTCCATGGGTTCGACTCGAGTCGGTTTTCCGATGCATCACGCAGGCGGTACGCCCCTCCGGTGAGAACTTTGTCGATGATGAACGGACCCTGCCACTTGGGCTTGAGTTTGTCCTTTTTCTTCTCCAGTAGGCGCAGAACGAGTTCGCCAATGTTGTAGGATTTGGCCCGTAGTTCTCTGCTTTGATACCTTCGAGCCTACTACTGATAAAATGCGGAACGGGCCTTCGTGACGTCGCGTTCCTCCTCCAGGGCATCTAAACTATCCTGCCGATCCAGCTTGTCTTAGTTCTCTTTGTACATGCACACTCGAGGTGAGTCATGAATAATGTTGCAAGGCAACACCGCCTCTGCGTCGTACACCATAAAGAATGGTGTGTACCCGGTGGTGCAGTTTGGCGTGGTCCGCAGCCCCCATAGTACGGAGTCGAGCTCCTCGACCCAGTGCGAATCTGATTCCTTCAAGGATCACACTAGTCTGGGTTTGATGCCGCTCATAATAAGACCATTTGCTCGTTCGACTTGACCATTTTTTTGGGGGTGATAGACAGAGGCGTAATCGAGCTTAATACCCATATTTCCGCACCAGGTTTTCACCTCGTCGGCTATAAAGTTGGAGCCATTATCGGTGATGATGCTGTGGGGGACACTGTAACGGTGTACGACTTCAGATATAAAGTCTATCACTGGTCCGGATTCGGCCGTTTAACTCGCTTGGCCTCTATCCATTTGGTGAACTTGTCTACCATGACCAACAAGTATTTTTTCTAATGGCTTCCTCCTTTAAGGGGTCCAACCATATCGAGCCCCCAGGCCGGAAAGGGCCAAGTTATGGGGATTGTTTGAAAAGCGGTAGGCGGCATATGGCTTTGGTTGGCAAAGAGCTGGCAACCGACGCAATGTTGGACAAGGTCCTGTGCGTCCGCTCGGGCTGCCGGCCGGTAGAAGCCTGTACGGAAGGCCTTGCTTACAAGGGCACGAGCTGCGGCGTGATGGCCGCCGAGTCCGGCATGAATTTCTGCCAAAAGTTGCCGTCCTTCCTCTTCGGAGATGCACCTTTGGAGCACTCCAGTCGCGCTTTTCTTATAAAGCTCTCCCTCGTGGACCCTGTATGCTTTAGAGTGCCGCACAATGCAACGTGCCTCATTTTGGTCCTCCGGGAGTTCTTGCCTATTTAGGTAGGCTAAGAAGGGTTCTGTCCACGGGGCTATTATAGCCATAATTACATGGGCCGACCGTGTTATTTCGGTGGCAGAGCCTCCGATTATGTCAGAGTATTCGGAGTCTGGGGTTGTCTTCGGATCCGTACTGATATTGTCGGTCTCCCCTTCCCACACTACGGATGGCTTGAACAGCCTTTCCATGAAGATGTTGGGTGGGACGGGGTCGCGCTTAGCGCCAATGCGGGCGAGGATATCCGCTGCTTGATTGTTTTCTCTTACCACGTGTTGGAATTCGAGCCCCTCGAACCGAGCTGACATTTTAAGAACGGCATTGCGGTAGGCCACCATTTTTGGGTCCTTGGTGTCGAAGTCTCCATTTATTTGAGATATTGCGAGTTTCGAGTCCCCACGCACTTCTAGGCGTTGGATGCCCATGGAGACCGCCATCCGAAGACCGTGCAACAGAGCCTCGTATTTGGCTGCGTTGTTGGAATCTGTGTATAGTATCTAAAGTACGTATTGGACTGTATCTCCTGTGGGGGATGTCAGGACAACGCCTGCCCCTAGACTAGCCAGCATCTTGGGGCCGTCAAAGTGCATGATCCAATTGGAGTACGCGCCATACTCTTTAGGGAGTTCGGCTTCTGTCCATTCGGCAACGAAGTTAGCCAGTACTTGCGACTTAATGGCTCATTGTGGTTTGTATGTAATGTCGAACGGGAGGACCTCGATAGCCCATTTAGCAATCCGGACCGTGGCGTTGCGGTTATTTATTATGTCATCGACTGGTACTTCGGAGGTCACCGTGATTGAACACTCTTGAAAGTAGTGTCGTAGTTTTCGGGATGCCATGAAGACCGCGTATGCTATCTTTTGATAATGTGGGTACCGTGATTTGCATGGGGTGAGGATAGTGGATACATAGTATACCGGCTTTTGAAGCGGGAACTTATGTCCGTCTGTCTCTCGTTCGACCACGAGCACTGCGCTTACAACCTGATGTGTTGCAGCTATATATAACAGCATGGGTTCACCAATACTTGGTGCGGCCAGGATTGGATTACCGGCCAAGAGGGCCTTTATTTCTTCCAGTCCGGCCGTAGCCGCATCCGTCCATTCAAACTGGTCGGTGCGTCGAAGAAGGCGATAGAGGGGTAATGCCTTTTCTCCTAATCGGGAGATAAAGCGGCTTAAGACAGCCACACATCTAGTTAATTTCTGGATTTGCTTGAGGTCTGTTGGGGTAGCCAACTGTGACACAGCTCGGATTTTAGTCGGATTTGCTTCGATTCCTCTATTGGAGACGATGAAACCCAGGAGCTTTCCGGCAGGTACGCCGAAGATGCATTTTTCCGGATTGAGCTTGATGTCATATGTTCGAAGATTGTCGAACATAAGCCTCAAGTCGTCTATTAAGGATTCAACGTATTTGGTTTTGATGACCACGTCATCTACGTATGCCTCCACTGTTTTGCCGATTTGTGTTTCCAGGCATGTCTGAATCATGCGTTGATAGGTTGCACCAATGTTTTTGAGCCCGAAAGGTATCGTGTTAAAACAGAAGGGGCCGTATGGAGTAATGAATGTCGTTACGGCCTGGTCGGACTCCACCATCTTGATTTGATGGTATCCGGAGTATGCGTCGAGGAAACACAATGAGTTGTGTCCTGCGGTAGCGTCGATTATTTGATCGATGCGGGGTAGAGGGAAGGGATCCTTTGGGCAAGCCTTATTAAAGTCTTTGAAGTCGACGCATAGGCGCCAGAATTTGTCCTTCTTTGGTACCATCACTAGGTTTGTTAGCCAGTCCGGATGTTTTATTTCTCTGATGAATCCGGCCTCGAGTAGTTTGGCCAGTTCTTCTCCCATGGCTTGTCGCTTGGGTTCTGAAAAGCGCCGAAGAGTCTGCTTGACCGGCTTGTACCCCTTTAGTATGTTTAGGCTATGCTCGGCCAGCCTGTGTGGGATGCCTGGCATGTCTGAAGGATGCCAGGCGAAGATGTCCCAATTCTCGCGCAAGAACTCTCGTAGAGAAGCGTCTATTGTGGGGTTCAGCTGTGTCCCGATTGACGCTGTTTTTGTAGGGTCCGTTGGGTGGACCTGGAATTTGACTATTTCGTCCACTGGTTTAAAGGAGGTGAATTTGGGTCGTTTGTCGAGTATCACATCATCCCTGTCCACTGTGGAGCGCAGTGCGGTTAGTTCTTTGGCTGCGAGGACTTCGGATAATGCCTCAAGGGCCAGTGCGGTGGTTTTGTTTTCAGCGCGGAGTGTTATGTCCGGATCACTGGCTAGAGTGATGATTCCATTGGGCTCGGGCATCTTCAGCTTCATGTACCCATAGTGGGGTATAGCTTGAAAGCTCGTGAATGCCTCCCGCCCCAGAAGGGCGTGGTATCCGCTGTTGAACGGTGCCACTTGGAATATGATTTCTTCGGACCTGTAATTCGCTGGCGTGTCGAATACCATGTCCAGTGTGATTTTTCCTGCACATCGCGCCTCCCGACTAGGGATTATTCCCCTGAAGGCCGTGCTGCTCTGCTCAATGCGGCTCTTGTCTATTTCCATCTTGTTAAGAGTCTCCTCATAAATGAGGTTTAATCCGCTGCCGCCCTCCATGAGCACTTTAGTAAGCCGGAAACCGTCCACAATTGGACTAAGGACTAGCGCGGCCGGTGCCCGGACTGTTCGGAATTCAGGCTCGTCACTGGCATTGAAAGTTATAGCCGTGTCATTCCACGGGTTTATTGCTGCAACATGGCAGACTTCGGTGAGGCTTCGGAGCGCTCACTTACGCCTGTTGTTTGAGGCGAAAGTCTTGAAGACTGTCAGTACTTTATTGTTATCCTCCGTGGGATGGAGCTCTGCAGCATTGTTAATGAGGAGATCCTCGCTGCTCTTGGCCACTTGCCGGAGTACCCAACATGCTCTAAGGCTGTGTGTTGGTATGGCGTCCGGTGTGCTGTGGATTTTGCATGGCCCGTTGGGCCATCCCTCCAGTACGGTTCCACGCCCTGTGAAGGGCTTTGGCTTATTTGTATTTGGATTGGGTGGCTTACGAGAGTGCACCCTATTAGTTCGGACAGGGGATTTAGTGAGAACCGAAGGGTCCCAGAATTTCATTTGGGTTTTCCAGGCACTTTCCATTGCACAGTACTTTTGTACTATGGTGGCCAAGTCGGCAAAGTGTGCTATGTCACGGCGACTTATGGCATTGAGAATTCCCTTGTCCGTGCAATTATTTCAAAAGAATGAGATTGCATCTTCCTCGTGACAGTCCTTGACCTTGCTCATTACAAGGAGGAATCTGGCCCAGAAGTGGTGTATTGTCTCTTGGGGATCTTGTCTAATGTGGGAAAGATCGCCTATATCTGGGTGGGTGGGTAGATTTGAATCTGAATCCTGACCCGATTTGAGACCCAGGGGCAAAGGAGTTCCTGGTCTCGATAGTTCGGACTCCAGGATGTTGCCCAATTTTTCCGGCCCGCTGCCCGATTCTAAGTTCGGATCCTGGGCCATGTCCTCCCGTAGACGGGTATCCGGCTCAGAGAGCTCGGGAATCCGGACATAGTTCGTTCTCAATATAGAGGAAGAATCGTTGTGTTCTTCCTCCACCACCGCTATCTGATGGGTGACCGGCGGAGAGTTAATATCCCTTTGGTCGAGTTTAAGCTCGATCCGATCATAGTCCGTAGCGACTCCCAGGGCGGCGATGCGATCGAAGAGCTCATTGAGGGAGGAGAGCTCTATTGGATCCATCTGCTCGGCAAATTCCGAGCTGGCGTGGAGGCTGTTGTTGATGACCTGAGAAGTCATCATCCGCGTGGAGGCCAAACGGGCGATCATGACGAAGCTGCCTTGCCGGAGAGTCTGGACTACAGCCAGGGTACCTCTGGAGGTGATGTTGTCCTTGACAACGAGGTGAGCCATCTAATCTTATGGTGATGGCACAGTGGAACTCTCAATGAAAGCACCAATGTTGGTGTCAAAACCGACAGATCCCGGGTAGGGGGTCCCGAACTGTGCGTCTAAGGCTAATGGTAACAGGAGGCGGGGGACACGATGTTTACCCTGGTTCGGGCCCTCTCTATGGAGGCAATACCCTACTTCCTGCTTGATTGATCTTGATGATATGAGTATTACAAGAGTTGATCTACTACGAGATCATAGAGGCTAAACCCTAGAAGCTAGCCTATGATTATGATTGTTCTTGTCCTACGGACTAAACCCTCTGGTTTATATAGACACCGGAGGGGGCTAGGGTTACACAGAGTCGGTTACAGAGAAGGAGATCTACATATCTGAATCGCCAAGCTTGCCTTCCACGCAAAGGAGAGTCCCATCCGGACATGGGACGAAGTCTTCAATCTTGTATCTTCATAGTCCAACAGTCCGGCCAAAGTATATAGTCCGGCTGTCCGGATACCCCCTAATCCAGGACTCCCTCACTGGGCCCGGCCTTGTAGTGGGGATTGAACCTGCAGATAGCAAGGCGTCTAACCGGCCCAGGGTGCATGGCGAGGACGTGGGACACTGCATCCAGGCGTTGCTGCTCTCTGCTTCAAAACTCGTCATCGTTGATGTGGTCGAGGGGGACGAATGCTAGATGGGGCACCACCGCTGCGAGAGGAAAGTGGTCCACATGCTAGATTTGATGGGGAGGTAGGATATGATGGTTACCAACATCTCATCGGGGAGGCTGCTGATGAAGTCCATGTTTGTCGGAGCCTCTTGTGATTCTGTCCCCACCCGCCCCCGCTTGTTGACCGGGTCATCCTCCCTCTCGCACCAGGCGGCGATCCTCGGCGGCGGTGCTTGTAGATGAGAATGGAGGACTGTTCTACATACCTTCCCGAGGCGACCAAAACAAAAGTCCAAAACCAACAATAAATTGCAGCACTCGTGGCTTGCTTCCCGATATGGTGAGCGTGCACGGCGGACTGCTCGCATTCATCCCGTCTAATCAAACAGCTGCCTGCGGTAGTAAATGGTTAGTTGAATGCCCCCGGTTGGACTAATACGACCGTTTGCGATCGGCTATTTGTTAAAAAATGCCTAGAAAAATCAATGTATAAAAAGGCGAAACAAACCCTGAATAATTTCATATTTTTAGCACAATTGCATGTTGGCTCTATAAAATAAATTAAGGCGGGAAGAGACAACGTATCTCGTTCGCACATAGATCAAGTGACCAAGTTCCCTCTCGGAACCATGAGGCTTCTTGATAGAAGCTCTAGTTTGCATGAAAGAAAATATGGGTCAAAGCTGAGTTGAAAAGGGTAGCAATATGTAACTCCAGCTTACAAAAGGTACAAAAGAAGGAGGATTAATTATTCATCAAGTTTACAAAAAATCCAGATTGAATAGGACAATAACATCTAACTCAACCATAGTTTTTGGCAGTCACAATCAAATGGATTGGTCTGATCCATAAATCAAGTTCCTGAGGCAGAAAATCTACCGGTACATGGATACAAGTTGTTGTAAATAGAAGCCGAGCACTTTCAGAAGCCCTTTTGTCCACCTGAAACTTATTTTTATGTTGTTCAATGTGTCCATCCGTGAGAAAGTTTTTGTTAAAGAACCTAATCCTCACGGACAATAGTACTCTCGCATTCAACAGGGAGAATGTGACAAAGCTAGTGTTTGCATGGTTGGATGCATATCCCTTCCAGCGTTGTTGTCCTCAAATGAATGTCATGAGAACTGAAAAAATCCATGTGCTTCTTATGCCACCAATTGGTTATACCTTTTTGTCCATGTCCTTTTGCCTAAATATACATGAAGACTGAAAATAGTTAATGTCTAAAAAAGAGTATGTTGAAAGAGCGACAGGTGAACGGTTAATTCTAGTAAATTATATCAATGTGCTTGATATCATCACCTCTATATATAAATTCTCCAGACATGGAAAGCATCGCAGCAAGCCGATAATCATGTTCAGATCAAAGCACCACATACTAATATGTAAGGTCTTGACAAAATCCAGCACCATTGATAGGGTATCCATGGACAAACTCTTCATCGAGCATAGAACATAATATTTGTACCAAAAGTGTACTCCAAGATTATATAAAACTTATGCGCCCAAATGAAAAATGCATCTTATGACTACAAAGGTGTTGATGATATAAAACTTATGCAGACAAATGAAAATGCAGCTTATGATTACAAAAGTGTTGATGATAATACACAGTACCTGAATAAGTGTGGAGCCAACCACCATCTTGTAACCTTCAAAGGCATCGGGAATTACACCCAAGGTCTCGAGTTTAGGGGAAGGGACCGCAGTTATTTGTGAAGGTGCATAATGATAATCAAGGAGCAACCTTTGGAGTGAAGGGGCGTATTTGATGATGATCTCCTCTCCTTTAAAGAAAATTCCAATGCTTACAACATGAGGCGACTTTATTTGGAGAAAACGGATGCGGATTTCTTTTCCAAAAACAACAGGAAGCACTCTAGGGCAGGGCAGCAAGAGTGGATGATGTTGTGCAGGGAGGCCTCCGACAGATCGACCAGCACAAGCGTGAGATTATTTAGCAGTGGGAGTCGAAGCATTGGTACCAGATTGTCTGCTAGATGGCCCCGGGACATGGTGGCGGTGTGGAGAGAGGAGGAAAACCATGAGATGGACATCGATGGTGAGGGCACAGCTACAATGCTTGGTGGGAAGCTATTTGCATAGTAATGGTAGAACTCAAGATGCTCGAGTTTTTTTAATAGACGGGATGCCATCCATGCATCCACCGTGCAGGGTATGTGCAGCAGGCAACATGCCAGGATGCATAGGCATTGAATGGAGCCCTAGTGGGAGGAGATGATGGCTCCGTGGAGTTCAAAATCATGAACGACAGATAGCCGGCAACGGTCAAGATTAAGAGGAACGGTGCGCCATAGAGTGCGCCACCGAGATGCGAGGACCTATGTGCCGCAGCCATCCTTGGTGGGGAGAAGGAATATGATCTCCCCAAGGATGGCGTCTGGGAGACCATTGATGTGGTCCGCCTGATATTCTACGGGTTCCTCGGATCCAGGGGTGTGGTCGCTTCTGCATGTGCTACCAGGTGTAGGATCTACAGCCAGTGGCACCGCTGGCCGGAGCCTCATCTTTTACATACCAATCTGGAAAAAAATCAGAAACATACATGTAGGACATTCAAAACCAATTCTCAAGATCTGGAAGAAAAAAAGTCACAAACATATATGTAGGACATTCAAAATCAATTCTCAAGATCTAGCTACGAATTATTAGCATGCACGCTAACCCTAGTCGGATATTAGCAAAAAAATCATTTGTATAGAACAAACAATTAATCACTAACCATAGATACCATTCAAACAATCAATACACTACACGGATCTAATGAATCTTACTCTGATTTCATAGACTGGGTGAACATAACCATAGGATTTCTATTCCCAACAAAAGAAGGGGGGGACTAACCGATTTTCCTTCAGAGTCAGAGTCATTGCCGGAGTAGCTGTGGACCTCCGGCTCTGGCTGGGGAGGCACGACGACTACGACAACAAAGTCAAGGTCTCGCTGCTGCCCGCGCAAGACCTTGTCTACAACGACAACAACCTTTGTGCCCAGCTTCGTGCGTTGCACGGGTGCTTCACCAGCCTCGGCGTCGCCATTCCCTCCGATGGTATGCTTCGGCAAAATCCTAATACACTCCATGCGGCAGTGATAACTGTGGACGGGGGGTGCAGCCGCCTATTATGACCAGTGGATCAGGCATGCCATTAATGTGGAGAAGAGGGAGCAAGGTGGGCAGCGGTCAAAGGGTTGGCTCACCTGCTAGTGAGCCTACGCAACGGATCACTGGCATGCCCAGCGTAATTTCACACAGCTACTAGCATGCCCCCGGTGACACTGCGTAGCGAACACGTGCATGCCTCGGCCTCCTGGTCTTCCTGGACGGCGGACTACTGGCATGTGCCTCGTCAACTCACGCATGCTCGTACAACACACGGGATGCATGGTGACACGTATTATATTGATTTTTACTTTTGATGATTAATTCTGCCTCTTTATTGCTTAACCGAAGCACAACACGTAAATTGTTGGTCTGATGCACATGGTTCAAATAAAGAGTCCGTTTGCGATATTGGTTGCTAATTATTGATAATTTTGTGTCTGTAAGAAGATTATATCAAAACTTGTCTCAAATTTGGAAAATATATAATATCACGGTCTATTGGTGTCCATATGACACCATGATAAGTTTCATGAATTTCAACTTAGTATTGGATTTACTAGATTTTAAAATCAAGATTCTCGATGTTAGAAATTTCTTGCATGGGTGTCGGTGTCAAAACCAGCGGATCTTGGGTAGGGGGGTCCCGAACTGTGCGTCTAAGGCTAATGATAACAGGAGGCGGGGATACAATGTTTACCCCGGTTCGGGCCCTCTCGATGGAGGTAATACCCTAGTTCCTGCTTGATTGATCTTGATGATATGAGTATTACAAGAGTTGATCTGCCACGAGATCGTAGAGGCTAAACCCTAGACCTAGCCTATGATTATGATTGCCCTTGTCCTACAGACTAAACCATCCAGTTTATATAGACACCGGAGGCAGCTAGGGTTACACAGAGTCGGTTACAGGGAAAGGAATCTTCATATCCGAATCGCCAAGCTTGCCTTCCACGCAAAGGAGAGTCACATCCGGACACGGGACAAAGTCTTCTATCTTATATCTTCATAGCCCAACAGTCCGGCATACGCATATACTCCGTCTGTCCGAGGACCCCTTAATCCAGGACTCCCCCAGTAGCCCCTAAACCAGGCTTCAATGACGATGAGTCTGGCGTGCATGTTGTCTTCGACATTGCAAGGCGGGTTCCTTCTCCGAATACTCCAAAGTAGATTTTGAATAAGAATCGTGTCCGGCTCTGCAAAATAAATTCCATATACCATCATGGAGAACATAACGTTTTCACGAATCCAATCTCCCGACAGCTTTTATGACAAGACCTTACGTCATTATCCAGCCGTTATTTCGTTTTTCTTGCCTACTGCTTCACGCTTCGCGAGGAAGTTTTATTGGCATGTCTTGTCGAAGTGGAGATCGTGTCCCCTTATTACGGGATTCTCATCAACACGGGCGTGGGTAACCCAACCATTCCGTTGGTACGATTCCCCGGGAATAGGCATATTTTAAGGCCACGTAGGGGATGCTTGATATTCATCACCTCTATAAAGAGGCTAGGATTTGTCCTTCTTTCCTCTACGCTAGTCCCTTCCTCCCCTCCTACCTCGATTTCTAACACCCAAGAATCAATCCAGTCGCTTTGAGCTTCTAACCATGTCCGAACACAGCCTTCAAGGCTGGTGGATGGCATGTTCTATCACAGAGGAAGACATCTTGAAGCTCAGGGAGGCAAGATATTTGACTGTGGAGATCCACCACAGGCTCCCCGCTCAAGGGCAAGTTATTCCTACTCCCAGATCCAATGAGAGGGTCGTTTTCATCTCTCACTTCCGTCGAGGTCTTGGGTTTGCATTCCATCCCTTTGTTCGAGGGGTCATGTTTTATTACAGGCTAGATTTCCACGATCTAGCCCCGGACTCCCTTCTCCACATCTCGGCGTTTATCACCACATGCGAGGCTTTCCTCCATATTTCCCCACACTCCGTCTTATGGCTCAAGACTTTCGAAGTGAATCCGAAGGTAATCAACGGGGAACAAGCAGAGTGCGGAGGCGCTTCAATAAGCAGACTTACCAACTCCACCTGGCCAAAGGGCTACTTTGCATAATCTTCAGACTTATGGCAACGGGAGTGGTTTTACCTCACCGAACCCCGCGGTACAAAGCGGGTTGCCACTTCTGTGTTTCGGTCTGGCCCTCCGCCACAACTCGCAACATGGATCAACAAGGGGCTGAACTAGGGATCTACAGATGAAGTACGGACACTGCAAAGCCGCATTTGGAACCTTATTGAGAAGGACACCAGTCTCATGGATGTAATCCAAGTAATGCTAGTCCGCCGGATCCTACCCTGTCAGCGACGCCCTCTTTGTATGTGGGAATTTAATCCGAAAGGTCCACAGACTCTTTAGCACTTCTCCGGCACGATGCTCAAGGAGATGTGGAAATTATTCTTCGGCGCACGAAAACAGTGGTTGGATACTACAAAAGACATCGGTACTCCAGTAATTACTCCATCCCCAAACACGACCCAGTGAAATTATTTATGACAACATACTGATAAAACTCTATCCGGTCAGGGCTGGCTAAAGAAGGCAGAAAGAATCAGGTGTTCGGCTCCTCTTCCCGAGGATACTGTCGATTCGTTATTAACAAGGATGCTGGCTCTAGTGCCGTATCAAGTGCCGGTGGGGGAAGAAAAGGAGAGGAGTGGGGAGGTCAAAAGTGACCTTCATGCCGGAGGTACGTCACACGCTGTACCCTGGGAAATCAAAACTCCCAAGTCGAAGGACGAACGGGGAGGAGAATCTAACATTCCCTCCCCCCATGGGAAGAAGAGGGCCACCCCCGAAGACCTGAAGGCAGAGGTCTCCAAGCGGGGGAAAGGATCCCTATCAAGGGCCCGTATTTGGGAGGCGATATTGCCGCACAATGCCCACAAGGGGGGCAGCCTCTAACCGAACCGTAAGTGAACAAATGTGTTTAATAAACATACCCCGTTCGTTTCATGTTTGTGAAGGTGATATCTAAATCGCATGCTTTGCAGTTCAGCCTATAGCCTCCCTCAACAATCTTCATCCTCGGGGGATCTTCTTCCGGAGATGATGGAGAGCGAAACGCCACCTCCTACTTCCCCGCCCCATAAGGCGGACGACTCCGAGGTGTCGTCTTGGAGGATCTCTCCTAATCCACAAAGGAGGGCCAGGCCGGAAGGTGACTCTTTGGCCGCCCGAGGTCTAGGGTGTTCGGCTCCTAGAGAGACCGACAACAAAAGCCCCGGACTATCCGATATGCAGCTGGACGTATTGACGGGTCTTCTGCGGCAAGTGCCAATCTCAGAGGAACATCGTACCTTAATGGGTACGGTGATTAAGAGAATTTCGTTCGTGAAAAGCGGATTGAATGAAGCCTTTACGAGTATACTAAGAGGCTTTGAGGTACGTGATGTGACATTTTTTAACTGTACCGTAAACGCAAGGTGCACTATGTATAGTAGCCCCTGAGACTCTGGTTGCCATCCAAACGAGGTGACCAGAGTATCAAAAGATAAATAATCTCAGGTAATTTTTTTGCCAATTTGTACATAGGGGGCTGCAGCCCCGGCCACTGCCCGGGCTGCCGAATTTTGCTGAACTGAAGCGGCAACTTGACGTAGCGGATGAGGACATCACGCTCGTGAACAAGAGGCTTGACGAGGCACAAGGTATGTCTTTTGGGCAGTCAATGACTATAAATAGGAGCAAGATGCTAGAATTTATAATATGTTTGACCGCAGATGGTGCTGCCGTCGTGGAGACCCTTCGGGCAGAGCTTGCCCGGGCCAAGGAGCAAGCCAGGATAAGCAACGCGGCTGTCGAGAAGGCAGTTGGTGAGTTAAAAGCCGAACAGGCTTCTCATCGACTGAGTGAGGAGAAAATATCCAACATGGTGCTTGAGCTAAGGGATGCCGCTAGCCGATATGAACTTCTCGAGAAAGAGAATCAAGCAAAAATGGCTGACCTTGAGAAGGCCTTGCAAGCGGCAAAGGAAACCCGGTCTGAGGCCATAGCGGCACGGGAGGAGATCCAGCAAGCCGGGGAGATCGCGGCTGGGAAGCCCTTTTTATTGCAAACTAAGTTTGGCGATCCCAAGTATGCCCCGCTTGATCAAATGTGGAGTTCTCCAGACGCGTATTTGGACTTGTCAAAGAGTCCTGCTAATGTGATGTAGTTTTTCCAAGCCCAAGAAGGCCATGAAGCAGAAACTCTTTTCTGGTCGCAATTTAGCATGCCAAGGCGTCCGTTGCTATTGAATGAACAGATGGCCGAATGGGCCGAGCTCCACAGGATATCCGGACTTGCCATGAAGGCTGTTGTAGATTGGCTCTGGCCAGAGGGACCAACTGCGAAGAGTTATTTTGGTTTAGTGTAATAGCTTACTCGTGCGGTGCCGCATATCGCCGCTGTCAAGCGGTCAACGTGCATAGAAGGTGCACGGATGGCCCTTGCCGGTGTAAAGACATACTGGGCGAAGATGAAGGCCGCCGATATTGCAGCCGGGGGTCCACCCAGGGGTCAGGACACACCAGAGCTCTATTTTGAAGAAGTATTAGAGGGTTCCCGCTTGATAGAGGGTCAGTGCTCGAGAAATATTATGTTCGAGTAACATGTATCCGGATTGTAAAAACAATGCTTATGATAACGAAGATTGTGTTTATACTTTTGCCCGTGAAGTATTTTAGTGCCTCTTGTGCGGCTGTTTTATGTATATATGTATATAACCTGAAAGATTGCAGTCGTTGGCTTCAGCCCCCTCGCGTATAACATGGGGGTGTTCGGAAAAGCACTTGATCACACTTGAGCCAACGTCTTGGTCCATTAAGGAGGTGTTAGTGCGGCGCACTAGGGAATCGGACTATAGAGCTTTAACACTTTCACTTAGCCATAGGAGTTTGAAAGTGGGGCTAATATATAGCCCCTGGTATGTCCGCGTTTATCTGAATATGGCGCGTTTAAATACATGACCAGGAAACCGGTACTTCATTAATGCGGAGGAATCGCGAAGATTCCGCTGAGTCATCGAGTGGTTGACCAGCTCTCGCTGTATCATGATAGTCAGTTTTCGGCTTTCTCTACTGAGGTGCTCGTCCGGATGAACCAGGGCACAACCGCAATAGTTCTCCCTTGGCCGCCTTAGCCGATAGAACGGAACATAAGGCAGCAAACACAGGAGCCGGGCAAACCCAACTATTTACCCAAGACATGATTCAGAGCTGATGCATATAAGGCCAAAAATCACGACGCCGAACACTCCCTAAGGTATTCGGACTTTTCAATATATACCGGGCTGGGTACAGCCTCCGGTAATGAACCCTGAATTCAAGGCATGTGTTACGACCCGGCGTGAGGAGAGAGCGCCTGTGGTGAGAATATAGTTCTCAAAGCACACTGTTGGCTGCTTCTATAACATCCATCTTGGTACGGTGAATCGTAAGTTCGCAAGTACTGCCTATATCTTTCCTGGGCGTTTTATATGCCAAGAGGGTATGGAACAACAAGAGATAATAATAAGAAAAAAAGGTTTACACATGGTCTTAATCTAAACAGAAACCTTGAAACAGGGCCATGCTGCACGTCTGCGCCTTTGTCTCTGTTGTGCCGTGTCTTTGAAGGGTATATCATGATGGCCTGTCTGAGAAAAAGAAAGAACCAGGTAAAAGAATATGGTACGGCCGTGGGTATATTTTTGTTGGTTTTGATGAACCGTGAACTGTAGCTTCTTGAGACCGAATAGGGTCAAGACGAACTATAGACTTCTTAGGTGTAGGGTGCCCCAGTGCTACCCAAGGAATTTTGAGTGTATATTTATGTATACGGGAAAATAATGGAAGTCTTCTTGTGGGGCGATCTATGGGGGCAGGGCAGCTAAACAAGCTCGGGTTTATTTGAGCTGCTACACATAGGAGTGCATCGAACACGTTTGGCTATGTCCGCGGTCTTGAGGACCGATGAATTGCTTGTCTTGAAAAGGCCACTTCGTGCTTCGGCTACTAGAGCCACCGCGTTTTAGGACGGCTTTGAAACAGGCGAAGGCCGTTCGTCCGAGTAGTGCATGATAGCAACTTCGGAACAGAGCGATGTCGAAGTTTAGCTCTTCGCTTCGAAAGTTATCGGGAGAGCCAAAGAGAACGTCCAATGTTAGAGAGCCCGTACAGCGGGCCTCTACACCTGGTATTACTCCTTTAAAGGTAGTGTTGCTTTGCTTTATTCTTGACGGGTCTATCCCCATCTTACGAAAAGTGTCCTAATATATCAGACTGAGACTACTGCCCCTGTCCGTGAGGACTCGAGTGAGGTGGTATCCGTCAATTATTGGGTAGAGCACTAAGGCAGCCGAACCCCCGTGATGGATACTAGTCGGATGATCCCTGCGATCGAAGGTGATCGGACAGGCCGACCATGGGTTCAATTTGGGGGCGACAGGCTCTACAGCATATACGTCTCGGAGTGCGCATTTGCGTTCCTTTTTTGGGATATGAGTGACATAGATCATGTTCACTGTTTTTACCTACAGTGGAAATTTCTTCTGTCCCCCCGTATTTGGTTGGCGAGATTCCTCCTCGTCTTTGCTTTGGGGTCCCTTCCCTTTGTGTTCGGTGTTAAGCTTGCCGGCCTGCTTGAAGACCCAACATTCTCTATTGGTATGATTAGCTGGTTTGTCGGGGGTTCCATGAATCCGGCATGACCTGTCTAGAATTTTATCTAGGCCGGATGGACCATCTCTGCTGTCTTTGAGTGATTTTTTCCATTGACCGGGTCTAGAGCCTCTGAATCCGGTGTTTACCGCTGTATTATCTGGGCTTTCATCGTTGTTTTGATGTTTGTTTTTGTTGCGTTGTGGCTTTCCATCGCCATCCCTGACTTCGAATGTGCCAGGATCGCTGGTGCTGCTACGGGCCAACCAGCTGTCCTCTCCTGCACAAAAGCGGGTCATGAGTGTAGTTAGGGCTGCCATTGTCTTTGGCTTTTCCTGGCCGAGGTGTCTGGCTAGCCATTCGTCCCGGACATTGTGTTTGAATGCTGCTAAGGCTTCGGCGTCCGGACAGTCGACGATTTGGTTCTACTTAGTGAGAAATCGGTTCCAAAGCTTACGGGCTAACTCTCCGGGCTGTTGGGTTATGTGACTTAGATCGTCTGCATCCGGAGGTCAGACATAGGTCTCTTGGAAATTGGCCCTGAAAGCGTCCTCAAGTTCTTCCTAGCTTTCTATGGAATTTTCAGGAAGGCTTTTCAGCCAATGTCGAGCTGGTCCTTTTAGCTTGAGGGGTAGGTATTTGATGGCGTGGAGATCGTCTCCACGAGCCATGTGGATGTGAAGAATAAAGTCTTGTATCCACATCGCAGGGTCTGTTGTTCTGTCGTATGCCTCGATGTTCACAGTTTTAAACCCTTCTAGAAATTCATGATCCAGCACCTCATCGGTGAAGCATAGGTGGTGCACAGCACCCCTATACTTGGCCGTGTTGTGGCATGGGTCCAACGGTTGTAGTGTTCGGTGTTGGTTCCGAACTGGTAAGTGACCGGCATATTTGGCTTGATGGCCTTGGTACATGAAGACCCATAAAGAAACGCGTTCCCTGGACACATAGATGGACCTGGTTCTGCCGGCCATTTTATCCAGGTCTTCATGTAAATCGTGTTTCTGGTTCTGGGTTGCAACCTCCCTTCCTTTATGGGGACGGGGTGCGGTTTTGTTAGCCGCTCTATCTCGGCCACGAGGTGGTCGGTCTAGTTGATCGGCCGTATTGCTATTCAGCGGTATGGGCATGATATCCTCATCGTCGAATTCGGGCAGCAGTTTGCGTTTGGGGTAGCTCTTTGTTTGGCGATTACAGTCGTATTTTTCCTCGGTGTCGAGCACTTCTTTCCATCTACCATTGAGCGTATCCTATGCGGCTTTAAGCCATTGCTTCTACTTCTTCAAGCTCCTCGTGGTGGCGATAAGTCTCTGGTGGAGGCGCTCTTGTTCCAATTGTTTTTCCGGGATGAAGAATGCATCATCATCCAGACTGATCTCCTCTTTGGAGTCAGGTTGATAATTGGTATTCGGCATCGCTGTGATCGGACAGCGGCCCCAGAATATGTTCATCGTCTCCTCGCTCGTCCTGCTCCATTGATGGGTCTGCGGGGTTTTAATTGTCTTTGGCATCGTCCGGGGTGCTATTTTCTCTGGTGTCGGCATCGCTGCTTTTACCATGGCGTAATTTAGAGCGGCGCCGCTGATGTCGACGCTTTGGCTGCTTCTCAGGAGGCTTATCCTCAACTGGATCCTTTTTATTCTTGCCATTGTCTTCTTTGGGTGTATCCACCATGTATACATCGTATGAGGAGGTGGTTGTCTAGCGCCCTGTGGGTGGTGGTTCCTGTTCTTCTCCGGCATCATCGTCCATACCGCCGATGTCCTTGGAGTCAAAATCAAGCATGTCAGTCAAATCATCAACAATGGCTATCAAGTGGATGGTGGGTGGGCAATGAAGCTCTTCATCGTCCTCTTCCCACTCAAGCTGGACATAGTTATGCCAGGAATCTCTTGACAAGGAGAGGGACTTTAATGAGTTTAACACATCACCCAAGGGTGAGTGTTGGAAGATGTCCGTGGAGCTGAACTCCAGGATCGACGTCCAATCAGATTCGATGGGTGCGGATACACGCGGTTCGGAGCTTATGGAAGAAGACGAGTCCGAGGCTCTGATGACACATGCCTCATTGGAGGTCAGATCTGTGTTCGGCTCTAGCACCGCTGAGTCTGCGGCTTTCGTGGCGAGGTTGAGCTTCCCGTCCTTGGATGGCGTGCTCTGCTCTGGATTTAGGGCTAGAGCGGTTATAGGTGCTATCCCCTGAGCATGGTTCGATGACAGATTTAGGTCATGTTCATCGTGGCGGCAGGGTGCAGCTGTCGTGGGCTCGAATCCATCGAAGATCAAGACTCTGCGGATATTGGCGGTGTAGTTCAAGCTTCCAAACCTGACCTGATGGCCACGGGCGTAGCTATCGATCTGCTCCAGATGGCCAAGTGAGTTGGCCCGTAGTGCGAAGCCATTGAATACGAAAATCTGTCCGGGGATAAAAATCTCACCCTAGACTGCGTCATTGTGGATGATTGAAGGAGCCATCAAGCCTTATGATGACGACACAGTGGAACTCTCAATGAAAGCACCAATGTAGGTGTCAAAACTGGCGGATCTCGGGTAGGGTGTTCCGAACGGTGCGTCTAAGGCTAATGGTAATAGGAGGTGGGGGACACAATGTTTACCCAGGTTCGGGCCCTCTCGATGGAGGTAATACCCTACTTCCTGCTTGATTGATCTTGATGATATGAGTATTACAAGTGTTGATCTACCACGAGATTGTAGAGGCAAAACCCTAGAATCTAGCCTATGATTATGATTGCCGTTGTCCTACGGACTAAACCGTTCGGTTTATATAGACACCGGAGGGGGCTAGGGTTACACAGAGTCGGGTATAGGGAAAGGAATCTTCATATCTGAATCGCCAAGCTTGCCTTCCACGCAAAGGAGAGTATGGACATGGGATTAAGTCTTCTATCTTGTATCTTCATAGCCCAACAGTCCGGCATACGCATGTAGTCCAGCTGTCCGAGGACCCCATAATCCAGGACTCCCTCAATGGGGACTAAAGATGCACTCAGCGACACGTACACATATGATTTTCAATCCATTTTGGTGTACTATCACGAGTCTCATGCATGTAGCTCAAGTTTGATTTTTGCACACTTAATCCCTGGGAAATCAATCAATGTATAAAAATGGGCAAATATTATCTTTTTTTTTATTTTTAACACTAAACTCCTTTGATTGCATGTTCACTGCGGAAAAGGTTTGACATGCATCTTTAGGCCACATGCACACGGTGGTACTAGGACACTCACTCGCGTGTGACTCTCTCTGTGGGCCCACAAGGTCGTCCTCCAGCACTATGACCTGCGGTGAGAGAGATTAATTTGACCAACAATGATGGTCATTTTTTTGGTTTTTGTTACGTACGGTAGGAGTATATATAGTACGCGTCAAAGAGAGTGGGGGCAACATATACTACGCGCCATATAGGATAGTTATTCACGTGCAATGCCTTCCATTAGTGGGCCCGTGAGGTTGTCCTCCATCACTTCGACCCAACGAGAGAGGTTAATTTGACCAACAAGGAGGTTTCTTTTTGGGTTGTGTTGCGGTAGGAGTATATAGTACGTCTAAGAGGGGAGGAGGGGGCATCACATATATATTATACACACGCGCATGAACGATCTTCCTCTGTGTGGGGACTTTTCATTTTTCGAGGCAGGTTCCACAAAGAAGTTACTCACTCGCCTGCTACGCTTCCCTCCATGGGCTCGCAAGGTTGTCGTCCATCTAATATATGACACAATGAGAAAGGTAATTTCACGAACAAGGAGGATTATTTTCGGGTTGTGTTATGGTACGTAGGAGTATATATTACGCAATGAAGAGGGGATGGGGGCCAGGATATACTGCGTGTCATGAACCTCGCTTCGTGTGGGGGACTTAAAGGTTTCCGAGGGTTGGTGCCACATCAAAGTTCTGCATATATATTAGGCATTCAAACATCACAACCACACATCTCCATACATGTGTTTGGCCCACATGCAAGCGATGGCAGTTGTACTCTAGCACTCACTCACGTGGTTATCGGCGAGATGCTTCATCCATCTATGTGTGCCCGCTTGGTCAATCACTTTGACCAACAGCAATAGAGGTTAATCTGACTTATAATTAGGAGGATATTAAATTTTGGTTCGTCTTATACGGTACGGTACATGCATGTCATCATGTGAGATAACATATTATACTTTGAGCGCATGTATATGCATGAATCCCTCCCACTGGATCGAAGTGGGAGGGCGAGCACGCGATGTGTCATGAACCTCTCTCTGTGTGGGGACTATGCGATTTTTGACACATGCATGTGCCACATCAAAATGTTGTGCTTTTGGTATTCAAACATATATATAGGTTGTTGATGATAACCAAGCCAGGGAGAGTATCCAAAGACAACCACTGCATGCATGTGCCCCAAATATATATGCATCACGCATGTCCATACATATGTTTGGGGCACATGCATGCAGTGGTTGTCTTTGGACACTCTCCCTGGCTTGGTTATCATCGATGGCCTATATATTCGTCAGCCCGCATGGATGTCCATCACTTCTACCAACAACAAGAGAGGTTACCAGGGTGGATTCTTCTTCTCTTTGTTAGCTCTACCGTATAGTCGTAAGTCGATCATGGTGAGATTCAAGACCTAAGTTTGAGGGCATGCATACACATGAATCCCTATATATATAGTATACTCGTCGTGAACCCTCGCTCCATGTGGGGACTTTCCGGTTCTAAAAGCACGGTACCACATCAAAGTTGTGCATTGGGTATATTCAAACACCACATAACACTTCATACATATGTTTGGGCCACATGCACGTATTGGTTGTCTTCAGGCACTCCCTCATGTGTTTATTAGCGACAAGCTAGCCTATTTGTTGGGCCGCATGTGGATGTCCATGCATGACTTTGACCCAACAACGATAGAGGTTATACGACCAAGGTGGTGATTCATCTTGGTCAGTGTTACAATACGCCTTGGTGAGATGCCCCATCCCACTGACTCAAATTGTGTGTGCGGGGGGCACAGTACTACTTCGCACAAGACGAACCTCCATGGGGTCGGGGATGTCCAGTTAATTTGTGATGCACATGTGCCACAGCAAATTTTGGATTTGGTTATTCAAATATCACACCACACCATTTTCACACACACACACACACATATCAGGCCACCCGCAGGTGTGGTTCATATGTGGTCGCACCCATCTCACGCCACAAGCACATATCTGTGGGCACGCACACTGTCCACATTTGACCGGAAGCAAAAGGGGGGTGATCATGATGTACTCCTTTCAATTTTGTGTTACGATAGGGTGAGATGTCAGAACTAGCTATTTAGGGGCATGCATTCATAGCTAGGATTCCCCTCCGGCCAACATGAAGTGTGTGTGTGTGTGTGTGCGTGTGTGTGTGTTTGTGTGTGTGGGGGGTGGGGGCTAGCAATAATAATGTGTGCTTTGTGCGACAGGTGCCACATCAAAGTTGTGCATTGGGTATTTGAACATCAAACCACCCTTTTCATACATATATTTGGTCCACATGCAAGTGTGTTCGTGTTCTGACCCTTTCCCGCATTTTTCGCCAAATTTATAAACAGCAGACAGGTCGGACGCAGCAACCACCTACAATCGAGTATGCAACAGACATGGTTCCCTAGGACTACCCGTGTTCCGCGTCCCTGCCCCTGTCACCCACATCATCACAGTACATTGGGCTCCATGAGGCTTCCCTCCCGCTCTCGAAAATATCTACTCCCTCGCAATCTCAAAAATATCTACCCGCCTAGAGGGTTTTTCTGTTTGATAATACACGATTAGTATGTCTGGACCATGTGCTATGTCTGTTACTCCCGCTCTGCTTCAATCAGTTGATCCAAATTTTTAGTAGCCCCGGTATTTTACTCCCGCCTGCATCCCTCGCAATCTCAAAAATATCTGCTCGGCTGGAGTGTTTTTTGGTTGATAGCACACGATTATTATGATTTAACCGTGTGTGATGTTTGTTACTCCCGCCTTGCTCTGCTTCAATCCTTGATCCAAATTTTCGGTAGCCCCGCCATTTTACTCCCGCCCAGTAAAATTTTGAGTACTCGCGGCATTTCCTCAGACACCACCTTGGACCCCCTCCACACACCCCCCCCAAATCCTTTGCTCACCCCAAATCCCCCGCTCACACACGTACGCACCACCCTCCCTCGCTCGAAACCTAGCTAGGTCAACGCGCCGCCTCCATCGTCAACCTCTGTCGATCTGCCCGTGCAGGTTACCCACCGATATACATACCCTCGCCGCCTTGAGTTTCTTAGATGACGCCTCTGAAACGCCCCCTTTCCCACAGATCCCCATCCCCACCCCTTCCCCACTCTAGAGTGTCGCAATTTAAGCCCGATCACGCTTCCCGGGGAGCTCAAGGAGCGAATGGCCAAAAAGAGCTTTACTGCACCCTCTTTTCCCGATTTCGGCGAGGTGGCCGCCGAGGAAGCTGACGATGATGACTGGATGCGACCTTTCAATCAGCGGGCTAGAGTATTCTGGCATGTCGCAGACGCTGGCTACGACATCGAGGTCATTAATAGTGATGGCTTGACGCGGGCTATGTCACAGGTGAAGTTGCCCTCCCCCAACCCCTCGGGTTCGATAGCTGTCGATCTCATCGATGGCCCTGTCGCTGATCTCCTGCAGCTTGTTATGAACAATGTGCCATCCTTCATTGCCATGGAGCCCCTTTGGTCATTTCTGAAGGACACGTTCTGTGGCACTGGCTTGGGATCCCCAGCTGCCAAGTCAGACCTCATCAACGGCAGCCACGAGGAGGAGCCAATCTGTGGCAAGTGAGGAAACCCATGATTTGTTTTGCCATGCCTCTTAACCGGGGGAATCTCATGATTTGTTTTCTCGAACCCCTTTTGTAGTGAGAACCTGTCGAGTATTTATTGCTACTTGTTTATTTCGATGGTTTTTGGTTGTTCGGTTGTTTGTAGTTAGCATATGTCCAGTTTTTAATTGCCATCTTTGGTTGTTCGTAGTATGCCTTGTTTATTTTAGTTATTCACAATGTGATGTTCTATATGTGCTAGTATGAACTGTGCAGTTCAATTTCATCAATACCAATTTTAACAATAGCTCTATGAATGACTATATTTGGTAGCTATTAAGCATGTTGTACTCCCTCCAGTCCTTTTTAGTTCGCATATAAGATTTTTCTAAAGTCAAGCCTCGTAAAGTTTGACCAACTTTATAGAAGAAAATACCAACATTCATAATATGAAATCAATATCAGTAGATCTGTTGTGACATAAATTTTCATATTGTATAACTTTAGCATGGTAGATGTTCATATTTTTTCATATAATTATGGTCAAACTTTATGAAGTTTGACTTTAGACAATTCTTATATGCAGAGTAAAAAGGAACGGAGGGAGTAGTTAACACGCCTTTCCATTTGATTTAACAATAACTAGTGTACTTAGACCTGCACAATACAAGTTTGAATGAATATGTTTACTTGTTTTTAAAAATTAGCCATGTTGCAGTTAATAACACACCTTTCCATTTCTTGATTTTCTTAACTAGCGTGCTTAAACCTTCGCCGTGAAGCTATCATTTGGAGATTATGTTCTCTACCATGGATATATTTCGTTGATGTTTAGCATGTTGTGCTTAACATGCCTTTAGATGTACTTACACATGAGTATTGGGAACATCTGTTATTTACCATTGAGGTTAGTTTCATCCTGTGGCTTATGTATACTCATTGTTCAGGATATCGGTAGCTGGTACCATATAGGCCGGGGGCTAATAAGGGTTTAATTGTTGAATCGGACTTTTAACTGAATATATCTGTAACCCATTTATCGGTAGGTTAACTAGGGCCATATCTAACATATCTGAGGCTACATAGAAAGATGCATTGCACTGAATGACTAAATATGCAATCCTAGGCCACACGACAACAAGGAAGGGGTGTTTGGTTCTAGGCATAGGAGTGCCACACTTTGTCATACAATGTTGCCAAACTTGCCAAATGATTAGTTCTTCAAAATGAGAGCCACAAGTTGGCATGCCTAAGAGAATCTTGCCACACTTTTTGAGTGTATGTGATGTGGAACCATAGTGTGGCTTGCCTAAGATGTGGCTTGAACCAAACACACACCTAACCTTAGGTGTGGCAACCTTTAACAAACATAGTCTCAAACCAAGAGTGTTACCTTAATGTTCTGATGATGTACATAGAAGAGCAGCAAGAACACCAACAACATAGCAGCAGTTACTGCAGCTAATTGGCTGATATTTGTACATGCCATGAATATATTGGATGCTACAAGATCTTATATAATGGGACGGAGGGATTGTTGTACTACAACATATTGCAATTGCTATTTAGCTTGTAATGTTAACTTGGTGCTTGTAGGTACATGTCGTTGGTAAAGATCTGTGCTTCGACCCTTTCTGCGTATGGGGAAATGAGATATTGATGAACCAGCATCAAGTAAGGAAACTGATAAAGATTGTTACTAAAATGGGTCAAAAGAAGGCAATTAAACTATTTGTTTACACTTTATCCAAGACAAAAGTGAACTGCAGAACGGTAAGTTAGAATTCTGCAGCCTTCTTTTTACTGCCCATAATGAGTTGTGTTAGATGACAATGTCTGAATCTTTTTCCTTTATAGTGGTTCTCAAAGCAGTTTACTCAAGATTGCCTCTAAAACTACATGATTGGTGGGCATGCAAAGGTTAAAGTATTTATACCATAACACAATGACTATCAGATGCCCTCATGAGTCATGAAGATAGTGAAGCATGGGTGGTCGGGCAAGGGGTTGGACTGAGTCATGCGTGCCTTCAGCTTGGAGGAGAGCACAATATAGGCATTCCGCTTCACCTCGTTCAACAACCAGAATGACTTTTGCATCTTTATTTACCTTGTTTAATAGTACAAGTATACAACCCTGGTTCATCATTCTTTATTTGGTGCTTATGTAATTCTTGAACATGTGTATCTGTGAATCGAATAATGCATTGGTTGTTTAACCTGATGGATATGAATAGAGTTATAGCCAACTTTCAAACTCAAAATCAGTACAATTTTAAATAGTAGCAATATAATTAGGGTCGAATTATGTTCTGTAGGTTGTTACAGTGCACACGCTCTGTAAAGCACAAACATGTGTGATATACATGTACTTCCGACACGGTTTGCAGAGAGGAACTGTGTGCGACCATCCACACAGTTACCGTTTGTGAAGCGTATGTGATGTCAGACATTATCAAAAATGGTGCGAGCAAACTAAATGTTTGTGATATACATGTACAATCATGAACAATTTTGTATGTCGTACACATCGTAAATGTTGCACCACATAATAGTGTGTGTGATAGTTATCATGTACGACACTAGTACAGCTGTCTGACATTTTGTAAATCCTATTCGATACTTGTATGATGATTAGGCAATCTTCTTAATTACATATTGCATACGGTTCGGGAGAAGTGAATGTGTGTACTAGTCTCCTGATTGCACACGCTTGGCAATCATGAACTGTTTGTGATGGAGCACGCATCGTAAACGTCACACCACATAATAGCATGTGCAATGGTAATGCCAGTAGACACGAGTAGCAAAGATGGAGCGTTTGGGATATTCGATATATCACAAACAGTTGTGTGAAGAATCGCGTTTGGGATAGATGCCCGCATCGCATATGCTTAGTTATGCAAAACGTATGCATTCCTACTACCTATCCCTGACGGTTTCTGGGTCGTGTGGGAAGGACCCCCCTATCGCCCACACTCACTTGGCGACGGTTTAAAATGCCGTCACGGGAAGGGGTTAAAAACCATTTCTATAGCAGCTTGATGTACAAGTGGCATCATATAGGTTGCTCACCTAGTTTCATATCTAGACAACATATTTGTTGCTAAACCTAATTTGTTAAGAAAAGCTAAAATTTGGTAGTTGCATATTCACCCCCTGTCGGTGCCAAAACCGGCGGATCTCGGGTAGGGGGTCCCGAATTGTGCGTCTAAGGCTAATGGTAATAGGAGGCGGGGGACACGATGTTTACCCAGGTTCGGGCCCTCTCGATTGAGGTAATACCCTACTTCCTGCTTGATTGATCTTGATGATATGAGTATTACAAGAGTTGATCTACCACGAGATTGTAGAGGCTAAACCCTAGAAGCTAGCCTATGGTATGATTGTTGTTGTCCTACGGACTAAACCCTCCGGTTTATATAGACACCGGAGGGGGCTAGGGTTACACAGAGTCGGTTACAGAGAAGGAGATCTATACATACAGATTCCCAAGCTTGCCTTCCACACCAAGGAGAGTCCCATCCGGACACGGGACGAAGTCTTCAGTCTTGTATCTTCATAGTCCAACAGTCCGGCTAAAGTACATAGTCCGGCTGTCCGAATACCCCCTAATCCAGGACTCCCTCAGTAGCCCCTGAACCAGGCGTCAATGACGATGAGTCCGGCGCGCAGTTTGTCTTCGGCATTGCAAGGCGGGTTCCTTCTCCGAATACTCCATAGAAGATCTTGAACATAGGGATCATGTCCGGCTTTGCAAAACAAATTCCACATTCCACCATAGAGAGTACAATTTTCCACAAATCTAATCTGCTGACAACTTTTCATAGTATGACCTCATGCTGTGGCCCGGTCATTATGCAAACCATTTTTCTCATCCTGCCACCGCACATACCGCGAGGCGGTTTTATAGGCACGTCTTGTCGAAGCAGAGGTCGTGTCCCCTTATCACGAGATTCTCTTCAATACGGGTGTGGGTAACCCAACCGCGCCATCAATCGCGGCGCTTGGGGAATAAGCGAGTTTACCGGGCAAGTGGGGAGGCGCAGGATCCCTGCTGCCTTTATAAGGAGATAAGGGCTCCCTTTTTCACCCACGCCTTCTTCCTCCTTTGCTTATCCATTCCTTCTCGCTCGAGCACTAGAGCCCAAGTGTTCGTCTTCTCCGCCCACAAAGGTCTTCCAAAAATGTCCAGATCTGGAGCGGGAGGCAAGTGGATGGCCTCTACCATCCTGGAGAAGGATATCAAAAAGCTTTGGGGGGCCGGGTACCTAGCCAAGAGAATCGGCCATTGTCTCCCGACGGTGGGAAAGTCCTCCCTACTCCGGAACCCCACGAGAGGGTTATATTCCTCCCTCATTTTGTCCGCGGGCTAGGATTTCCCCTCCACCCATTTGTTCCCAGCATCATGTATTATTATGGGATCGATTTTCATGATCGATCCCCCAATTCCTTCCTCAACATCTCGACATTTATCGTCGCATGCGAGGCCTTTCTCCGCATCCAGCCACACTTCAGCTTATGGCTGAAGGTTTTCAATGTGAAGCCCAAGGTAGTGAGCGGCGAGCACACTGATTGCGGATGCGCCATGGTGAGCAAGATGCCCAATGTCACATGGCCAGCAGGTACTTTCAATGATTCCATCAAGGAGTGGCAGCAGCAGTGGTTTTACATCACAGAGCCGCGCGGCAAGGAATGGGTCGCTGCTCTTGAATTTTGATCTGGAGCCCCCCTGTGGCTTACGTCCTAGCCCAAGAAGGGCCTGGACTGGTCTTCGTCTGACGAACTGTCGGTGCTCGAGACGTGCATCAAGGACATGGAAGTAAAGGACATCAAACTTGTCAATGTGGTCCAGGTAATGTTAGTTCGGCGGATCCTTCCTTGTCAACACCGGGCTTGCAATTTATGGGAGTTCGACCGTCCAAGCACCAGACCCTACGGGAGCTCTTTGGCTCCTTGCACGAGGACATCTAGAAGGTGTTCTTTAAGTCCGGCAAATCATGGCTGGACTCCACCGAGGACCGTGGGTACCAACTGTCCTGCCCCGCAAGTTCGGTAACTCACTGTTATGTTGGTAATTCGTATGCTTTATTCGCATATCCTTAGCAAGATGCCTAATGCGTTTTCCACAACTCTCCTAGGGATGGACGAAGAAGGCAGGGCGGATCTACTGTCCGGCCCCGCTGCCAGAAGAACCGGCCGGCCCGCTTTTGACGAAGATGCTGGTCCCGGCGCCTTACAAGGCGCCGGAGAAGAAGGCCGAGAAAGAGGCCAAGAAGACCAAGGGCGGCCTCCATCGCCGCGGTACTTCGGATATAAAATCCGAAGACTCTGATGCCTGTTCTTACTCCGACGAGGACGAGGACGAGGAGGAAGATGGATCCCCTGCGGAGTGTAGAAAGAAAATGACGGCCTCCACATCCTTGGAGGCCGAATCGCCTAAGAGGGGAAAAACTCCTCTTCCAGAGGAGTCCACCGCCGCCTATAGTAGCCCGGAGTGGGATCCTAGGGCCCAGCCCCTGGTGAACTCGTAAGTATATAAAGTCGGAACATGCTTATGCGTCCAGGTTTATCATGGAATTATACTTAAATCTGAGCAATACTTCTTTGCAGTCCGGCAAGGTCCTGCGCCGAACAATCCTCGTCGGAGGATGTGCTAGGTTCGGATGCTATGGATTCGGGACACCCCCGAAGGCCCCTACCCCCAGACATGTGAATGACACCGAGGTGTCGCCCCAGAAGGACCCAGGCCTAGGGGGAGATCGTAAAGGCGGCGCCAGGAGGTCAAATATTGGGGGTCGGACACATGGGAGAGAAGACTCCCATGGACGTCGACGGCGGAGGCGATCTTGAGTTCGGCCCCCAGCCGGACGCAGTCCCGGAGACCACTACGGCTCCAGAATCGGGCAGGTGGCCTCCCTTGGTTGGAGGGGGTGTGCCTGCTCCGCCGGCAACCTCTGTCCAACCAGAGGTGCCAGATACTTTATCGGCGGCGCTAAAGAGTGCATCCATCATCGATGAACACCATGCCCTTATGGGTGCGGTGATTGAGAAGATTCAGTCTGCTGAGAGTGGACTGAATGAATCTTGTGTCAGCCTTATAAGAAGCTTTGAGGTATGCTTTATGAGTTTTGGAAGATTGTCATAGTATAGATAGTAACCCCTAATACGCTGTTCGGTGAAACAAAGAACCGGACAGAGGATCAAATCTATGTTCGCAGAGGACTCACTTGATGACATCTATCTATTTTTATTTTTAGTTTTTTGCAAACAGGCGTCCATAGCGATTGCCGCTTCTCATACTGTGGAAGTATCTGGATAGCGGGAGAGTCTGGAGCGGGCCGAAGGAGAACTTGGCCGAGTGAAGAAGCAGTTGCAGGATAAGCAATGCTTGTTTGTTTAGCACAAATGAATAAGTGTGCATGATGAAAATATTTTTATTATGTGCTCTAGGGGCGACGGCCGAAATCGAGGCTCTCAAGAAGGCTTGGCCGAAGCCGAGAAGAAGGCAGCCGCAGAGCGGGCTCTTCGCGAGAAGCACGAGGCCAGGGTTATTGAAGATGAGCGAGAGCTTCATGAGGCCGTGAAGAAATGCGAGACCTTGGAGCAGAGTTTATCAGGAAAAGAATCCGAACTCGCCCAAGCTCGCCAAGCCAGAAATGACACCCGGGAGGAAGCCCAAGGTGCTCTGAAGGAAATTCAGGAGGCGAGGAAGATTGCGGCTGGTAAGGCTTTTTCTATACAAAGCGGTTGTTTGAGAGGAAAAAAATCAAGTTGATAATGTGAATTCTGATTTTTCCAGGGGTGTTTGTGGAGCTGCCACGCAGCATATCTGATGTCGCCCAATTTTACTGAGTAGAGGAAAAGATGACCGCGGAGAAACTCTTCTGGTTGCAGTATTTGGCGCCGAATTATCCGGTGCCATTTGCCGATCAGCTCAAGCAGCTGGTCGAACTGCACCAGGCGGCCGAACTAGCCATGAAGGATTTGATTATCTGGCTGTGGCCCCCCGAGCCAATTCCAAGCAGTTACTTTGGGCTCGTGAAGCGGCTCGTGAGTGCCTGCCCTCGACTCAAAGTCATCAAGCGGTCGGTCTGCATGGAGGGTGCGGGAATGGCCTTTGCCCGCGCCAAAGTGCACTGGGGAAGATGGATGCGGAAAAGTTGATGACCGAGGGACCGTCGGAGGGGAAGGAGAACCGCAAGCCCGAATTATATTATGATAGTGTCCTAAAAGGAGCCCGTCTTGCGGCGGAGAAATGCACCAAGGACATTATATTTCCATGAATACAATCATGTTGTCCTTTGTAATGTTTAAACAAGGGCATTTCTATCATTTATTACCTGTTATTTGAAAGTTTTTCGTCCTGTGCAGCTGTTTTATATACATTAATCCTGAGAGTTGGCCAGTCATCGGCTTTTGCACCCACATAGGAAACACGGGGGTGTTCGGGACAAACCTGAGCACTCTTTATCCCAGTTTTGGGTCCTTAAAGGAGGTGTTTAGCACAACAAACCAGGCAATCGGACTATAGGGCTTTATCACTCTCACTTAGCCATAGGAGTTTAATAAAAGGAAGGTAGGCGTAGCCCCTTGTGTTCGGAAGACCTCACGAGGGGCTCTATAAGCACCTGATCGGAAGAAAAGCCGATCCGTCGCACGCTGCATTAGTTATGGCATTATGCGGAAGAAATCCTTAAAGATTTTACAACCTCTCGAACAGCTGACCAGCTCTCGCCGTATCATGACAGTCAGTTTTTGGCTTTCTCTACAGAGGTGCTCGTCCGGAGAACCGGGACACAATCGCAGTAGTTCTCCCAGTGCTACCTTAGCTGATATAGCAAAATGTAAGGTACCAAAACATGGGAGCCGGGAAAACCCAACTATTGACCCAAGACATGAATCAGAGCTGATGCATATAATGCTATAAGTTCGGGGTGCCGAACTGCCATGAAGGTGTTCGGACTTTATTGTCATATTATGGGTATAAAGAAGCCCCTGGCATATTAAGGCATATCGCGATGCGCAACTGCCTTTTGACAAAGGAGTTTAAATAAGCAATAATAGCAGATAAGCATCATGTAAATCCACATATTGTATTTGAATAATACGTCGACGTGTATGAGTATAGGTAGGGTGATAAAAAGAGATATAACTACGGAACCTGCTGAGACTAGGCGGGAGGAAGTTGTGTGCGGATCCAGAGTGTGTTCGGATGGTCATTGAGGGGAATATCAAAAGATTCCCGTAGGCGTTTGAACTATTTCCACGCCATCAGTCAGGTCCTACGTAAAGGTGAATCTGCAAAGAAAAAGCAAGAAATGTTTGTGTGCTGCAGAGCGGTTGAGCTGCAGTATGAGGCATGTCTTAAATCTTGCCGGAATGTTTGAATCGAGCTCCAGACGAGCCATTCTATTCTGCTGCACAGTAGTTCAGACTCCTTTGGTGGTGTCCGGAAGCTCGGCCGTCAACTCGAGGTTCGATTTGAAAGGTGCCACTCGTTGCTTCTGCTGTTAAAGTGGCGGTAGACTCTTCGGCAGTGAGGGGAAGTTCGGCCCTGCCATTAACCATGATGACGCCGCATGGACCAGGCATCTTGAGTTTACGGCAGGCATAATGTGGCACCGCGTTGAATCGAGCAAACACGGTTCGTTCGAGCAGTGCCTGATAGTCACTACAAAAGGGGACGATGCCGAAGACTAACTCTTCGGTACGGTAATTGTTTGATGATCCGAAGACTACCTCCAGAGTGATGGACCCTGTACAACTGGCCTCCACACCTGGTACAACACCTTTAAAGGTGGTTTTAGTGGGTTTGATCATCGAATGATCGATAACCATCTGGCGCACTATGTCCTGATACAGCAGGTTTAGACTGTTGCCTCCATCCATAAGGACTCGTGTGAGGTGGAACCCATCAATTATGGGGTTGAGGACGAGCGTAGCTGAATTACCCTGGTTGGTATTAGCCAGATCCGTATGATCGAAAGTGATCGGACGTAGTTTATATTGTGGGGCGACTAACTCCATTAAGTCGGCATCCCTAAGAGTGCACGTCCGTTCCCGTTTGGGGATGTGGATGGTGTTTATGATATTCACCGTCTTGGTTTGTGGGGGAAATCTCCTTTGCCCTCCTTTGTTTTGTGACCGGGGCTCCTCGTCATCGTCATCGCTTTGAGATCCTTACTCCTTGTTTGCGGCGCCTGACCTGTCGGCTTGCTTGAAGACCCAACATTCTCTGTTGGTGTGATTGGCTGGTGTTCCTGGGGTGCCGTGAATTTGACATGGACGATCGAGTATGCGGTCCAGACTGGACGGGCCCAAATCGTTCTTTGGGAATGACTTTTTCTGCTAACCGGACTTAGAGCCATTGAATCCGGCGTTGACCGCCGTGTCTTCGGTGCTATCACCATTTTTCGACGCTTGTGTTTGTTGCGTCGTGGTTTGTCGTTATTGTCTCTGGCTTTTGATGTGCCAGGATTGCTTGCTGTATTATTGCTACGAGCCAACGAGCTATCCTCACCCTCACAAAAGCGGGTCATGAGTGCCGTGAGGGCTGCCGTGGACTTCGGCTTCTCTTGGCCGAGGTGTCGGGCAAGCCACTCGTAGCGGATATTGTGCTCAAAGGTCACTAGGGCTTTGGCATCCGGACTGTCAACAACTTGGTTCTTTTTGGTTAGGAACCGCATCCAGAATTTCCTGGCTGACTCTCCGGGCTATTGGGTTATGTGACTTAGGTCACCAGCATCCGGCGGTTGCACATAAGTGCCATGGAAGTTGTCAAGGAATGCATCTTCCAGGTTCTCCCAACTGCCAATGGAGTTTTCCGGCAGGCTGTTCAGCCAATGCCGAGCCGGTCCCTTGAGTTTTAGTGGGAGGTACTTGATGGCGTGTAGGTCATCACCGCGGGCCATGTGAATGTGGAGAAGGAAATCTTCAATCCATACCATGGGGTCTGTTGTGCCATCGTATGACTCAATATTCACAGGTTTAAACCCTTCTGGGAATTCATGATCCATTACTTCATTAGTCAAGCATAGGGGGTGTGCAGCGCCTCTGTGCCGGGCTATGTCACGACGCAGCTCGAATGAGTCTGGTCTGTTGTATTCTGCCCGGCCGGATTTGTATTTGGTATGTCCGACGTGACGGTCGTCGTATCGCATTGGGGCGCGCCCCCATGATCCGTAGATCGATCTTGACTGTCCTGCTTTGTTTTCCAATATGTCTTGCAGGTCCTGCGTATAGCCCCGAGCCTCCGTGTTTTTATTTGATTGGTGATAGGGTGCGGGTTGGTGTTCGGGATGATATGCCGCTTTGTCTCGGCCACGAGGTGGCCGGTCAGCCTCGTCCTGCGCTGGTAGTGGAGGCTCTAGCGCCTCCTCCTCGAATTGAGGTAGCAACCTATGCTTCGGGTAACTTTTGGTTGGGCACTCGAGTCCATATTCCTCGGCTGCCAGGACCTCAGTCCATCTATCTGTTAGCAGATCTTGATTGGCTTGAAGCTGCTGCTGTTTTTTCATCAGGCTTTTTGCAGTGGTATAAGCCTGCGCTTGAAGCGCTCCTTCTCGACGGGATCATCAGGCACGATAAATTCTTCATCACCGAGACTCACCTCGTCTTCAGAGAGAGGCATATAATTGTCATCCTCCAAGTCTCCATCTGTTGCCTGTTCGTGAGGGCTAACTTGGCCATCCTCCCATTCGGCCTGCTCGAAGGCTGGCTGGGCGGGATTGTTTTCATCTTCGGCATCATCCGGAGTGTTATTACCTCTTGTGCCGGTATCACTATTTTTGCTATGGCGGGGCTTTGAGCAGCGCGGGTGACGCCGGTGCTTAGATTGCTTCTCAGGGGGATTATCCTTTGTTGCCTCATCGCCATCGCTTTCTTTTGGTGTGTCCACCATGTATATATCATATGATGAGGTGGCTGTCCAGCGCCCTACGGGCGGTGGTTCCTGTTCTTCTCCTGCATCGACGTCCATACCGTCGATTTCTTCAGAGTTGAAGTCAAGCACGTCGGTTAAGTCATCGGTAGTGGCTATTAAGTGGGTTGTGGGTGGGGAACAAATTTCTTCGTCATCCGCTTCCCACTCAAGCCGGACATAGTTCGGCCAAGGGTCTCCTGATAGGGAGAGAGACCTTAATGAATTTAGCACGTCACCCAAGGGTGAGTGCTGAAAGATATTTGCGGAGGTAAACTCCAAGATCGGTGCCCAATCAGATTTGATAGGCACAGACACACGCGGTTTGGAACCTATGGCTAGAAACGAGTCTGAGGGTCCGATGACACAGATCTCTTTGGAGGTGAGGTCTGTGTTCGGCTCAACCACCGATGAATATGTGACCTCCGTGGTGGGGTCCATCCACCCATCCTCGGATGGCACAATCTGCTCTAGATTAAGGGCCAGGGCAGCCGCATGTGCGATCTCCTGAACATCGTCTGATGGCAGATCTAAGTCATGCTTGTCGAGACTGTCCGGCGCTCCTGACGTGGGCTCGAATCCGTCAAAGATCAAGTCTCCGCGGATGTCGGCAATGTAGTTCAAGTTTCCCAATCTTACATGATGGCCAGGGGCGTAGCTATCGATCTGCTTCAGATGGCCAAGCGAGTCGGCGTGCAGTACGAAGCCGCCGAAAATGAAGATCTGTCCGGGGAGGAAAACCTCACCCTGCATCGCATCATTGAAGACGATTGAGGGAGCCATCAAGCCTTATCGTGACAGCACATTGGAACTCTCAATGAAAGCACCAATGTCGGTATCAAAATCGGAGGATCTCGGCTAGGCGGTCCCGAACTATGCGTCTAAGGCTAATGATAACAGGAGGCAGGAGACACGATGTTTACCCAGGTTTGGGCCCTCTCGATGGAGGTAATCGCCTACTTCCTGATTGATTGATCTTGATGATATGAGTATTACAAGAGTTGATCTACCACGAGATCGTAGAGGCTAAACCCTAGAAGCTAGCCTATGGTATGATTGTTGTTGTCCTACGGACTAAACCCTCCAGTTTATATAGACACCAGAGGGGGCTAGGGTTACACAGAGTCGGTTACAGAGAAGGAGATCTATACATCCAGATTCCCAAGCTTGCCTTCCATGCCAAAGAGAATCCTATCCGGACATGGGACGAAGTCTTCAATCTTGTATCTTCATAGTCCAACAGTCCAGCCAAAGTACATACACTACAAAAAAAATACACTTCCGTGATGATACGTGTTTGTCACACTAGGTCGCGTTTTTTGTCATGCATGTACATCCATGACGATTTTATGACATAATCAAGACAGTCATACCTGTGTTGTCGTAGAAGTGTTCCATGACATTACCAAAATTATCATCACGGAAGTGTCCACTTCCATGACGATAAATCGCGCGTCACAGAAGTGCTTTCGTCAAGGGTGACCGACACGTGGCATCCACCATAACAGAACGCCGTTAAGCTATCGGGCTGGGTTTTGGATATGATAACCAGTTAACAGCCTCGACCAATGGGGATTTTCCACGTGTAAAATCGTCATTGGCTGGAGGAAACACGTGTCGGCTCATCGTTGGGACAGATGTCATCCACTCATTGGACGGAAGGCGCCTATGATACGTCGACACGTGGCACGGCCCAACAGAGGCCCATTCCTATGAAAAGGCCGGCCCATTTGACTTGGTCAAAAGGTGGCGGGCCGGCCCATGGAAAGCCTGTTAACGGCATGTTCGCATATAGCCCATTTACAGCCCGCTAACCCAAGGCCCTTTATGCCCTATCCGAATTAGGGCCAGTAGCGTCATCTGGGCCATCCAATATGATTCCAATCTGTTTTCACTTCTGGCGCATGTATGGCCCATGACGTCTTTCGGCCCATATGAGGCCCTATGTAACTCTTGGCCTATTAATGGCCCGTGGTGAAACTAGCCCGTAATGAACAGTGTATCACTTTACACCCATTAATGTCCCGTGATGAAACTGGCCCGTAATGAACAGTGTATCACTTTATACCCATTAACGGCCTGTTATTCCGTTGGGCCGTTTCCAGCCCATATTATCTTTCGGCCTTCTCAAAGCCCATTTATTCTTGGGCTCATTTCCAGCATTCATTTACTTACGACCCGTTACTGTCATTTTCTGCTTGTGGGCCAAATTCAGCCCGTTGTTACAGTCAGCCCGTTTGTGGTCCGTTAATACATTGGGCCATTTTCATAGCATCATCAAATACGGCCTATTAATGATGGCCCGTTATGGTCGGCCCATGAACGAACGATTCCAACTCTAGCCTGTTTACGGCCATAATACGGTCTGTTTGGCCCATGTTTGGCCAATCGATCATACGGCCCGTATAAGGCCCATTGATGATACAACCCGCAAAAGGCCCATTGTTTCTACGGCCCGTAGAAGGCCCATTGTTTCTACGTCCCATAGAAGGCCCACTGTTTCTACAGCCAGTAGGAGGCCCAGTGTCACTACAATAAATAGTAGCCCATGGTTATTGTGGCCTAGTTTTAAAAAATAGGTTATTGCAGCCACTAGCTAACCGCGGAAAAAGAACTACAATGACTACAAGCAAACAAATAAACAAGACAACAAGGAAATAAATAAGCAAGCAATTAACGCTAGGCTATCACGGCTATTACACATATTACATCCACTGGGCATCAAAGTTCACCACCAGTGCAAATATAGGGAAAAAGGCAGCATATCATTTACACTGGTTGTCAAAGTTGGCGACCAGCGCAAATAAATGCCGCAACAAAACAAATCCAGAACTGAAACCACTTCAGAAGATCTCAAGAAACAATATCCTTGGTACCCATAATGCTGGCAAGATGCTTAGCAAGCTTATTAACTTTCTCTTGTTTGGCGATTAAATCCTCCAGCGCTTGCTATTGCACCAGAAAATATGCATCTGGATTCTGCACGGACTTCCCCAGTCCTTCAGCTTCCTGTCGCAGCACATCTGATCGATGTCTTTCAACTTGATGTTGAGACTCAAGAAGACGAACTGATTCAGGCAGCGAGTTCGAAGAGCTTGTGCCAGCAGTAGTGGCCAGTAACTCAAACACTACATCAAGACGGGACTTTTGGGTTCCCTCACTATCATCAAGATAGTTTTTATAAGCTTTCCTGGAGACCAACAGGGATGTCTCACTATCTTGAACCTTATCTGCATTACTTCCTTTACCATTGGATAATGTGGTACTGTTCTCCAATATTTTGTCTGCATTATAAAAGAGAAACAAGCAGACACATCACATGTTTACCATGTTGTATATGAAACTCATTTTGGTAAATGAGTTCAATAGTAAAGTGGACAGGATAACAGCATGAAACAAACATATATCTATGTACCATGGTCACTTTATGGTCTATATCATTCTAGTTTTTGTTGCCAAATCAAGATAGAGACATAGTTCAAATAATATTTGTTCAAGACAAAGCAGAATAGACAGAATATAAGTGTGGGTAACTATAGAGCAATAACAACATTTGTAATGTGCATGACATGAGAACATAACTCTTTATTCAATTGAAACTGAAATCAACATAGAGCAGGTTAGAACAACAAACCAGTTAAAGAAACAGGTTTAAACATACCTGTTGCGCCATTGGAGTTTCAATTCCATCCTTCAAATTTGAAAATAATTGGTATGAGTAAATACAGTAATGCAAGAGCAAAGGAGTATGAACCATAGCTACAGAACCTGACCTGAGAACAAATCTTCTTCTCCTTTAAGCGTTGAGTTGGTATTCGGTGTGGTGGTCCTCGTGCTTTGGGCACTGCAGTTCCCTTACTATATGCTCGTGTTTGGGTGCTATGTGGTGGAGACGGTGCTGTGTCAACTGGAACTGGGTTACTATCTGTCGGGATTGGGGTTAGAAGGGGTGTAGCTGGTTCTCTGTACAACTGGGTAGGGGTACGATATGCAAGAGTCTGGGTTATGTGTGGTGGATCTGGTCCTTGGGCAAGTACAACCGTGGTTCTATCTGGATCAACTGGTAGCACTATCTTTTCTGAAGACCGTGTTGTTACTCCCTTAGATACTGCCATCACGCTCTCCAATTCAAATGGCTGATAAACAAGAAAAGTAATTGAAAGTATAGACATTGTATGATAGACAGGTGCAATGGATAGTGGGGAATAAAAGAGGGCATGAAATAATTCATATTTATGTTGTCTAACCAAACAGGATAGCATGACACAATTTCACATATATGATGGCTAACTAAACAGGATAGCATGACACAATTTCACATTATGATGGCTAACTAAAAAAGATGGAAAGACATAGTTCAAAATATGAGACTATGTAAACAGGATGACATGACATAACTATATAGTGTGTTTATTAAATAGGTTGGCATGCCATAATTCACATACATTCACGGATAGAATGCCATAATTCAAAATATGATGACTGTAAACACTAAACAGGATGAGATGATATCACTATATGATGTCTTTATTAAATGGTTTGCCATGCCATAATTCAGATAGATGATGTGCATGTACTATGTAAACATGATGGCATGATATAATTCAAATATATGATTTATATAGTAAGCAAGTAAGAAGATGGCAATCCATATATGATGTAAAAACTAAGCAATGCAAGACAACATGCATGACATGGGTAATATAATCGTGCCAAGTTTGAGCATAGACCTCAGGGGGGAAATAGGACTGGTCATCAGTCTCTGAATCCTCCTCTGAGAAGCTCTCTATAACCAACAAGATATCTGCTTCAGCAGGTAGCATTGTCTGCTCTGAATACCTTGTTTTCACTCCAGATACTTCCGTCACCGCTTTAAATGGCTGATGCACAGGAAGACTAGTTGAATATACAAACGTTGTCGACAAATGGAACACGTAATACAAAAAAATGATAGCATGATATAATTCACATACATGATGATTGGCTAACCAGCATGGCATTGCATAATTCACATATATAATGCCTTTGCAACAAGATAGCATTGTATAATTCACATATATAATGTCTTGCAACAAGATGGCAATGCATAACTCACATATATGTTAATTAGACACTGAACAGGTGGCATTCACACAAAGCATGTCTAAACTAATCAAATGGCATAGCAATGCGAGACACCATATGCACGATATGAGCAACATAACCCTGCCAAGTTAGAGCATACACCTCAGGGGGAATAGGACTGGTCATCTGTCTCTGAATCCTCCTCTGAGGAGCTATCCGTAACCAGTGAGATATGCGCTTCATCAGATAGCATAGTCTGCTCTGAAGACCTTGTTTTCACTCCAGAATTTGCCATCACCGTGTCAAATGGCTGATGCACATGAAGAGCAGTTGAATGTACTAACATTGTTGACAAATGTAATATGTGATGAAAAAAAAGGATGGCCTGATATAATTTACATATAAGATGACTGGCTAAGCAGGATGGCATTGCAAAATTCACATATATGATGCCTGGCTAAACAAGATGGCATTGCATAATTCACATAAACGATGAATAAACTAAATAGATGGCATTCGCACAAAGGATGTCTAAACTAAGCAGATGACATATTTGATGTATAAAGTAAGCAATGCAAGACACCATATGCATGATATAACCAACATCAGCATGCCAAGTTAGAGCGAAGACCTCAGGGGGTAAATAGGAGTTGTCTTCTCCTTCTGAATCCCCCTCAGAACAGATATCTTCCTCTCGATTACAATCTGAAATGCGTGGAGGGGGGGCTTCCTTTGCGCCTACCATGGAGCGACATCTGCATGAAATTTTATTGCCACACAAGTCTCATCTCTTTTGCTCTACATGTTCAGTTCCATTGTTTACAATAATTGTCATGCATAGGAATAAAACATAGTGAGATTATGTAAGGAGTGCATGCAGAAATCCAGAGTGATGGTAGCAACCTGTGGATAGACCCAAAACCAATAATAGCAGGCATATAATGGCTTCAGTTAAAAAATACAGATAATGGATTCTTTACTGTTTGTTTCCCATCCAACATGAAACTCATAGTAGACACCGGAGATTAACCAGATAGTAGATACATACTATTGATAGCGGCCCTGATATGTACTCCACATCCATTTAAAAACAAAAGTTTGACCATTAGTTTGGAGCTGACTCAGAGTCTAATCGGTGAACAAGACGATAAAGTAGCATGTAATATTAAGCGATGCATAATGTAAGCAGACACGAAAGAGTGCGACTTCTCTTGTGGACCCGTGTAGTCCTCGAGGTCATCTGCTTGGTTGATGATGGTAATGCAGTTTTCATGGCTGCCTGTAACATCCCAAATTTTCAATTTGGAATGTTATACACAAGATCATCATTGCATATCCTATTTTATTGCTTTTGGCTTGATCCAGAAATTCTACGCAACTCAAGGACCCTCGGAGAGAGTTGGGAATTTCATTATTTTCATATTTGAGTTTTCTCAAATTTTGAAAATAGGATCATTTGATTTTATTTATTTTTATTTTCAATTATTTCTATTATAAAAATATGAGAGTGGGAAAAAATGACTTTCCCAAAAATAAAGAAATATTGAGGATTTAATAAAAATCAAATAAGTTATATTTTGGAGTTTTGGGCTATTTTATTTGTATTTAGGAAAAATTGCACGTTTTTCAAAACTACATTTTAGGGCCAAGAAAAGGTTCATCTTGTTCTAAATATTTTATTTAGACGGTGAAAATTTGTTTTGGCATTTTTATATTTTTATTTATTTTTCGAGGATTTATTTTCTGTTTGGCGGAATTATTTTTAAAAAAACTTCCAGCGCCCGACTGGGCCGAGGCCCAGCCGAGCCCCAGCCGAGCCAGGCCGGCCTCGCCAGCGCCACCGCCAGCCCGGCTGTGTCGCCGCCCGACTCGGGGAGTCCGACCCCGAGCCGACCCCACCGTCCCCCCCTCCCCCAAGCCGGCCGAGCCCCCCCCCTCCTTGAATACCGCCCACCGCCGCCC
>NC_041391.1:212006226-212036709 GCF_002162155.2 Triticum dicoccoides | reverse complement strand
GTCCCACCGCCGCCAGCAGCAACAGCCGCCGCCGCCGCCGCTGTCGCCGAGCCGCCGCAGTCCGCCGCCGCCGCCGGAGCCCCGCCGCCCCACCAGACCCGCCGGACCCCGCCGGACTTCGCCGGATCCCGACGATGTAGCCGCCGCCGCCGCCCCGGTTTTCTAAGAAAAACCAATCCGTTTTTTAGAACAGCCTAGTTTTTTTAGATTGGTTTATTGTTTATTTATTTTTAGTTTTCCGGTTTACTTATTTAGCGCTCGTTCGTTCGTTTTAACGGACGAGTTCACCGTATAGTTTTAGTTAACAAACGTCTGTCTGTTAAGCTGTTCATCAGTTTTTCTTTTTCTCGGATTTTCTGCGATTATTCCAGATCATGATTTCTGATCCGATTTTCGATTTAGTTTTTCTTTTCGCTCGTTTATTGGAATTAGGCGATTCAAGCGCCTAGAGTTTCGTATAGAAACCCTCTTTTCGTTTAACCAACTCAAACAAGTTTTTGCTACTGTAAACTTTGACTTAGATCTAGATTAGTAAATAAAATCTCGTTTCTTTTGCCGGTTGACTTTCGTTGCTTTGTTTGTTTTGTTTCTTTTTACAAACCGGTGTTCTTAAGTTGAACTTACTGGTTAGTTCTCTTATTTGAGTTTTACCTGTGCATTAGATGAGTACTTATTGTATGCTTGTTTGCTTGTTTGTTTGCGACACAGTATCCGGAGTGCGCCGCTTGCTACTTCGAATCTCTAGGTTTCACGGATCATCAGCAAGGCAAAGAACACTTTGATCATACCTCTTTACTACCCGGTTTTATTGCATTAGATCAATCCTCAAACAATTGCATGATTAGCATCCGATTAATATGTGGGTTTGGGTTGTAGATGAGGTAGTACCTATTACCTGTTTTATTATCAAACCCTTGGGAGTTATTTCTACGTTTGCTTATTGCCATGCTATGCTAGTAGACGTGGATTGGGTGAGTGTATCTATGACAGATGTGAGATTGTTATTTAATGGTTTATTTAAGGTGGCAACTTTAATACACATCTGGGTGGATTGAGGCACCTGGGTATTCCAGTGTTTGCCTGTTTTTATTTATGGACAGCCACCCAGGCTCAACGGGATCATGAGATTATTCATGCTAGAAACTTCTGTGTGCAGCCACAAGCTACTATGGGCTCTAGCATAGTTGATTAATTTGTGTGAACTCTTACAGTGGTAGAATAGCAGATGTACAGGAAAGTAGGTGTAACTGTCTACCCGATCGTAAGGTGCTAGCGCTTCTGAAAGACTATGTCTCGGTCATCCGTTTTCTCAAACACCATGTAGTGCGAGAACTCCAACGGAGGAGATCGAGTCTTGTGGGGAAATGTGCGCAAACTTCTGTAGAGTGTATAAACTAATCATGGTTAGCCGTGTCCCCGGTTATGGACGTTTTGAGTATCTAGTACTTGGATTATCATGTGAATCTCATCATGTTACTTTAATTTAATTTGTTGGGTTTAATGATGATGCTTAATTGGGATTGAGAGGGTGTCTACACTCTCACTGTTTAACAACCACCATGATAGTTAAATAAAATTTATTCCTTTGCAGTAGGGAAAAATTGGCTTTATGCAAAACTGTAATCGTAGAGCTTTCCACCAGCCATATATGCATGTAGTATAGCTTATTTCTATTCATTACTCTCTATGTGTTACATTGCCAGCATATTCCATGTGCTGACCCGTTTTCGGGCTGCAACGTTCATGTTGCAGACTTTTCAAACAACGAGTAAGGTGCCTTTAGGACGTGGTTCTATACTCAGTGATGCCGTTGGAGTTGATGGACTCACTTATCTTCCAAGCCTTCTGTTGTTATCGTTATTAGATGGAATTAAGCCATATTTATTGTAATAAGTTCTCTTTTGAGACATTCGTTGTAATAAGTGTGTGATTGCTACTCTGTTATGAATCCTTCGAGTACTGTGCGTGTCAGCATTACTGATCCAGGGATGACACTGAAGCACAGAGATCAGACTGTTTGAGGTCTGGTCGCTACACTGCCAGCGGCAGGGAAGAAGATCTGAGGCGGCGAAAGACAGTCTGGAGGCCGGATCCCTGTTGTGCTGGACCCTTCTGTCGTTGGAGTAGCTGAGCTGGGGTGCACGATGACACAGCAGGAATGGGACAAACTACGCAAGGTTTTCTTTCACAACTATCTATAAGAGAAGTAATTCTGTAAGGGCTCGTTTGAATTGGAGGATTCTAACAATGTAGGGATAGGAAATAGACAGGAATAGGATAGGAATGCACGTGCAAAATAGAGAATTTAAAAACACGGGATTTCTGGCAATCTGGGTGTTTGATTCACAACAATTGGAAGATCACAAGATGCAAAGAAGCATGGTGAGATTAAGTCAAACCACAAGAAAATGTACAGTTATAATGCTATTATGCTACTATCTCTTTGTCGTGTGCTTCATGAATAGGAATTTGAAAAGGAGGACAAGTGAAAATTAAAATTCCTACGTTTTTTCTTTCAAGGAGACACTAAAGGAACAAATCCGTGTGCTTAGTGGACAATATATATAACATGTAGAGTAAAAAAGAGATGCAACAAGTGTACAACCTCTTTGGCGAAGCCATGTCGATCTCTGCATGATTGGGTTGGCCGGTGAGGATGCTCCGGCTGACTTTGCTATCGGAGGAGGGGAAGAAGATCTTAGGTGTCTGGAGATGGAGCCCGAGGTACAGCTCCGCTATGATGGAGGGTTTCATTGTTGGAGCAGCTCCGGTGAGTTGTACGACACCGAGGCTGAAGCAGGACAAGAGAGACAACGAACAACGTTAACCTGAGTGGAATTCTAATAGCATCTCCAATACATGACGTAAAATACATAACCACAAAGTGCTAGATGTAAAATACATCAGCTGCTCATCTCTGAACTTAACTGTCGAAACTGAACTTAACTGTCGAAACTGAACTTAACTGTCAAAACTGAATTTTGCTGTCAAAACTGAATGCACTAGCAAGGTGAGGCTACATGTCGATCGACTGACTTTTTCATCTCTGGTCAGTCAATTTTGCAGCCGTTGGATACGAAATCAAGGGCCTGCGGTTCATCTTCAACCTCCACCCCCCTGAGCCGCCAGCCACCACCGGCCAAACAGGAGCCCCTCGCCGCCAGCGACCGGCTGTGCGCCGTCCCGCCCGCCAAGAAAACACTCCCCACCGCCGGTCCGCCGCCGCCCCGGCCATCCCTCTAGGCCCCCCGTGCCGAGCTTTTTCTCCGGCGATCCCCACGCCACCACCCCGCCAACGCCCCGCCATCGCCGGCGACCATCACCCCCATCCTGAACCTTAAGATAGATAGTGGGGTACTTCTCCGGCGAGCCCCCCTCCCCGCTGCGGCTGGTTCTTCCTTCACCCCGGCGAGCCCCCCCCCTGAAAATTGACTCACCCAAAAGTCGATTCAGTTGACTGAAGTGTAGCTAAATCGGAGCAGCATCGCAAGCAAGAGCAAGAGCGAGAGCAGCAGCGCGAGCAAGAGCAAGAGTAGACCAGGCAGGGGACCAAGAGCAAGAGCAGAGCAGCAGTGCGAGCAAGAGCTAAAGCAGCAGCAGCTCCTACTGATGTGGACGTCGCCGCTGAGGGATCGACAACATGGAGGAAGTGGCCAGCGATGCCGCCGTGGATGGGGCCGCACCGTGTCGGCTCGGGACCGAGCACCGGCAGCACCGTGAGATCGAATCAAGAAGAAAATGCGGTGATTAGTGTACAACCTCTTTGGTGGCGCCGATTAGGACGCAGCTTCATCCGAGGAAACGGTGATGATGATGCTCTTCCGGTGGTGCAGGTGAAGACGGCGGTGTGGGAATGGAGGTGGTGCAAAAGACAAGGGGAACATTGGGGCAGCTCCTTGGAGGTGGAGGACGGGGTGGCTGAACCGGCGGGATGATTAGATCGACGATGGATCCTCATTCGGTACGGTGGATGAGGGACGTTGAGGTGTTCCTGTGGACAACATCGTCGGGGAAGAGGCTCCGACTGGGTGGCGGACGGAGCAGGGTGTGGGGTTTTGTCGCGGGTTTTCGCGGCCTCGGTGTAAGAATGGGTGGGCGGATGGGATGGCAGTGGGAAACCATGGCTTAGAGACGCGCTTGTCCGAAATTTGGGGTATGTTATGAAAGTACCCCCACCGATTTGAGGCGGTTCTTTCAGTTCAGGGGTACCACGTGCATTTCGCGTGTCGGGATTTCATAGGAGATGGATCTTTTCGTGCGCGTTGTAATTTCAGAATAGCAAGGGGCGGGTTGAGATGGAGGGAGTTGTTGGAGCACAACGAGACAAAGATATATCTTAAATATTTCAGGCTAAGAAGGCGCGGGTTGAAATTTCCGGACAAGCCTAACATGTACTGTACCAAATCAATGCGCACTACAAATTTCATTCAAAACTTTGAATTCATGTTATGTTCAATTAAAATATTTCGCTACGTGTATAATGCATGCAACCTACTACTCAAATTAACGTTTTAGTGCATTCCAAACGTATATACTTCCGCTTCAATATGAACTAAATTTGAATTCGTTTCTCTATTTGAATAAGATCTACAGTACTGATTGTTGTGAAGTCAAAGCACTTGAATTCGTTTCTCTGATTTAATAAGATCTACAATCATCATTATTGCCAAGTTAAACCATCGTTTGTGTATTATCTTCACAGCACACCACATGATTAGTCTCGAGTTACATATGAACCATGTGTACTATATGAACTCGAACTAGATTTTTTGAATCCACTTTATTTTGATTTCAAATCACATTACATTTTTAGCTCTAGCTATATCTTCATAATCTAAACCATGTCTCATATGTATAATGTGTTTATCACATTATGTATGGTGCCCCGCCCCCTACGCCTACAAGTCTTTAGATGTGAGTTGCAAACACCACACATTACCACAAATTCAAATAAAATGTGAGAATGTTCGATATATAGTATTGTTTAGATTGTTCGATGTTTAGTTGTAAGCTGCAAACGCCACACATTATCACAAATTCAAATAAAATGTGAGATTGTTTGATGTATAGTATGGTTTAGATTGTTCAGCATTTAGCTGTGAGTTGCAAACACCATGCATTATCACATTATGGTATAACATGTGCACATCACATGTATCACCGCTATATTCATGCATGCAATGTTTAAAACACTATGATCTCCTATTCAAATATATGAATCTGCTTTCATATCAAATTATGATCTTTGTTAGTCTCTTACACCCACACAATCCTCTAACCTTGTAGCTACCACTAACTTTCTCTCATGCATGCACACGCCCTCCTCACCCTCCCCCTCCCTCGGCATTCTATCCACCGGGCACATTCTTTTTTTCTTTAGGTTGTTCTCCCAGATTCTCCACAACTCCTTTCCGACACAACCGATCGATAAACCTCTCCAGCGATGCCTGCCTACAACATACACACACAACTTCAATCTCCTCCTTTATGTGTCCTTGCCTCATGTCTCTCATATGGTGAGACACACGTGTAAACTCTCGCCCCTCTTTTCATCGATCTCACAACCGCACACTCCTCCCCCTATCTAGCTAGTAGTTGGGCCTCTCGCACCATCTCCTAGCTCCATTCTCTCTGTCTATCCGTCTCGTTGGGCCTTATTTGCCTTTAACAAATGGACGTACACCGACCGATCTCTCGCTATACATATATCTAGCTAGGTCCTTATAACTCGTTTTTACCCACACGTCGATCGATCTACCTCATTAGTTGTGTCTCTCCCTTCCTCCGACAAACAACAATTGATCTACCGATCTAGTTAGGTTTGCTTACCAAACACATGGTTCCCCTTCATTGTCCATGGATGCGTCCCGACAGATCTATCACGCACAGGCACACACAGAAACACATCCCCACTCTTATTGATAACATTGCAATTCCACCCTCAGTTTGTCTAGTAGGCCTCTCCCACCATCTCCGAGAAGCAACTCCATCACCCATCCAGCACTCTACCCCTCTCCCTCCCTCTCCCTCTCTCTCTCTCTCTCTCTCTGTCCCATCATATTTCCCGTCCTTCAGTTATGTATGGATGTCGACCGATCTCCCTCAAGACATAGTTGGGTCTCTCCTTCTCAAAACATATACGAGTCGTTCTACCTCTATAGTTAGGCCTCTGCCAACCCCTCCCCCACCCCCCATCCTCCCCACACACACCGATACATCGAGCGCTCTAGTCATGTCTCCCTGCCACACACAAACTTGACATGTGCCCTCTAACGTTCCGGTAGGCCAGTCGCCCTATATCTTTGACTTGCACACACACACAATTTCGATGGCTCTCTTCATCGATCTCGCACCCACCCACTTGATCCTATCTTTGACTCTATCGATAGCTATGACCCCTCCCTCTCTTCTCGTGGATTGCCTGACCCTCTATGTATGATATGGATAGGCCTCCATTTCACACACATTGCATGCAAAATTTTGTTTGAGATGTCATCGACACACATTCCCAAAAATAATTCACGAAATCAACCCCCACCCCACCCCACCCCCCACCCCAAAACAAAAAACACTCACGAACGCGGTTTGTATCTCTCACACACATCCACGTAGGTCGGGGACGTGCACGAAGAGAAGAGGTGCATGCACCGCGCACGTACTCCCGTCTCTTTCCCAACCACACCCGCGCGGGTACACGGTGGAGCTCATTTCTGTACGAAAAAGGCAGCCCACGTGGTAATTTGGCACGTGTACTGGTTGTCCACTTGGTGGAGGGAGGATCGTCTACCACGGGTGAACAAACAAATTGCGACTTGATGTGTTATGTTAAAGAAAGAGGCAAACCATGTGGGGCCTACCTTAGAGGCAAGGCTCTATACACGCGAGTACTTTTGATGTGTCCCGTCAACTCGCAAAACAAGGAGAAGCTTGCTTAGTACGTCGTCTCCCCTGCCCACGGGCGCGGTGGCTCGCAAGATGAGGTGAAGCTTGCTCCGCCTTACGCCCGCTCCCTCGCCCATGCGCGCGGTGGCTCGCAGGACGAGGAGAAAATTTTACTACTCCCTCCGTTTACTCCTCGTCCCTACTACCTTGGTTATAGAGATTATATCATATTGTTTGGAATATATATATGTCCTTTAGTAGATTTCAATATGAACTACTAGTACATACTCCAAACACTGATGTATATAGACGTATTTTAGAGTGTAGATTCACTCATTATCCTCCGTATGTAGCACTCTCCCTCGCCCCTCGACCCTCACCCACGTGGTGGACGTGCAGCAATTCATTTGGTCTCATGTAGCCAAAACGATATATACTGCACTACCATTATTGCTCGACTTCTCGAAGAGGCGAAGAGCCAATCGCAAGGTTAATATTTTGGAGATGCCAAGTGCAAGGTTATAGGAGAACGAGTAGTAGGTGCCGCATCATTTATAAATAAAGTTTTTTTTCTTCAGTGGCACGTACACAATATGATAGGTTCATATGGATAGAAAAGGAAACCGCTCCACTATATACATAGTCAGGACAGGCCAGCCTACACGGTTGCTTGCTGGGGTTGCTCTCTTCACACTCTCTCGCACAAAACGACTGTGGCCACATCCCTAACATCCCGGTGGATCACGTCCGCTTGGGGAAAGGGTGAATGCTTAGTGTAGATGTGGCGGCCATCGCCGACGGTGAAAACCCACTGTCAGCACGTCCCGATCAGGGGTCCCCGCCGTTCTCTCTCACAAAGCCGGTGAGGTTGCCTTCGTCCCTTTCTCACTGCCGCGACGTGGGGAGTTGCCACCTCCCGCCGCCCTCCTCAAGGTTGAGCTATATCCCTCAGGTACAACTCCTTTTATAGCCGGCTTGCACCACTGCTCCAGCTGCCCACATCACTCCCTGTGGATATTTCTCTACTTCTTGGCCCCGCACATACCTCTACTGGCTTCTATGTACCGTATTTGTGATGAGTTTATGTCTCATCAACTAGTCCTAGTAATCTTATTCTAATCACGCTTCTTCAATTTTTTGCCACAGGGATGCTCATCTCGATTTTGGTGAAACTACACAAAATGATCCGATGGTCAAAAGGTTGCAACCTTCATTTATTAGGAAGCTCGGACGTTGCCAGCAAATTGAAGCCTGGTCAGGGTTCACGGTTCAAGAGCTAGGGACTGCATGGATCGTTTTTTTCTTTAGCTGCCTCTGTTCCAAAATAAGTGTCAACTTTAGTAGTAGTACAACTTTGTACTAAAGTTTGCACAAAGTTGAGACACTTATTTTGGAACGGAGGGAGTACATATTTGCTATGATCTGTCAATCATTGAGATGCAATAGCATGCATGTTAGTCTCCTTTGTATTTGATGAAATGTTGCAACGAGCAACCTTGCACGCAAGATACATGTAACAGAAGCTGGAAGCTTCATAGCATTGTACAAATTTATCTCGCTGATAAATTACAGTATGTACTATACTAGTACTTCCTCCCTTCCTAAATATAAGTCCTTGTAGAGATTTCACCATGAACCACATGCAGATGTATATAGATGCATTTTAAGTGTAGATTCATTCATTTTGTTCCATATGTAGTTCACCTAGTGGAATCTCTATAAAGACTTATCTACTAGTAATAGCTAGCCCCCACTACTAGGAATTCTCTATCCTCTTTGTGAGACACATCATCCAAATTGATGTAGCTGTTAGATGAAGTAAATCAGTCCATAATAGCCGTCTGATCTAGATGTTGAGAGGCTCCGCACTAAGCCACATGCGAGCATGCAGAAATACCGTGGCACATGCATGTGAGTGGGTTTTAAATCACATCAACATGTCTGCATGCAAGCATGCACCGGTAGCATGCATGAAGTGAGCTTTTTAAATCCCATTAACATGTCAAAAAGAAAAATATAATCCCATTATGCAGTAGGAGTTGGCTGATCTTTTTTCCTTACGTGGGATGATCTAAATGATGATGGGATTTTATTTAGTTTGGCTACCACATTTGTCATGCGGTTATAGAGTTTTTTTTAGTTCTATGAAATTGATAATTTTGCGCAGAGAGATATACCGCTATTCCGCGGCAACGCGCGGGGACTCATCTAGTAATATTTAGGAACGGAGGGAGTACTATGTAAAGAGTTAGGTGTCGCACGGTGATAGTGTGAGGTGGGCCATGTAATCACTGAGCCTGCGTGTTTTCACTACTCTTGCACGCCTTCGTTGTAAGAATGGAGAAAATTGTAATCTAGTAGTAGTAGTACCTCCTTTCGCCGAAAGCATGGGACATCCAGCAGTCCTACCACCTCAGTAATAAAGACCAATGATCCGTCAGATCACATAGACCCAGCAGTAAGTTGGACGGACGAAGCACCCATCACTCTTGCGCCAGTGAGAGGTCGCGTCCGCTCTGCCCGGGCATGAATGCGGCACCGATTCTTTGGAGCGGCGCTGGCATTTCGGGCGGGAAGCACGTGCGGGCGATGGAGGGGCTTTGAGTGGGCCAGGCTGGTCAGGAGTGGGCGTGGCAGCTGTCTGCATGTCCCTATCGGACATGCCCGGAAACGAGAGGATGCACCGACTCTCGTGGCTAAAATCGTACAATACACACCATCTCTATGTAGGAGTAGGTTGATCTGTCGCTCTCTCTAACACACACATGCTGTTAAACACACACACACACACACACACACATGCTGTTAAACACACACACACACACACATGCACACGCACGCACCTTGGTCTCGTTGCACCTTCTAACGTGACTTATTACACCTAGACGGAGGGAGTAGTAAGTATACAAGATATGGTGGCACACAGACTTAAGTCGAATACAAGTGCCCAAAATTTGTGTGCATGTTATAATAAGGATTCACTTAAAATAGTACGTGAGCGAACAGAGGCTTCAATTGGACAGTGTTCCCGAGCAGTAGCGAGATGTGTGAGGTAAGATACACCGCTGGCGCTTTTAATTTTTCTTATTAATTTGTTTGTTTCACCCCCTGACTGGTGGGACCCAACGTACTGCATGGAGAGAGGTAAGGTGACTAAGGCTGCATTATTTCTGAACCACTGTGGATAGTCTTACCACCAAAGCCACATGACACGATTATGATTGAAATCCCAATGACTCCCACACACAAAAAAAACATGGCATGCTTGTCACACGAATGCAGGAATGTACAAAAGGTTATTTTCCTCTCGTTGAACATAACGGGAGGGTTGTGTAGCTGGTTAGCCTGTTCGCTCATCAAAATTGAGGTCTCGGGTTTGATAACTACACTTGATCATAATTTGTGCCAAGAGGATTTTTTGACTGGTCAAAATGTTTTCTAGGGTTTGCACGCTTCACACTCTCTCTCCAGTATATATATACACGCTGGAGCCTCAACGCTTGTAGTTGCTCTCTTCACACTCTCTCGCCCTCTCCTGCTGGAGCCTCGGTGCTTGTAGTTGCTCTCTTCACACTCTCTTGCCCTCTACAGATCTAAACAAGACTTTGTTGGCCTCTCTCTCCCCTCACTGCTGCTCAAAGAGCCGGCAGGATCCGTCCGCCGGGAAGGGAAGGAGGCTTAATGTTGTTGTCGTAGTCAAAACCGGCGGATCTCGGGTAGGGGGTCCCGATCTGTGCGTCTTAGGCTGATGGTAACAGGAAGCAAGGGAAACAATGTTTACCCAGGTTCGGGCCCTCTCGATGGAGGTAAAACCCTAGTTCCTGCTTCATTAATGTTGAAGATATGAGTAGTACAAGAGTAGATCTACCACGAGATCGTAGAGGCTCAACCCTAGGAGCTAGCCTATGATGGTATGATTGTAATTGTGACCGGCCTTCTAAGGACCATCCTCTCTGGTTTATATAGACACCGGAGAGAGCTAGGGTTTACACGGAATCGGTTACAAGGAAGGAAATACAGTATCCGGATCACCAAGCTTGTCTTCCACGCAAAGGAGAGTCCCATCCAGACACGGGCCGGAGTCTTGAGTCTTGTATCTTCATGCTTCAATAGTCTGGACGATGTATGTAGTTCGGCTATCCGGATACCCCCTAATCCACGACTCCCTCAGTAGCCCTTGAACCAGGCTTCAATAACGGTGAGTCCGGCGCGCAGTCTTGTCTTCGGTATTGCAAGGCGGGTTCCTCCTTCCGAATACTCCAAGGTTATTATCAAACACGTAGACCGTCTCCGGATCTGCAAAATGATATTCACATACCACCGTAGAGAGAATGATACTTGAGCTGACAACTTTTTAGACGACGTGATATGTCATTACGGTCGGGTCAGTATTTGAACCGTTTTCCCGCAACCAGCCACAGTGTGTATTACGAGTCGGTTTCCTTGACACATCTTGTCAAAGCAGAGAGCATGTCCCCTTATTGCGGGATTCTCATCAATACGGGTATGGGTAATACCACCGCACCATCAATCGTGGCGCTTGGGAAGTAAGCGATTCTCGATGGGCAAGTGGGGAGGCGCACCACTTTCGTCGCCTCTATAAAGGGATAAATGACCCTCATTTTTACCCACGCCCTCCTCCTCCTTTGCTCATCCTTACCTCCCCGAGCTCCAGCGCCCTAGTCCAAGTCTTCTCCGTACAACTAAACATGTTCGGAGCAGGAGGCAAGTGGGTGGCCTCCACCGTGAAGGAGAAGCACATCGCGAATCTTCGGGCGGCCGGATACTTGGCCGCAGACATAGCACACCGGTTACCAGATGACGGGCAGGTCACTCCAACTCTGGGACCCCACGAGAGTGTCGTGTTTCTCGCCCACTTCGTCCGTGGACTAGGGTTCCCACTTCACCCCTTCGTCTGTGGGCTCATGTTCTACTACGGGCTAGATTTCCATGATCTAGCCCCGAACTTTGTCCTCAACATCTCGGCGTTCATCATCGTATGCGAGGCCTTCCTCTGCATCAAGCCTCATTTCGGCTTGTGGCTGCAAATCTTCTGCATGAAGCTGAAGATCGTGAGCGGCCAGCAAGCGGAGTGCGGAGGAGCCATGGTGGGCAAGATGCCCAACGTCACCTGGCTTGACGGATCCTTTGCGGAAACCATGAAGGGGTGGCAGTCGGGGTGGTTCTACATCACCGAGCCGCGCGACGCCAACTGGGCGGCGGCCCCCGAATTCCGATCCGGAACCCCCATGCGGGTCACCTCCTGGGAAAAGAAGGGCCCGTCCTGGGGAGAATCTACAAAACTGACCGGGCTTCAAAACTGTATAAAGAGCATGAAAGACAAGAACATCAAACTTGTCAACGTGATCCAGGTCATGCTCGTTCGTCGGATTCTTCCATGCCAAAGACGGGCATTCAATCTGTGGGAGTTCGTTCCGACCGAACACCAGACACTTCAGAGGCTCTACGGCATGAAGCATGAAGACACGTGGAAGGCGTTGTTCAAGGCCTCCGAAGTACCTCCTCCCACATCCAAGGACCGCAGGCTCCACGCCGCGCGGCCTCCTAATCAGGTGAGTTTTCAGGATACCACCGGATTCAGTTCTTCCCAATATATTCATGAGGGAGCCTCAAATAATTGTGCATATTTCTTTAGGATTACATGGCGATAGCGGAGCAGATTGACTGTCCGGCTCCGCTGCCAGAAGACCCGGCTGATGCTCTCCTGATGGAGATGCTGGTCCCGGCGCCCTACAAGGTGCCGGAGAAGAAGGGCGGAAAGAAGGCCCCGGGGATCCGAAAGGGTCTCCGCAATAAGGTCGCGCCAGAAGCCTCGTTCGAAGACGACGAGGCACACTCCTCCCCCGAAGAGTAAGAAGAAGAAGAGGAGGAGGCCTCCCCATCCGGAGAGGATGGGGGACCCTGAGAGGGCAGACCAGGGGGCCAGGAGAGGCCCCCGGCGCAAGGCCATCATACCCTCGTCGTCCGATGACGACGAGGCAGATTCCTCCCGCGGAGGCGGTGGAAAACAAGAAGAAACTCCACCTCCCCGTATTGGGGGGGGGGAAGAGGAAGGCCGCCCCGGAGGGGGAGGCTGGGATGTTCAAGAAGGGAAAGGCGTCCCTTCCGTACTACTCCGCCACCGCCGCCGATAGCGAGGAGGGGTGGCTGCCCAGGAAGAAGCCCCTAGTGCGATCGTAAGTATCTGCACTCTATCGTAATTCTGCTTCATAGTTTTGTTATAATGCCGAACTTGTATGTAATCCAGCCAGGGTCCATCCCGAGGTGTCGTCATCGGATGGGTCCTTGAGCGATTCGGCGATGAACTCGCTCCTGACGGCCACTACTCCTCAGCCTGCGGATGACACGGAGGTGTTGTCCCAAAGGCTCCCAAAGCGGGGGGAGGTGGCTCTGGAGGCTCCCCAAGGCGGCATTCCAAACGTCGGACACGCGGGGTTCACGATCCCCGTGGATCGTGTTGATGAGAGCCGTAGTAAGCCGGAATCTCAGCCGAACACTGTTCCGGAACCTCCCGTGGTTTCGGACTCGGGTGGGCAGCCCCTCGTTAAGGAGGTCGAGCCATCTGTGCTGAGGACTTCTGCTACGCCTGAGGCATCGGATTGTCTGCTGGAAGCGCTTCGAGGCACTTCCATGGATGAAGAGCACCGTACTCTTATGAGTGCGGTGATTCAGAAGGTTTTGTCCGCTAAGAGCGGACTAACCGAAGCTTGCACTAGCCTCCTAACAAGCTTTGAGGTAAGTAATAAAAATGTGTGAAATTACCACCTGATAGGTAGTAGCCCCTGATACTCTGTTTGGTGTTCCGAAAGAAAGACCAAACGGAGGGTCAATTATAATCCGCAGGAGTCTAACAATAAGTTTGAATGTGAATAAACAGGTTGTGTTGCTTGCCGTTGCTGTCCGTATGGCCGAGATTGCTGGATTAAAACAGGACCTAGAGCAGGCGCAGGGAGAGCTCGACCTTACGAGGAGGCAGCTTGAAGAGAACAAAGGTGAATGATTCCCCTCTCTCATGTAATGAAGGATAGATAAAATTGGTTATTATAACGACGAAGCGTCATGAATTGGTAACAGGGTCCACCACCGAAGTGGCATCTCTGAAGAAAGAGTTGTCCGAGGCCGAACACAAGGCGGCCTTGGAATGCAAGGAGCACGAAAAGTAAGATGCTAGAGTGGGCGAGGTACAACAAGAGCTCCAAGAGCTCAGCAAAAAGTTCGAGTCTGTGGAGCATGAGTTTAAGGCGAAAGAGGCCGAGCTTGGGAAGGCCCTTGCTAGTATAAAAGACGCCAAGGCCGAAGCCGAGAAGGCACAGCAGGAAATCCAGGAGGCCAAAAAGATAACGGTGGGTAAGAAATTATTTACGCAAAGCAAACATGCGGAGGAGGCGTTTCTTTTACTTACATGAGTCCGGAGCTCTCCAGGGGCATTTGCAGATCTGCCACGCAGCGTATCAGATGTCACGGAGTTCTACCGTGCCCAGGAGGGGAGCTCAACGGAGAAGCTATTCTGGTCCCAGTATATTCGGGCCGAACATCCAACGCCTCTCAGTGACCAACTAAAGCAGGTGGTCGAACTCCACAGGGCGGCCGAAGTGGCTATGAAGGATTTCATAGTCCGGATGTGGCCCGGTGAGCTCCTGCCCACCAGCTACTTCGGCCTGATCAAGCGGATGGTGAATGCCTATCCGCGACTCGAAGTCATCAAGCGATCCGTTTGCATTGAGGGTGCCCGCCGGGCCTTTGCCCGTGCGAAGGTGCATTGGGGCAAGTTGGATGCGGAGAAGCTGGTGAAGGACGGGCCGGCGGAGGGCAAGGCTCATCTCTATCTGGAGAAGTATTACGATGGCGTTATGAAGGGTGCTCGCCTCGTGGCCGATGAATGTACCAAGGACACAATTTTGGAATGTATTCACTTCCGTCATGTTTGTAATATAAGGACGAAGTTACTTGCGCTATGTAGCACTTTTGTTATTTAAAATATTACCTTCTGTGCGGCTGTTCATAAAATACTAAAAGTAGGCCAGTCGTCGGCTTCCGCCCCCTTGTAACTAGTACTGGGGTGTTCGTGGAAAACCCGGACAATCTTTATCCAAATGTTTGGTCCCTTAAGGAGGTGTCCGGTGCAGCAAACAATGCAATCGGACTATGCAGCTTTATAACCTTCACTTAGCCATAGAAGTCTACAATTTTAAATTTCAGCGAAGCCCCTAGAATCCGAAAGGCCGAATTGGGGCGCTATATATGCCTAGATCGGACGAAGCCGATTTATCGCCTAAAGCGGAAAAATCTTTCGGCTTTCTCTACTGAGGTGCTCGTCCGGAAGAGCGACCAGCTCAAAGAGCGACCAGCTCACATCACATCATGCCGGTCAGTTTTCGGCTTTCTCTACTGAGGTGCTTGTCCGGAAGAACCGGGACACAATCGCAGTAGTTATCCTTGCGCTACCTTAGCCGATATAACGGATCGTAAGGCACCAAAACGAGGGAGCCGGGCTAACCCAACTGTAGACCCAAGACATGATTCGGAGCTGATGCATATAGTGCTATAAGTTCGGGGTGCTGCACTGTTGAAAGTGTTCGAACTTGTCTTGCAGTATTATGGGGTGCCATAAGAAACCCCTGGCAAACTGGACGTACCAAGGTGTACCGATGCAATATCAAATAAACATTTGTGCGAAAAAATGCTCAAATAAGAATAATAAGCTGACACTATATATGGTCTCCCATTGATGAATAATATGTTTAAGCATATGTTTACAATGAATGCACTCAGCGGAGATAAATAGGATTATTTGACATATCCTATCCAGGGGCAAGCTACGTACACATAGATAAAACAGGTATAATGATCGTAAATAGATTCCACCTGGGTATTTCCTTATGTACGCAAAGCCTGTTGCCTCCTTGGTTTTCTCTCCTATGTAAGTCCAACGATCCGGCTCTTCTGAAGAGGCTGCACTAAAGCAATGTCCTGAAAGGTGGAAGGAAGGGTTATGAAGGTATGTGGCGGTGATACTGCACCATTGAATGTGCCACTGTTGCGCCTCCGCTTGTGCCCATGGTATTTTGAGTGCGCAATTGTGTACGCGTGGCACGAATGCTGCTTTGATGGGATTTGAGCGGAGGCCGGACTGCTAGTCGCGCTCTTGGCGTGCCTGGCGATCCTGTTGCGGGGTGCTCCAAACTCGCTTGACGGTGCTTGAGGTTGTCGCTGCTGGATTGGTGGTTTGCCGGAGGAGGCCGCATTGTACTTCTGCCGCGAGGGCTGTAGTATGCTCTTCTGTACGGAGAGAGTGGTCCATGTTTCCGTTGACTGTTATGACCCCGCGCGGGCCTGGCATCTTGAGCTTGAGGTATGCATAGTGTGGTACCGCATTGAATCTAGTGAATGCGGTTCGTCCGAGCAGTGCATGGTAACCACTGCGGAAAGGGACGATATCAAAGATTAACTCCTCGCTTCGGAAGTTATCCGGAGATCCGAAGACCACTTCCAATGTTATAGAGCCCGTACAATGGGCCTCTACTCCAGTAATTACACCTTTAAAGGTGGTTTTGGTGGGCTTGATCCTTGAAGGATCGATGCCCATTTTGCGCACTGTGTCTTGGTAAAGCAGGTTCAGGCTGCTGCCGCCGTCCATAAGGACTCGCGTGAGGTGGAATCCGTTGATGATTGGGTCTAAGACCAATGCGGCTGAGCCGCTGTGACGGATGCTAGTAGGATGATCCCTACGATCCAAGGTGATCAGACAAGCTGACCATGGGTTGAATTTGGGGACGACTGGCTCCATCGCGTAGACGTCCCGTAGTGCTCGCTTCCGTTCCTACTTGGTGATGTGAGTGGCATAGATCATGTTGACCGTTTTCACTTGGGGGGGGGGGTATTTCTTCTGTCCCCCCATGTTCGGACGTCGGGGCTTCTCGTCATCGTTGCTGTGCAGCCCCTTGTCCTTGTTTTTGGTGTTTATTTTGTTGGCCTGTTTAAATACCCAGCAGTCTCTGTTGGTGTGGTTGGCTGGCTTGTCTGGGGTGCCATGAATTTGGCACGAGCACTCCAGTATACGGTCTAGACTGGACGGTCCCTGATTGTTTCTTTTGAACGGCTTCTTTCGCTGACCGGATTTGGATCCGCTGAATCCGGCATTGACTGTCGTGTCTTCGGTGTTGTCGCCGTTGTTCCGTCGCTTATGTCTGTTTTGCCGTAGCTTGCCATTATTTTCACGGACGTCTGAAGTGCCAGAATGTGGCGTAGTGCTGCTGCGAGCCAACCAGCTGTCCTTTCCCACGCAAAAGCAGGTCATTAGTGTCGGGAGAGCTGCCATGGACTTGGGTTTCTCCTGGCCGAGGTGTCGGGTGAGCCACTCGTCGTGGATATTATGCTTGAAGGCCGCCAGGGCTTCGACGTCCGGACAGTCAACTATTTGGTCCTTTTTAGTTAGGAACCGAGTCCAGAATTTCCTGGCTGATTCTCTGGGCTGTTGAGTAATGTGGCTCAAGTCATCGGCATCCGGAGGTCGCACATATGTGCCTTGGAAGTTGTCAAGGAATGTGTCTTCCAGGTTTTCCCAACTGCCAATGGAATTTGCGGGCAGGCTGTTTAGCCAGTGTCGGGCGGGTCCTTTGAGCTTAAGGGGAAGATACTTGATGGCATGTAGTTCGTCTCCGTGGGCGATGTGGATGTGGAGAAGGAAATCTTCAATCCATACCGCGGGGTCTGTTGTGCCATCGTATGATTTGATGTTTATGGGTTTGAACCCTTCTGGGAATTCATGATCCATCACTTCATCGGTGAAGCAGAGGGGGTGTGCGGGCCTCTGTGCCGGGCTATGTCGTGACGCAGTCCGGCTAGATCTGGCTGGTTGTGTTCGGCCCGACCAGATTTACTTTTAGTGTATCCGGTATAACGGTCATCGTTATGTGCTGTAGCGCGCCTCCGTGATCCGTAGATCGATCTTGGTTGTCCTGCGGTGTTATCCAATCTATCGAGCAGGTCCTGAGCATTGCCCCGGGCCGTAGTAAACTGGCGTGGGGGTGCGGGCTGGTATACAGGCTGATATGCCATTTTATCCCGACCTCGAGGCGGCCGGTCAGCCGTGTGGCGCTCGAGTCCATATTCCTCGGCTGCCAGGACTTCTGTCCATCTGTCTGTGAGCAGGTCTTGATCAGCTTGAAGCTGCTGCTGCTTCTTTTTCAAGCTCCTCGCAATCGCAATAAGCCGGCGCTTAAAGCGCTCCTGCTCCGCTAGGTCCTCAAGCACGCCGAACTTGTCGTCGTTGAGGCTAATCTCGTCTTCGGAGGGGGCATGTAGTTGTCCTCCTCTGGATACCCGTCCGTTGCCTGTTCATCTGGGCTGTCCTACCCATCTTCCTGCTCGGCCTGCTCGAAGGCGGCCTGATCGGGATTGTATTCATCTTCGGCACCATCCGGATTGTTTTCGTCTCTGCTGCAGGTATTGCCGTGTTGGGGCTCGGAGCAGCACTGGCGACGCCCATGCTTTGCCTTCTTCTTGGAGGGGTTATCCTCCATTGCCTCATCGCCATTGGTTTCTTTCAGAGTGTCCACCATATATATATCGTATGAAGAGGTAGATGTCCATCGCCCTGTGGGCGGTGGCTCCTGTACTTCTCCTGCATAGTCGTCCATACCGTCGATGTCTTTGGAGTCGAAGTCAAGCACGTCGGTTAAATCATCGACCGTGGCAATGAAGTGGGTGGTGGGTGGGCAGCGAATTCCTTCATTGCCTGCTTCCCACTCAAGCCGGACATAGTGCGGCCCAGAGCCTCCTAACAAAGAGAGAGACTTTAATGAGTTCAGCATGTCACCAAAGGGCGAGTGCTGGAAGATGTCCACAGCGGTGAACTCCATAACTGGAGCCTAGCTAGGCTCGGCGGGCTCAGGAGCGCGCGGACTGGAACCTACAACCGGATATGAGTCCGGGGGTCTGGAATCAAATGCGTCTCTAGGGGTGAGGCCTGGGTTCGACTCTACCGTCAATGAGTGTGCCGCTTGTGGAGCGGGGTCCATCCACCCATCCTTGGGCCATGCAATCTGCTCCGAATTTAGGTCCGGGGCCCCTGCAGGGGTGATATCTCGAGCATTGTCCGACAGCAGGCCTAGGCCGTGCTCATCGCGACTGTCCGACGCTCCTGGCACAGGCCAGATTCTGTTGAAGATCAAGTCTCCGCGGATATCGGCCGTGTAGTTCAGGTTTTTCGAACCTGACCTGGTAGCCGGGCGCATAGCTATCGATCTGCTCCAGATGGCCAAGCGAATTGGCCCACATCACGAAGCCGCCGAACACAAAGATTTGTCCGGGGAGGAAAGTCTCGCCATGGACCGTGTTGTTGACAATTGAAGGCGCCATCCAGCCTCGAAGCGACGACACAGAGGAACTCTCAATGAAAGCACCAATGTCGGTGTCAAAATCGGCGGATCTCAGGTAGGGGGTTCCGATATGTGCGTCTTAGGCTGATGGTAACAGGAAGCAAGGGACACAATGTTTACCCAGGTTCAGCCCTCTCGATGGAGGTAAAACCCTACTTCCTGCTTGATTAATATTGAAGATATGAGTAGTACAAGAGTAGATCTACCACGAGATTGTAGAGGCTAAACCCTAGGAGCTAGCCTATGATGGTATGATTTTAATTGTGATCGGCCTTCTAAGGACCATCCTCTCCGGTTTATATAGACACCAGAGAGAGCTAGGGTTTACACGGAGTCAGTTACAAGGAAGGAAATACAGTATCCGGATCACCAATCTTGTCTTCCACGCAAAGGAGAGTCCCATCCAGACATGGGCCGGAGTCTTGAGTCTTGTATCTTCACGCTTCAATAGTCCGGATGATGTATGTAGTCCGGCTGTCCGGATACCCCCTAATCCAGGACTCCCTCAGCTGTCGCCATCGGCAAGGGAGGGAATCCACTACCGGCGCAGCTGTTCACTTTCCACCCAGCAGCGGCGCGGGAGGGCCTCTGACCCCTTCTTCTTTGCCGTTGTTCCGTCGCCCACCGAACCACGCCCCAAGAACCTTAAGGTATAATTTACTTACTCCACATGCATTGCTCTAGCTGCATGTATACCATAAATCTAGGACGTGGTTCAAATAGGAAAGGAGTGGGAAAAGTTGTATATAGCATGAATCAGGGACGTGGTTCAAAGAGGAAATGAAGGGGGAAAGTCGTATAGGATGAATCTAGGACGTGGTTCGAAGAGGAAAGAAATGGGGGAAAGTAGTGGGGAAAGTTGTATCGCATAAATCTAGGACATGGTTAAAAGAGGAAAGGAAGGGCCGAAAGTACTAGTTCAAAAAGGAAAGGAAGGGACAAGGCTATACAGTGTGAGCAGGACTAGATTTGTTGCGCTCATATAGGAAAAGGTGTCTAGAGATAACAAAACTGGTACCAACACAAATATGCTCCTTGGTTGTTTGTTCTTTGTTGCAACAGACTGTGCATGACCACAGTACATCGGTAGATGCACATGGTGCTGGTGCATCCACTGTCCCGTGCAACTCATTAGCTGTTGTTAATCCAAGGCCCTGTTTGGTTAAAAACTCCCTAGTCCCTACTTGCTTGGTTCCAGGGACTAAACATGGACTAGAGGTTATTAAATGACATGCTAAAAGACCATGTTACCCCTAGTAATGAACTAATAGAGAGAAGGTGTGATGCGTGGCAGGGGCAACTATTGGAAAAAATCCCAAAAAGACTCCCTCGGGGTCTTCTTTCTTTAGTCCCAAATGCCCAATTTTAGTCCCTAAAAGTCCCTCCTGTTTGGTTTAGATGGGACTGACACAGAGTTTTTTTAGTCCCTACACCAAAATGTCCTTGTAAACAAACACCCTCTAATAATGCCGCTGGAAAATTGATGCAATGCCACAGTTAAAACAAAATTACATGTTTAACGAATTTTATTGTTAATATAATCTCTATGTTAATATTAATCAATGCCACCGTTTGAGAAATGCTACTGTCTTGCTTTCTTTCCCATTTAGATAAGGTAGATGCTTCTTTCTGTTGGCTTCTATGTCATCCACCGTTATTGACCACTAATTGTTTGCTTTGCACCTCTGTGTAAACAGGGTTATCTACTTCACCTCGTTGCCATTGTGACCTTTTGTTGCACTGCACAAAACACTTTTGTTTTAAGAGTGTTTTGTGCAGTTCAACCAAAATGTCACACCAACAACCTTGCTTGATTGCTTGATCTTAGTGGAACTGCACAAGAGGAGATCTTACTTCCTATCTGTTAAGGCGAATTTGGTTTAGATCTTCTTCTTGTGAGTTGTTTGAATTCCGCATCATGAGAGGTCAATACTAGCCTTCTTTCACATGATTCTGCAGTGTGCTTTCATATGTTGTGCTACTTGTACGATAATGTTGCTTGATTTTAGTGAACTGCACAAATGGAGACAAGACTTTCAATCTGTATGTGCACTGTAATATCCCTTTGAGGTAAGATAAGGATATTTCACAACTGTTGGCATGTATTTTGCCACTTTCATCAGAAAATTAAGTTTAGTACTATACTTGTGCTCCCTAATTGACATGCCAAATCTTACATTGAAGGCGAAGCTTGTCTGCTATTGAACCAAGTGATGAAGGGGAAGAACAAGCGGAAGAAAAACAAAAATCAACTCCCGGTGTTGTAATGAAGCACTGGAACTGTGATGACACAAGTAATGATATAGTTTTGCATCTTAGTTTCTTGCTATGGCTGGAATGAGCAATTGTTTTGCCACTGAATTGATGCCACTCTTAATGTAATACGTAATTATCTCTACTTGTGCAAACAGGGATCTTCTTTGAAGATACCATATATTTTAGTGGAACTGCACAAGAAGATGTTGGAAACATTAAACTAATCGAGGAGTATATAGTAAGCATGGCCACCACCGTAGATAGCAACAGATGGTTCCGGAGAAGTGCTTCATCTGTATGCTCTACACAATAAGCCTCCTGACAAAGGTTGGTACTCGCCCACTGATTTCATCCATATGATTGAGCTTTGTCATCTCTATTGGTGTTGTGCTACTGTTTAGATACTGTCATGAAAAAGTGGTATTGTCCTTGAGAAGTGCTTCATCTGTGTTGTTTTAAATATTTCCTTCCCTTTTTTTGAGCAAACAGGGATGCTAGCATTTAGTAGTCCTCTTGTCTTTGCACAACAGGATCATCTTCCTCTGGAGAAGAATATGGAGTACGTGAAGTGACTAGTTCCGATTATGCCAGGGTGAAGAAGCCCTGTCTATCTTCTCATCGGAAGGAGCAGTTGAAGGATGGTTACATTACTCCCCACAAGACCAAACTAACTTCAGCTCAGAAGGACTGACAAATCTCCATTTTTTTGCTGTGATGCGCGAGTACAATGTTCTAGGATTCTTTCTGGTGAGTTCCACTTTTCTAAAAGTGTGCTCTACATGGACCATGTATGTGCCTGTTGAAACTGTCAATTCATAGTACAGTTTGCTTTATACTAATCACTTTTTTGTATTTGTGCAAACAAGGGTGCTCAGCTTGATTTCAATGGGAACTGCACAAAATGTTCATGAATACATCGAATCATTCATTTCCACCACAAGAAAGGAGGTGCCGATAAGTTCAAGGCGTTGCAACATATAAGGGTGAAATCATACAAGCTACGCGCGAATTTGGTTGATTTTGGTGGAACTGCACAAAAAGAACAGCTGGTTTATTTAGCACGAGGTGCCATGTCAATGTCCGAAATGATGGCAAACCGTGCCCATTCCACAATCGTAGGCATTTGATATTTTGGAATGAGACAACCTTGTCAAATTTTGCTCATTGATTTTAGCAAGACATGCGTTTGATATTTTCGAATGGGACGCCCTTTGTTGTCAGCAGCGTCGATCAGTTTTTTCTTTATTCTTTAGTTGTGAAGTAAATATTGCCTCTGACATGTGAGTCGCTGAGATGCATAATCATCAATTGTTTTGAATGTTCTCTATGAATTGCCAGGCCTGTGTGTTTGATTGCAATGTACAGAAATGCTAAAAAGCTTCTCAAACTCTTTGTACTCCTTCTGTTCCTTTTTACTTCTCACATTGTGAAAGTGCATACTTTTTGTATAAGATTGGTCAAAGTAGAGATACTTTGACTGCAGACAAAACTTGTATGCAGACTAGAAAGGACCGGAGGGAGTACATGTGGAACTGCTGCAAACGAGGTGATGACCCTGGGAATAATGCTAGTACGTATTGTTTTGCATGTTCATCCAATGCCAGTGATACAGGAATTCGAACTAATCGAAATAAATTCATTCATACACGATCGGATTTCATATAAACATGCCGAATTTCATTACATTTCATACATTCTTCAACTAAAAAGGGGTGCACTGGACGTATAATTAATTAACCGAAGCTACCCACCTGTGTCCCGCTAAGCCGAACAGAAGCTTCAGTGACTTAACTGTAGGTGCAGTTGCGTTACTGACATGTGGCATGTTGGGCCCACGTGTCAGTCAGCCAACTGCACCAGCAGTTAAGTAGAAACAGCGTTCTTCTCCAGCGCAGCTCTCCGACTCCACATCGCTGCCAAGAGTCAATGGTCAACCCGCCTAGCTTGGCTTCAACCGGAGGGTTGAAGCGGTGGCCTTACTTGGACCCGAGCGGCTACGACCTACCGTGTTCTACTCTTCCTCGTTTTCTGTCGTCGAATTAACACGTCAGATGTCCTTAGTGTGAGGACTTAGCCGCGAGGCCAACACATCTATGTGGTAGCTTGAGAGGGGTTGAGCGGAATTGAGAGACACAACACAAGACAAGGGTTTAGACAGCTTCGGGCCCCGGGAAACATCATCCGGTAACAACCCTACATGTTGTTTGAGGCTAGATCTCATTATCATCACGAGGGAGTCGCCGTAAACCGGCTCTCCTCTAGTTGTGTCTAGCCCTAGAGATTGTTTCTTGTTGCTTGTCCCCTCCTTTGGGAGCCCTGCCCCTCCTTATATATGTTGAAGGGGCGGTTTACATGACTAGTCCTAGTTGGATTAGGATTACTCTATTACAAGTGGAGTCCTAGTCTTGCTCCCTTTGTAGGAGAATAGTCATTATGCTTTCCTCATAAACCAGCCCACCATTAAACGTGAACCGGCCTTCTGGGCCTTCAGCCTCGTCATCCATTTGACCCGCCCGCTAGGTTACTAATGAACCGCCAAGATCGGGCGGGTTACACATGAATCACCAAGCTCCGGGCGGGTTACCAGTGAGTCGTCCTGTCCGGCCAGGTTATACTTCCGGCCAGGTTACGCCAAGGGGTATATCCCCGACATTAGCCCCCAGTTTAATTTGGATTTATCCATGTTAAACTGATTTGCAACATAAACACAAGAACAAATTTGGCAGGTTGTTCTCCGGTTTAAATATTATTATAAACCAGCACTTGATCATCCTTAAGTCCTTGTCATTTCTTCCTTCTGAAAAATCCGAGTCAATAACCATCTTCATAATCAATTTGCTTGCAGAAGATATTTTATAAATAAAGAATCCATTTGCATCGGCCTTCAATGCTCTGAAAAAATATTGGTCTTCAAATATTCAACTGATATTCACCCGTTTGGAAATGTAGAACTTGCCGGTTTATGATTACCACCATTGTCGGTTTATAAAAACTGATAATTCTGGGTCATGATTGTTGCCAATGTTGGTTCATGATTGTTCCTAACGCCAGTTCATGATTGTTGATGATGCCGGGTTGCAGACACAAGATCATAATGATTGGTGACGCCGGGTTAATCTGGTTTGATCAAAACAGAGAATTTGAAAATAGTTCTTCGATAATAATAGAATACCTGTAGCCCCCAAGTCTTGAATAGAACAAAGTGATGATTTGAGACTTGTTTCCATATAATTACTGCCACCTTAAAGAAATCCATGTTGTTCATCTCAGTCACTAGCAAAAAATGGAATACTCCATATATGTAGCCCCCAAGTGCCGGATTGTCATGCTTGCAGCAACCTGGGACTTGAAATTGTCTTATGCTCATAAAAACTTCAACCAGTGTAACCCCCAAGGGCCGGGTCATTATGCAATAATGAGCAGGGACTTTGTAAATATAATCATGTAGATTTGAGCAATGATGTATAGCCCCCAAGGGCCGGCTCAGTAAGATAATATTGAGCTGGGACTTGATATATAGTTCAATGAAAATGACATCATATGATGTAACCCCCATCTTGGGGCTTGAATCCACGTCCACAAGGTTAAGAGCCTTGTACTTTACCAACTGAGCAGTGGACCCTTCAATATAATGAATAAAAAGCTTTGTACCTTGAATTGTTGACAAGAGCAATTGGTAGCCCCCAAGGGTCGGCTCATTACGATGTGATGAGTCGGGTCTTCAACAAGGTGAGAAAACAATGACTTTGCATTATGCCCCAAGTGTCATGGTGCATCCTTGCAGCGACATGAGACTTGTGTATTTGATATAATCTCAACTTCAATAATGTAGCCCCCAAGTGCCGGGTCATAAGCCTGCAGCGACTCGGGACTATTCCTTCAATTGTAGAATAAATAATATCCATTGATAATATAATAGCCATTGCGCTAAAGCAACTTTGAAAACCTTAATCATAATACTGGTTTACTGATAACCATAAAATCCAGCCATGTTGGCTATTTGAAGATTTGAATAATATAATCCAATGATTTATGAGCGCATGATTCCAATGACGCAACCCAAATATATACTGGCAACTTATAATCCCAAGCCAGTCCGGGTTAGTAAACACTGGATAATTTATCATCATAATGGCAACTTATAGCCGAAAGCCAGGCCGGGTTAATAAACATCAGTGATTTATAATTATGCTTTATTCAACCTGTTTCTGCATACAAGTTTAAAGTGTCCTGGCGGTTTACCGCCGGACGGGTCATAATGCCCAACATACAACCGGGTTTATAACCAAGGCTGCACTTAAGAGTAATCAAATATGAAATATTTCATACCTGTGACATTGAATCACATCGTTGGTTTTACCAACCTTTTGTAGTAAGGGTGATAACCCAAATCTTGAGTGTTGATAACTCCCACCATGCCGTGCTGGTGCATAATAAGCCATGCCGGATTATGATAAACACCGGATGATCATCCTGGCGACTTATAGTCAAAGCCAGACCGGGCTAAGAAACGCCGGTTTATAATTGATTATGTGCTAACAACTGACAGTTGAAAGCTACGTCGGGTTAAAAAACACCGGGTTGATGTAATGACTTATAGTCAGGTCGGGTCAATAGACGCCGGTTTAACCAAAACCTTTATCAAAGGAGATAAAGCTTTGCAAAAACAAAATCAAAAAAAATTTGTAGTCGAGGCTTTTCAAAGGCTGCCAGTTCCAAATTCGAGGCTTTTCATGGGCTGTCAGGCCACTGAGTTAAACCATTTTACAAAGCCTTTTAAGATGGGCCTCCAATTAACCAATCGTCGTTTTAACTTTGATAAGTTCAGGGTCTGTACATGATTGACTTTTCAACCGTTCGGCGGGTCATACCAGGATTACCTGGACAGGAGTGGCTTACTTGATGAAGGCAGGTTAACCCAGGGTTTTAGGTGAATACACCAGGCTTCCAAGTCGTGGCTCGATAGCCTATTACAAGGGTCCTTTCAAACTCTTTGTTGCTTTGCACAAAGAGCCCCCAAGTAATATTTTTGAGTTCTGCTCAGTGGGTGCCTATGTTTGAGCTGTGCTTAGCAACAAACTCTCTTTGGCCCCTTAAGTGATTTCCTATTGGCCTTACGCCGATCAAGAGGTGTAGCTATGGTTTGAATACGACCAAGCCCCCAAGTGATTTCCCTGGTGGCCTTACGCCAATCAAGAGGTGTAGCTATGGTTCGAATACGACCAAGCCCCCAAGTGATTTTTCTCAGAACTCGAACTTTGCGAGAGATATTTCTTCTTGAACTGGATGTTAAACTGGATTTTGAGAGCTTCAAAGCTTTGTGGGAGACATCTTTCCCTTGAACCGGATTTTAAACCGGAATCTTCATTTTTAGCCAGAAATTTTCTGACATCATTTAAACTCGAACTTGCGAGAGATTAATCCTTTTTGAACCGGAAATTCTTAAACCGGATTTGAGAGCTTCAGAGCTTTTGTTTGAAAAAAAATAGATTTCCCTTGAACCGGATTGTAAACCGGATATTTGAGAGCTTCAACACTTTATGGGAGAGAGATGTCTCTTGAACCGGATTTTGAACCGGAATCCTTTCTGATGACCCGGAACTTCTTCATTGAGCCAAGATTTTGTAACTGTCATATACTTTCTAAGCCGGAATTTTCTGATGGCCTTTAAATTTTCATCAATATAACAGTAGCCTCCGGGACCGGGTTATCTTTCCCTCCATCATCCTGGGGTTCTTAAATTTTATTGAAACTGGCAAGATTTGCTGAGTCATGTCATTGTAGCCCCCGAGTCGCCAGGTGACTCGAAGAGGTGGCTTGAGATTCTCCATATTTGACCGTGATATAAACCGGCATAAGTTGTATATCATTGGTGTTGATAGCATGATGTGAATCCACAGAATATTGAGGTGACTGCGGCGGGTTATAAATGATCCCGTATGAGCCGTGTCAGCAACTCGGCCAATGGTTCCTTCCAACTGGCTCCTTGAAGTTTAACCAAACTGTAGTAGCGACGACTTGTGTGCCTGTCCATTGGGCCATCCAGTGTAGACGGTGGCTGATAATACATAATAATTTGCCTCCAATTTGCTAGAAGAAAAACCGGGCTACCCAAGCAGTGACTCACTCATACTCAATAAACAGTTCATGCAGACAGGTGCGACCTAGTGTGTTGATGTAGACAGGACTGCAGGGGCAGACAACAAAGATGACCGCAGTATCAGAGGCGACACAGACAAATGACTCGGCCGCGGCGTTGTAAGCCGCCACGGGCAGCAGAGTCGGTCGCGGGGGCGGACGAGTGAATTGTCTGTGGTGTTGTAAACCGGCACAGGCGGGTGAGCCGGCCGCGGTGTTATTGTTGTAGACTGAGCCACAGAGGTGGCGGTTTGCACACACATTTGTTGAACATTTTCTGTGTGGCGCGGCCTCGTTGGCAGCGGGGCGGGGCCTCGGCAGAGCCGGCGATGTCCTCTGTCTCGTTGCCGGCGGGCGGTGCCTTAGCGGAGCGGTGGAATTCCTCCCCCACATTGCCGGCGGGCGGTGGCTCAGCGAGCGATGTCCTCTGCCTCGTTGTTGGCGGGGCGAGGCCTCGGCGGAGCCGGCGGTGTCCTCTGCCTCGTTGTTGGTGCAGCTGGGCCTCGGCGGAGCAGGGCCTCATCGACGCCAGTGGAGGGGGGACTCGTCAGAGCCGGCATTGTCCTCTGCCTCATCCTCGGTCTCACCAAACAGCGCCTCGCCCGCTTCATCACCCTCTTTGCTAGCCTCTTTGTAGGCGGCCGCAGCCTCCGCCACCCGCATGCGGTACCGCCAGCGCTCGAGGCGGCGCTTGTGGGCGGAGCGGTACAAGCCGAGTAGCGCCTCCTGCTCCACCCGCTCCGCGGCGATCTGCTCCTCCGCATGCAGGTGCTCCTGGAGGAGATGGTGGTTGTTGGCAGCGTCGGCCTGCGCCTCCCGGAATTGATCCTCATGCATCTGCCTCACCATGTCCATATATTGGGCACGGGCCTCGCCGATGGTCATGGTGCAATGAACCGGCGATGATGGCGCGGAGGAGGGTGTTGGCGCCGGATCGTCGACTACCATGTTCTCCATTGGGACGTCGTCGTCCTCCATCTTGCTGCCGGCCAGCCGGTCGGCAGCAATGGCTGCCATCTCCTTGTGGTCCGTCGTCCACCCGTCCCGAAGAGCGCTGCAGCGCGAGGAAGCCATGGTGGGCAGTAGTGGTGTGGACAGGAGAAAGGGAACGAATGCGGATGACTGCGGCTATGGCCGGCGTAGCAGCTTATATAGCAATGGAGGGCGGGCGGAGGGACTGGCGTGTGGCACCAGAGTAGCCACCTCGGCAACCGCGTATCATTAATGTGGGCAGCAGATGGACGGACGGATAGCACTTGTGTCGTTTGAAGGCGGAGCAATCGCCTGCACCGGGAAGCGCGGCGGGCGGCGCTGACTGTTTTGGGCAGAAAGCGCGCGCGGGCGAGGAGATGACTTTACTTGGAGAGGATGACAATGGGGACCCACCAGGTCCATAGCCTCACATACGCAAGTGTCTCCTTATTATATATATATAACTAGAATTTATTTTGCTTCCTCCTGGTTTCCTAACATCACGGTCCCACACTATTGTCAACCTATGTACTCCCTCCTTTTCGGTTTATAGGGCTTATCTTAAAATTTTAGTCAACGTGGTCAAGGAACGACTTCCATCGGACGTGGGCTGTATGTGGAGAGGCTGACAGCTGGGTCCACGGCAGCCGCAAGGAAGTGCCTCCTTATTACGTGCAAAATAATTATTCCTCCACCTGACAGCGGGGACCCACTAGACGGGCCATCGTATTTCACGAAAAAATGATTCGCCCCCTAACTGGTGGGACCCACGAGCTATATCTTTGCACGCAAGGAAGTGCGTCCGAAAAAAAATGATTCGCCCCCCTGACTGCTGGGACCCACCAACTACATCTCCGCACGCAAGGAAGTGCGTCGAAAAACAAACAATTCGCCCCCTGACTGCTAGGACCCACCAGCTACACCTTCACACGCAAGGAAGTGCGTCCGGGCAAAAAAAATGATTCACCCCCTGACTGCTGGTACCCAGCATCTACATCTTCGCGCGCAAGGAAGTGCGTCCGGAAAAAAAAACCAAAACGATTCGCCCCCCCTGACTGCTAGGACCCACCAGCTACATCTTCGCAGGAAAGGAAGTGCCTAACAGTCGGGACCCACCTGGTCAAAGCGTATGTAGCGTTGTCATTCTGGTCGCCAACGTGTACGTACATACTGGTCGTTGTAGAGGCGCGCACGTGTCGTAGTAGAGGCGCGCACGTAGCATGTACACGTACGTACAGCGGCCAGGGTACATGAAAGAAAATACGGCCACGTACATACATACGGGCAGGATCTCGAATGCCTACTCGCGCATACGTACGGCCAGGGCTCGTGTAAATGGCTGGGTCGGAACAGAGAAACAACATCGTAGTCGTGTTCATGGGGAGGCAACGGAACGTGTCGTGTTCATGGGGAGGCAACAGAATGCGTCGTGTTCATGAGGAGGCAACGGAATGCGTCGTGTTCATGGGGAGGCAACGGAATGCGTCGTGTTCATGGGGAGGCCACGGAATGCGTCGTGTTCATCAGGAGGCAACGGAATGCGTGGGGGCCAACCGGCTGGGTCGGAACGGAATGCGTGGTCGTGTTCATCGGGAGGGCTTGGACGGAACAGGCGATGGAAACGAGGCCTGGCGTAGCACAGAACGGAGGAAACGGACCTCCTACGTTCAGAACGGGGTCCTGTTGATCGGGAGGGGTGTGGCGTACCGCAAAACAGAGGAAACGGACCTCCTACGGTCGAAACGGGGGTCCTGTTGATCGGGAGGGGTGTGACGTACCACAAAACGGAGGAAACGGACCTCCTACAGTTGAAATGGGGTCCTGTTGATTGGGA
>NC_041391.1:212001845-212006216 GCF_002162155.2 Triticum dicoccoides | reverse complement strand
ATGCTCACTGTTCATCCAATCGATCGGCTTTAGTTAGCAGCAGTAGCGAAGGAATCGCTCGATCGGGTTCAGTTAACAGACATCGATCGATCGCTCGGGTTCAGTAGCATGTAGCCTGCAGTGCAATCGCTCGGGTTCAGTTAGAGCCCAACGCCTCGCTCGGGTTCAGTTTGAGCCAACTCCTCGCACACATGCACGTACGTGTATGAGAAAAACGCGCATCGCTCGGCCCCCGACCGCCCACCTTAACCGGGAACTGCCCGAAATTTTCCTCGCCCTCGCTTCTAGCACAGTTTTTTCCGTCATGGACGGCCCAAAGAATGTCATGCAGCTGCGTCTCTGTCCCGCCTAGGACGAAATGCCCATTTTCTGTCATGATTTTTTGTCATAGAAGTAGGAGCCCACCACATCTATGATGATACCAGGTTTTGTCACAATTATCCTCATAGAACTGTCATATGTATGACAAAAAAAATTCGTTCGGCCCATGTAACGCCCCGGATTTGATGCGCCAGGTGTCTACTAGTTATTCGCCATAGTTGCCATGTCATTTGCTTGCGTGTTGCATTTTGCCATGTCATCATGTGCATCTCTTTTTGCTTACGTGTTCGTTTCATGCATCCGAGCATTTTCCCCGTTGTCCGTTTTGCAATCCGGCACTCCTATGTCCTCCAGCATCCCCCTTTTTGTCTCTTGTTGTGAGCAGGTGTTAAACTTTCTCGGAATCGCCCGAGGTTTGCCAAGCGGCCTTGGTATAGCACCGGTAGACCGCCTCTCAAGTTTCGTGCCATTTGGAGGTCGTTTGATACTCCTACGGTTAACCGGATAACCGCAAAAGCCTCTTTTGTTTGCAGACCAACACCCCTCCAAAGTGGCCCAAAACCCATCTAAACCCCCTCCATGCTCTCCGCCATTCGATCACAATCGCGTGGCCGAAAAACGCACCTTATTTGGAGCCTCCTAGCTCCCTCTACCTATAAATATGTGGCCCTCCCGGATTTTTCGCGCAGATGAACCCTAGCCTAATCCTCCCCGCCGCCACCGAACACGTTCGGCCGCAGCAGGACATGTCCGCCCGTTGCCCCCGACCAATCACGCCTCGCCACGTCGCCCTGCCGGCCCTCTCTCTCCTCCCTCCACCGCCACGTGGCGCGTCGCCACCGCCCTCCGCGCCGGCCCGTGCGGCTCGTCCTCGGCCCCCGCGGCCCGAGCCGGCCCCGTGCGTCGTCCCGCCTCACCCGCCTGCCCGACGCCGCCTCGCCTTCTCACCGTCGGCCGCCGCCACGGGCGCCGCCCCGCGCCCCGCCGTCGCCCCTCTACCCCGTTGCCGGTCACCCCGGGCTCCGCCTCCTGCCGGCTCCGCCCCCTCGTCGATCATGCCCCCGCGCCTCCCCTCTGATCTGGCCCCGCCGGCCGTCGTCGCCAACTCGCCGGTCGCGAGCTCCGGCGACCGCGCCCCGCGCCTTCCGCGCCGCCCCTGCCGGGATCCGGCCGGATCCGGCCAGATCCGGCCCGGAGAGCCCCTTCCCCGACCTCCTCGACCTCCTCCGGTCATCTCCCTTGCCGCTGTCGGTTTCTCCGGCGAACCTCGAAATCCGTGCAGATCTGAGGTTGACTTTCCGCCCCCTCATTTTTTCTCTAAGCCCCTTAAATCCCTGACATTCTGATGCTATGTTTTACCTGTCATATCTTGTTGCATACTGCTCGGTTTTGTGCGTGTAATATGTCAAAATGTTCGTCATGAGATGCTCTTCATTTCATTCCATTATGCCATGCTTGTTTGAGTTCTTCTTGAAGCTCTAATCATCGTTGCAAGAGTGCTATATGATGTTAATCTGCTGAAACTGTTATAACTTGATGATTTGTCATTTTTTTTGCATTTGATGTGTGCATCCTATGAGCATGAGCTCTACATGTGTTTTGAACTATGTCATGCCATCTTTACAGGGGTGCAATACATGTATTTTTGTGAGTCTTGTGGTGAGTGCATAGAGCTCGTGAAGTAGGGTACTTGTTGTTACTGTTTTGCTAGGCTGAACCTGTTATTCCGTGATGCTATGTAAACCTGCTGCTATAAGTCATTCTATGCATAATATGGAGATGTTCACTAAGGACGTTTTGTTATACATGTCATGCTCTATCCATCCATGCCCCTTGTTGCATTTATAGCCTGCTGTAGCATGTTGTTATTTTGGTCAAAACTTGCTAAATAATGTTGCTGTCAGACTGTTAACATTAAGTTCAGTTTTGCCATGTGATTTTCTAGTGCTCCAAGCATGCTATGAACTTGCTCTTATTTGGATCACCAGAAACAATAAAATCTTTGAAAATATTGCACCTTCATTCCAAGGGTGGAAGTTCATATTTCTGGAGGAACTGAAGCTTCTCAAATATAGAATGAGGAAGAAGCAGGCGAGACAATTTTGAGTTTGGCTTCAGAGCATGTTGTAATTATTTTGTTCTTAGGCTAGTTGGTTTCTTAGTTTTTTCTTTCTTCTTCTGTATTTCTTTTATGTCTTTCTACTTTTGTTTCCTAGGCTTTAGGTCTTTTGTCTTCTGGATTCTTGGGCGTACCTCAAGCCCTTTAGACACCTTTGTTTCTTTGCGTTTTTATAATTAATAAAAGTTGCATGGGGTTTTACCCTACTGTTTATAGTCAAAAAAAACTTGCTCTTACCATGCTTAGCTTTATAAACATGTCTTCTTACTGTTTGTCACCATGTAATGCCATGTATTAATCTATGGTGGGTGGTAGAAGCTCACCAACATGCCTACTTATTGTTGTTTCTGCCATGTATGAATCTGTCATATAACTTGCTATGTTTACATGGGTGCCATCATATTTTATGTGTCCTTTTGGCCCATGGTCAGTAAAGGAATTTTGTTCTATGCAATCAGTAGATTCAGACCATGCATTTATTTGTCATGTTAAGTTACTGTAGCATGTTGTTTGATAGCTCTAAACATTGCAACCTGATGTTATTTCTGCTAAGTCTGAAACTGTTATTATTTGCAATCTTGTCATGTCTATTTGAGCATGTTCTAGTAAATTATGGAGATAGCTCAATGTTCATGTTTTGTTATGCTTTACTTGTACATCATGGTCATGTCTTTTGTTTTCATGTTCAGATGTTGTAGCATATTGTTTTGATGCTTGCAAGATGCCTAGTTGCTGTTTTGGACAGATTGTTGTTATGACTTGTATAGAGTGTATGTGTTGAACCGTTGCTCCATTTTGAGTGTGCTCTATATGAAACTTGCTTGATTTTGCATGTATTTTTATATTATCATGTTGCATCCTTATTTTGAGGTGTTTTCTTGATGTTTGTATGCATTTTGCATCAATGCCATGTTTAACTTGTTTTGCTCATATCTTCTAGGCCGTAGCTCCGAACTAAACGAACTTTATATGTAACTTGACTAGAATCTCGTGTAGATTATCTTGGTGCATCTTACCTTGCTGTTTAACAACTTGAACATAAGATTTATTCAGCTCTGGACCAATTTCGAAATTTGCATATGAGGACTTGCCGGAATTGTTATATGTTGCTTCCGGCCTCATTTAAACTTGCTTTGATGTGTTGCTCTTGTTTGCATCATCTCTTGCCATGAGTATCTTGATGTAGCTTTGTCATGCATCATACTTGGTTGAGCATCATGTCTTGTTCATGTGTGGTGTGTTTACCATGTTGTGTGCTTCTTCTCAATAGTTCCCGTTTCGTTGCGATCGTGAGATTCGTTCGTCTACGCTTGGTTCCTCTTCGTGGCTTCATCTTCTTCATGGACTCATTCTTCTTCCAAGTAGGATTTCAGGAAAGATGACTGCTACCCTGGATCTCACTACTATCATTGCTATGCTAGTTGCTTCGTTCTATCGTTATGCTGCGCTACCTATCATTTGCTCTTCAAGCCTCCCAATTTGCCATGTCAGCCCTAACCTTTTCACCCTTACTAGCAAACCGTTGTTTGGCTATGTTACCGCTTTTGCTAAGCCCCTCTTATAGCGTTGTTAGTTGCAGGTGAAGTTGAAGATTGCCCCATGGTGGACAGGATTATGTTGGGATATCATGATATCTCTTATTTAATTAATGCATCTATATACTTGGTAAAGGGTGGAAGACTCGGCCTTATGCCTGGTGTTTTGTTCCACTCTTGCCGCCCTAGTTTCCGTCATACCAGTGTTATGTTCCCGGATTTTGCGTTCCTTACGTGGTTGGCTGATTTATGGGACCTCCTTGACAGTTCACTTTGAATAAAACTCCTCCAGCAAGGCCCAACCTTGGTTTTACCATTTGCCTCACCTAGCCCTTTTTCCCTTGGGTTTCCAGAGCCCGAGGGTCATCTTTATTTTAGCCCCCCCCCCCCCGGCCA
>NC_041391.1:211997280-212001510 GCF_002162155.2 Triticum dicoccoides | reverse complement strand
TGTTGGTCCGAACTAGATCCCTTTGCAGCGCCCCCTCAGGGAAAGTTGAGGTCTGGTTTTAGTTGTACGGACTACTCATCTGGTGTGCCGAGAGAACGAGATATGTGCAGCTCCTATCAGGATTTGTTGGCACATTCGGGCGGCTTTGCTGGACTTGTTTTACCATTGTCGAAATGTCTTGTAAACCGGGATTCCGAGTCTGATTGGGTCTTCCTGGGAGAAGGAATATCCTTCGTTGATCGCGAGAGCTTATCATGGTCTAAGTTGGGACACCCTTGCAGGGTATTATCTTTCGAAGGTCGTGCCCGCAATTATGTGGCAGATGGGAATTTGTTAATGTCCGGTTGTAGATAACTTGACACCAGATCCGAATTAAAATGCATCAACTGTGTGTGTAGCCGTGATGGTCTCTTTTCGGTGGAGTCCGGGAAGTGAACACGGTTTTTGGGTTATGTTTGACGTAAGTAGGAGTTCAGGATCACTTCTTGATCATTGCTAGCTTCACGACCATTCCGCTTGCTCTCTTCTCGCTCTTATTTGCGTATGTTAGCCACCATATATGCTTAGTCGCAGCTGCAACCTCACCACTTTACCCCTTCCTTTCCCATTAAGCTTTGCTAGTCTTGATACCCATGGTAATGGGATTGCTGAGTCCTCGTGGCTCACAGATTACTACAACAACAGTTGTAGGTGCAGGTTTTGCGATGATCATGACGCGAGAGCAACGTTCGCTTATTTTGGAGTTCTTCTTCTGCTTCTTCTTTGATCAGGGGATAGGTTCCAGGTCGGCAGCCTGGGCTAGCAGGGTGGATGTCGTTTGAGCTTCTGTTTGTGGTTCATCTGTAGTCAGATGTTGCTCTTATGTTTTGTGATGTTGTAATCATGTGGCATTGTATGCCCTTTGTATGTATCCCCATCTATTATGTAATGTTGATGTAATGATATCCACCTTGCAAAAGCGTTTCAATATGCGGTTCTATCCTTGGTGGGACCTTCGAGTGTCTTTAGGATAGTATCGCATATTGGGCGTGACAAGTTGGTATCAGAGCCTGGACCGACCCTAGGAGCCCCCTTGATTGATCGTGTAGTTTGGCCGATGTCGAGTCTAGAAGAAAACTGTTTTTGAAGTCTAGTTATATCGGAGAGTAGGATTTCTTTTTACTCATCTGCCCCTTCATCGCTCTAGTAAGAAATCTTGACGTATGTGTTTTGAATTACTCCTCTTCCCTTTCAAACTTTCTTTAGGATCACGCAGTTGGTTTTCTGATCGTTGGTTCTCAGCTCTTTTATCCGGTGCATTTCTCGTCAAGTTGACTCGAGCCTCTTCGTCGTTGCCAAGTTTAATTCTCGGTTGTTTTCATTTCCCACCCACCCACCCCTTCTTCTTCTTGGAACCGGAGTCCGTAATCGATTATCCATCCTAGTCATGTGAAGTCTTTGCTTTCTTTCCTCAATTATTTCAACCGGTGTTTTCTCTTCAAGATATTCGTTGGTTCGCCCTTCCAAGTTTCCTTTGTTTTTCCCGCCCTCCCTCCCTTTTTCTTCCCGGAGTCTGACTCTCTCTCGACCATCAATTTCATTCGTGTGGAGCCTCTTTAGTCTTCCATCAATTGTTTCAACCGGTGAATTCTCTTTTGTTTGACATTCTTCATCTCTTTTCCGGTGGATCCAATTCAAGTTTTCGGTTGATCATATTCTTTTCCCTTGGCTCAAATATTTTCACTTGCTCGTTCGCCTCTCACCAGTTTATCCTTCCGGAGTGCTCAAGACATCTCAGGGGATTTGTCTGTGTTCGAATTAATTTGAGGTTGTCACCTCATTCAAATATTTCAATTGTTCCGGTGCATCATCTATCTGTTCAACAATCCTTTCCAATGGTGTTTTCTTCTAGTGGGCCCTAACCCACAGGTCTTTTCCCAGGATCTTACATGACTCTTCTAATTCCCCCGGAGTTATTCTCAATTCTTTTCAAGTGTGACGTAAGAATGGATTTCATCAGTCACATGCCTTCTCCAAGATCACTTTCAAATTCTTTTCATTGTTGGCTCAACCTCTTTGCTTTTCATTCTCCCGGAGTAGCTCAGTAATTTTGGTGGTGTTTCTCGTCGTCAGTTGAAGATTGAAGAAGAGTTTTTCCTCTAAATCTTGCCCGTTCTCTTGAAGATTCATGGTTCTAGCTTCATCTTATCCTCTCAAATTATTCCATTTGTCAGAAATTCCTTTTTCCCAACCATCCGGAGTATGTTAGGAGTTGTTTTTCCATTTCTTTTCATCGGAGGCCATCATTCCAGTAGAATTCTTTGTCCTCACATTCCAGCTATCGTTCTACATTATCCCAGCGCTTCGTTCAAATGTTCTTTGATCAGCTCGAGTTTCTTCCCGTTCTCTTGTATCTAAATCCCCTCTAGTATATTTGGTTCTTCTAATTTCTTCCCGGTGATCCATTCTATTTCATCAGTTTTTTCGAATTCTTACGGTGGTTCATTCAAAATTCTTTTTCTTTGATTATCATATTAATTCATTCGTTCTTCTCAATCCTTTTCAAGAAGAATAAGTAGTATGAAAAATCCATTGCTTATCATCAATTTAATTTGATGAAGGATAAGCATACAATAAATCTTATTCTTATTTCATCCAAGTGAGTATTCCCTTCCTTCGGAGTTTGTTCTTGATGAATAAATTCTAGTTCCAAGTGTTTTCATCTTTTCTTTTCCGGAGTTCAAATTTTCCTCGGCTATTTTGTCGGAACCTCCATCTAAATCACCGCAAGGCTCATCTTATTCTTTCGTCCTTCATTCTATCTCGTCATCCTTTTGTCACCGGAGTTCTTCATGGTGGTTCTTCATGATTTAATTCATTCGTCAAGAGTTCATCAAGATTTTGTTGGTGGAGTTCAAGTATCTTTCTTCTCGAGTCTCGAAGTGTAATTAATTCTCCGTATTCTTTTGAAGTGGAGTTTTGCATTTCTTCGTTCTTCTAAGCTATCCAATCATTTCCGTTTGTGTCCGGTTATCACCTTATGATCTTGAGATGTTACCTATAAGACCACGACAAGCTTATTCTTTCATTGTTGATTCTCTCAACAACTCCGTTCAACCCTTCCTTCTAAGTTCTTTTCATTCAATTCTTTCAATTCCTCCGGAGGCATTGCGTTGGTCATCTCGTCAAGTGCCATCCCATCTTGCGAAGTTCATGTTCTATTCCTTCCATTTTCAGCCGGAGTGCTGTCCAAATTTTTTCGTGTTTATTCTTATCTGCCTTGTCTGACCAAAGTGGTTTCTACTCTATCTGATTACGTGAGCTTTCGATTCTCGACATTCTCATCGTTCCTCTCTTCTTCTCGAGTGCTCTCGATTCTTTGCTTCTTTTCTTGAGTTCTTGTTTCACCTCATACCTTTCCTCTTCCATCTCGGTCCTAAGATCTCGAGACAAGATCTCTTGTTAGTGGAGGAGTGTTGTAACGCCCGGGATTCGATGCGCCAGGTGTTTTCCAGTTATTCGCCATAGTTGCCATGTCATTTGCTTGCGTGTTGCATTTTGCCATGTCATCATGTGCATCTCTTTTTGCTTACGTGTTCATTTCATGCATCCGAGCATTTTCCCCGTTGTCCGTTTTGCAATCCGGCACTCCTATGTCCTCTGGCGTCCCCCTTTTTGTCTCTTGTTGTGAGCAGGTATTAAACTTTCTCGGAATGGCCCGAGGTTTGCCAAGCGGCCTTGGTATAGCACCGGTAGACCGCCTCTCAAGTTTCGTGCCATTTGGAGGTCGTTTGATACTCCTACGGTTAACCGGACAAAAGCCTCTTTTGTTTGAAGACCAACACCCCTCCAAAGTGGCCCAAAACCCATCTAAACCCCCTCCATGCTCTTCGCCGTTCGATCACGATCGCGTGGCCGAAAACCACACCTCATTTGGAGCCTCCTACCTCCCTCTACCTATAAATATGTGCCCCTCCCGGATTTTTCGCGCAGATGAACCCTAGCCTAATCCTCCCCGCCGCCACCGAACACGTTCGGCCGCAGTAGGACATGTCCGCCCGTCACCCCAGGCCAATCACGCCTCACCACGTCGCCCTGTCGGCCCTCTCTCTCCTCCCTCCACCGCCATGTGGCGTGTCGCCGCCGCCCTCCGCGCCGGCCTGCGCGGCCCGTCCCCGGCCCCCGCGGCCCGAGCCGGCCCCGGGCGTCGCCCCGCCTCGCCCGCCTGCCCGACGCCGCCTCGCCTTATCG
>NC_041391.1:211988251-211996856 GCF_002162155.2 Triticum dicoccoides | reverse complement strand
GACCGCGCCCCGCGCCTTTCGCGCCGCCCCGGATCCGGCCAGATCCGGCCCGCAGAGCCCCTTCCCCGACCTCCTCGACCTCCTCCGGTCATCTCCCTCGCCGGCGTCGGTTTCTCCGGCGAACCTCAAAATCCATGCAGATCTGAGGTTGACTTCCCGCCCCCTCGTTTTTTCTCTAAATCCCTTAAATCCCTGACATTCTGATGCTATGTTTGACCTATCATATCTTGTTGCATACTACTCCATTTTGTGCGTGTAATATGTCAAAATATTCGCCATGAGATGCTCTTCAATGCATTCCATTATGCCATGCTTGTTTGAGTTCATGTTGAAGCTCTAATCATCGTTGCAAGAGTGCTATATGATGTTAATCTGCTGAAACTGTTATAACTTGGTGATTTGTCATTTTTGTTGCATTTGATGTGTGCATCCTATGAGCATGAGCTCTACATGTGTTTTGAACTATGTCATACCATCTTTACAGGGGTACAATACATGTATTTTTGTGAGTCTTGTAGTGAGTGCATCGAGCTCGTGAAGTAGGGTACTTGCTGTTACTGTTTTGCTAGGCTGATCTGTTATTTCGTGATGCTATGTAAACCTGCTACTACAAGTCATTTTATGCATAATCTGGAGATGTTCACTAAGGATGTTTTGTTATACATGTCATGCTCTATCAATCCATGCCCCTGGTTACATTTATAGCCTGCTGTAGCATCTTGTTATCTTGCTCCAAACTTGCTAAATAATGTTGCTGTCAGACTGTTAACATTAAGTTCAGTTTTGCCATGTGATTTTCTAGTGCTCCAAGCATGCTATGAACTTTCTCTTACCATTCTTAGCTTCATAAACATGTCTTCTTACTGTTAGTCACCTTTTCATGCCATGTATTAATCTGTGGTGAGTGGTACAAGCTCACCAACATGCCTACTTATTGTTGTTTCTGCTATGTATGAATCTGTCATATAACTTGCTATGTTTACATGGGTGCCATAATATTTTCTATGCCCTTTTGGCCCATGGTCAGTAAAGGACTTTTGTTCTATGCAATCAGTAGATTCATGCCACGCCTTTGTTTGCCATGTTAAGTTCCTGTAGCATGTTGCTTGATAGCTCTAAACATTGCAACCTGATGTTATTTCTGCCAAGTCTGAAACTGTTATTATTTGCAATCTTGCCATGTCTATTTGAGCATGTTCTAGTGATTTCTGGAGATAGATCAGTGTTCATGTTTTGTTATGCTTTACCTGTACATCATTGTCATGTCTTTTGTTTTCATGTTCAGATGCTGGAGCATATTGTTTTGATGCTTGCAAGATGCCTAGTTGCTGTTTTGGACAGATTGTTGCTATGACTTGTATAGAGTGTATGTGTTGAACCGTTGCTCCGTTTTGAGTGTGCTCTATATGAAACTTGCTTGATTTTGCATGTAGTTTCATATTATCACTAGACTGGTAACGTGCCTTGGCGCGAGGGTGCCGGTCCCAACAATATGGTCAAGCGTTGGAAGATCAAACGGCATGATGCATTACTTCGAGGCAAGTTCAACACATGTAACATGAGAACCATTTATTTCACTCTGTACTAGAAGAGTAACATCATTAAGTTCAACTGTTCAACACGGCCACGACCACCTCGACCCGCCGCTCACTCTTGTGTTGCAGCAGGGTGCTGCATCCAAGAAGGAGCATGCTACAAGGGCTCCTCTCGACACTCGGAAGGATGCATCTAACACACATCCCGGCAATGGAGTCTCACTTCTGCACGAGATCATGGTCCTTTGATGCGACCTAGTGGGGAGGCAACAATAGCTTCGTCCGCCACTCTTCAACTGTTCAACACGGCCACGACCACCTCAACCCGCCGCTCACTCTTGTGTTGCAGTAGGGTGCTGCATCCAAGAAGGAGCATGCTACAAGGGCTCCTCTCGACACTCGGAAGGATGCATCTAACACACATCCCGGCAATTGAGCCTCACTTCTGCACAAGATCATGGTGCTTTGATGCGACCTAGTGGGGAGGCAACGATAGCTTCGTCTGCCACTCTCCTCCCAAGGATGGCGAGAGGCAAAGCTCGATGGGGAGAGTAGTGGCAGCGACGAGCTCAGCGACGAAAGAGGAACTGAGAAGAGGGGAGGAAGCACGGTGACGGTTGCACAATGGGGAGTGGCAGCTAGGGTTTTTTTTCCAATCAGGGAAATGTGGACCAGGAAGAAGAGAAGAAGACGACTTCCTCACCCCTATCTGTCTTGCAGCCATCTACACGACGCCACTTACCACCCAACACGCGAAATCACAACTCGATGGGCTTTGAGAATTACACGTGGTGGCTTCCTTGTTTGACACTATTTCAATCTACAATGCTCAACTTTGATCCTACGACCGAGGTCATCCAGGAGGCAGATCCGACGGCCGAGAACGCATAAAAAAAGCATGCGCATAAAAAAAACACCCAACAACCAAGAATTTCTAAACTCCGAGGAGCCAAGGATTCTCCCATGAGTCTTGTGTGCGGCTTGCCACACCCCACCTGTGTCATCAATATCCAACCTACTAAGATATGGTTTATATTCCGAAGGTTCAGAAAAAACTAAAAAAGACCAAGAGCGCCAAAGCCCATTGCATGCAAGTGCTGCCCAAAGGATAAAGGTTCAGTATGATATATTGAAAGAAAGCCATAATTGATAATTCATCTTACTATTATCTCCGGATGATGAGTCACTGGAATAAGAACATCCATCATAGCTACACATTATTCTGTCCTCATCCAGAATCGTATTCATTGGAATTTACAACAAACTAAATATTTTCATCAAAAGAAACTGCATAAAATTCCAAACGATGGTCTTGAAAACTGCATATAATTCAAGGTGCATCCTTATTCTGATAAGGATGAAAAATAAATATACACTGGAACTCTTGTAAAATACAGATGATCAAAATTAAAAGATATCATAGCTACATGTAATTCAGTCCTCATGACACAAATTGTGTTCAAAAAGAATCTCTTCGATCTTTCAGCAAAATAGAATTTCATACCATTATAAAACAAGGGAGGAAGAGAGACTAAAGTAACAAACCTAAATATAGCAATATATTTTCATAGCAGTAACAACCCAAGCAATTAAAATTTCACACTACAGTAAGAAATCATAAGCAAAAAGAATTTTACAACAGAATAGGAGATCACATATAGGCAAAGCATGGCACCAACACATCCTGAGTGCAATAAGCAGGGGGCAAGGGAAAAGCACACAGACCTATCTGGCAGTGTGGTGTGGGGCAGCGGGGAGGGCGACGACGGCAGCGGCGGTGGTGGCAACCAGGGAGGCCCCCATTGGTGTTGTTGTCGGCGATGTTCTTCTTTTGGTCTATCTCAATGGCATGCTCCACACTTCAAAGTAGTTGCGCGAGTAGTGGCCTGCACAACCCCCCTCGGTGATGGCAAGGAGAGAGCCGGTGAGGGACACAACAGCGTCCTGCAAACCAAGATAATGGGAGGACCAGTTAGAGGGAGATCCCGAAATGAGGTAGCATTTGACAACACAAACTCTTGGAGCCCTTCAACTACACGAAATGGAAGCAAATGATGATGCTAAGCACCATACCATGATCGGGAACATGGTTCTGGTGTTGATGCACATTGTAGCAGAAGTCACCACTGCATAGGTGTAGACCAAAAAAAGCTCTTGCTTGGCCACTCGGAAACGTCACCACCCAACCAGGCTGCTCCTGAAGAAAGACACCCAAATCATAGATACATCAGTCGATATCACACAATGAGATAGTTTTAAGAGTACTCTAATTTTAATAGAAGTAGTGCTCATATCTAAGTTCGGATTGTTCAACGGGCACTCTGAATGTACTTTTTATCCTGGTCCAAATGAAACATCGATATAAACCATATAACCAAAACCATTTCGTTTTCTAAGAGTTAAAAAGAGAAGGAAATGGCTACCCTGTTACAATCCATCATCTCATCATGGAACAAAGAATAAAACAAATTAGATGCCTACACCGGGTAGTATGCACGTTGGCTATACCAAATCATTAGAGACTAAATTATTTGAAAGGATGAATAAGAAAAACAGTACACCAGTGTGAAAAACAGAACACATGTGTAGTTGGAGAAAATCTAGCGTTACATAATAATTGAGTACTCCCTCTATAAACTAATATAAGATCTTTTACAACACTAAAGAAGTCATCTACATGATCTTATATTAGTTTACAGAGGAAGTAGTTGCTAAGAAGTTTCAGGTTTATTAATCACAGCTAAGCCTGCCTTCATAAATTGTCCTCCACCAAAATACTCTTGCTTTAGGAGATTAAAAAGGATAGATGTCAATCAGTGGTGATCCTGCCCGGACTGCATGATACACCACCTCATTATTATGGTGCTAAGCTGATTTCCATGCAATGGTCTCAGTTCTTATAATCCTTTAATCTTCAAGTAAAAAAATAATGCATACATAGTACTGATGTGAGCAAATGTCTCCGTGCCAGCTCCCTCCATGGGGATAATCTTGCACATGAGGTCACCTCAAGCAATGTATTGCCACCAGCATAACTGAAGCACTTGTTCATGGCTTTAGTTATGAGATATGCAGTTAGCTGAGATAGAAATCACAAATAGGTCAGCTCACAATCTAAAGAATATAATCTTATCCAAGAAAATAGTCATCGGCATCAAAGCATTATTTAGTTCTTTACTAAGAAAGCAAACTTACAAATTACAGCCCAAACAGATAAATAAATGGTTTAGAATAAGCAGAGGTCAAGGTACTTATAGTGAGTAGAGCACAATGAGCTAGACGTCGTTCCAGCGAGATTGACAAGGTCAGCAATTTTTATTTGCAAGTTTCGACCGAGGGGCTTTATGGCACAGAAGAAGGGTGAGCACTCCGTGGCAGCAAGCTGCGTTAGTTCTCCAACCTGGCAAATCATGACTGCTACTTTGTTCTGTTGTTCGTGTTGGATGACGAAGGGGCGAAGACTCGGACGTGGTGGGCATGGACTGCAGCACAAATTCGACAGCCAACATCGACGGGACCACATCTCTGAAGTAAAAAAAATCACAAGGTAAAGTTGTAACTCGACAGAAGTGAACATAAGAGCAAACAAAACATGTAGACATTAAAATTGATTAATTTGTATTATGTCTTGTATCACTTGGGCCATCACTTTAAAATGATTTCCCTTTGACCATAGCAGTACTTGACTTCAAAGAACTAGCACTAATACAATCGGATCTATGTAGTTTGGATGAACGCCAACACATTCAATTGTTTGTTTAGTATCTAATTGAGATAAATTTAATTTAGACCTAGAGATCAAATAAGATTAATTAGAGCGCCGAGTGAGCACAACACCAGCAATCCTCCTCCAAAACCATGACCCAAATGGTAAGAATTTTATTGCTTTTTCCTCCTCATTCTGGCAATCATTCAGATTTCTTTCAGAATTAATGATCACAGGGGATTCTTTTAGAATTATTCAGATTTCTTTCATAATTAATGACCCCAGGAGATCACAGAAGAAAAACATATGTACATCATTTATGTAATATAGATGGAAGGCAAAAGTTTAGAATGATACAGTTGTATCTTATTTACCTTGTAAGAAAATGGAGTATCAGCTCAAATAATACCCTGAAACCATTGCCATGTCAGGAATGGCAGTCCAGTAAGAATTAGAGCATTCTATATAGAAAGCTTTGAACATTGAATTGGGCCATAAATAGCAAACTAACCAATATGCCCACGCAATGCAGCTCCGACCACGGCCCCTCCTGCCCCACATCCATGTTATGCTCCCTTCCCCATTGTTTCTCTCCTTCCCCTGACTTTAGCGAGCCCGCCGAGATTGCCACGCTCGTCATCTTGTGAATCATTTTGATCCAAGAATCAAGATCACACATCAATTATCATAGACATTATATACAACATACCAAATGTTGCTATAAACTATCGGAAAGACCATAGAAATAAAGTACTATCTCAAGGGAAATATCTTCAAAACTGACTGAAAAATCTTTAAAACTGAACCGTACAAACAAACAAATATATATGCTTGCATCATGAAAATACATAATTTTGATGTGAAAACTAAGAAAGAAAGCACTACCTTTTGATACGCATGCGCATCTCTAGGCTGACCTCAGCCTCAGTATCGCCGGGCTGTATCCTCTTCCGGAGCACCTCATTCCCCCAGCAGAGCCTGTCCACGGTCATCACCCCGCACCACAGGATCCCCTTGGCCACATTTTCGGTGCATCACCATTAAAAAAAGGAGATGCTCTCCATTTTAGTGCACACAAGCGTAGAGCTTCAAATATCTCACCTTCATGAAGCATAAAAACATTACTTGACTGAGTACAAAACGGAAGAGCATAACATCTGCAGTTACTCAAGAGAGTGGGGCTACTAATTAAGCATGGATTTTCATGTACCAAATGAAGATTCTAGATTTATTAACTTAACAAATTACCAGTCCTAAAGGTCGAGGCAGGTGCATGGAAACACATTTCTTACAATAAATGTCCTGATGCAGAAAAACTCACCGGTATCAGTCACGGTACATGAAGACAGAAGCAATAAAAAATAGCAGTATAAAAGGAATCTTGAAAATCCATTATAAAGGAAGAAAACTTGGTCATGAATGCACTGCTTGCAGCTTTCGTGCTAATTGTCCGCTATTGAGACAAATAAAGACAATGGCATATTCAAAATGAGGCTAAAATTATTACTGACTTAGTTCTAATTCCATATAGTAATTAAAATGCTTAGAAAGATGCGGACTACTTGGCATTTTAGGAACTGGCCACTGGAAATAACCCCATAGGGTCTCGGGTATTCGTTGTCGGACATTATTTCTACATATGACTTTTCAGCAAAACCAAGATATCATCAACCATTACTCCACTAAACAGACAGGTCAGTCACCTTTAGGACAGATTGTGGTTGCTTATATGTGTCAACAAATTACAATTTCATATGTAGGAGTGGGTCAATTCAAGCCGTTAGCAAGCAGTCACATGGCCGATTAAAAACAGATAGTTATGTTTAACAGAATTTTTATGGACCAACTATACTCAATCCACCAGTCCAGGCTATGGTATAGTTATCCAGCCTAAATACTCACATATATCAGCCATGAGTGGAAGTAGTTGACAACAAACTATGATCCTAGAAAGTATGACTAAAATTTTGTCTACCAGTGTAAAAACAAAAACACATTTGTAGATCAGCAAACAGAGGAGATGCCAACAGTGAAGTAAAACTTCATCAAGAATCATATTTTCAGGGGAGAACAAATAGTGCAGACTGTAAAAAGTATTGCTAGGATGGCTAAAGACAGTAAAAGCCTGAAACTTGCCAATTGTAAACAAACACGAAAGCAAGACACATCACAACAGAAGTAGTAGTGCAACTCCCAGATCTCTGGAACAATTTTTGCTTTGTTATATTTTTGCTCTGGAAATATAGCCAAATCCTCACTTCTAGCAGCGCATATAAGCATATCACTGAGATAGCGAGGGAAATGGCGGCCAAAGGAGGGAGCTCAGCGAGAGGAGGGAAATGGGGAACTCACCTTGGCCTTGGGACCGCTGGTTGCTGCCATGGAAGAGCTCTGAACCATGGAGCAGTCACGTACGCGTCTTTGATTGTTTGTTGCTATAATATACCATCAATTAGTACCCAAAATAGATATTCTAGATGGAGACTCTGCAAGTGCACTTACCTTGTCCAAGTCCAATGCTTTATGGCTCTGAATTCCGACAGTAGACCAAGTTCCAGGCCTAATAATGCTTCCCTCAAACTTTGTTATTTCTGAAAATCTGCATTTTACATTGAATAAATATTACAGTACATGACTTATCACAGGCAAAGAGGAGTGCAGATGAGGGGACGGGGCTGAGCTAACCTCTCGGCATAGTGGAACAGCCAGAGGTAGAGGTAGACGGGACGAGCGTCTTCAGCTCAAGCGACTGTGCCACCGCGTTCTTGACCGCCTGCGCAGCAAGCACACACGCGTGCAATTCATTCGCCGGAATTCGGGTGAGAAGACACAAGAAGAGAGGAGGGGGACGGACCTGCGCGATGAGGGCGACGAGGTGTATGAGCGCGTCGAAGTTGTCGCCATCGGAGTGGGAGGCGAGGAGCACCGAGACGGCGGCGTCGCCGTAGAGGTGTGTGTTCATGGCTCCATGCCCATCCGCACGCTTGTCGTGATGCAATCCACTTGACCTTGATGGATTTGACGTGAAGGAGACGGGGACGGCCAGGATCCGTTCATTGCCGCCGGTGTCAGCGGCGAGTGTGTCGGTGGTGAGGCTGCCGCTCGCCTCCTTCCGGCCGCCTTCCGGTGCGTGCGGGATGTGATTCCACTGCTCCTGTGGAGAGGGAGGCGCGGGTGCGGGTGGTGCTAGGGGGAGAGGAAGAGGAGAGGGAGGCAGGCGTGCGGGAGGAGGAAGGCGGCGGCTAGGGCACGACGGCTAGGGTTTGGGAGGCGCCAGATGAGGGGTGGAAGGAGGAGGCCGTGAGGGGAGGAAGCCGGGCAGCGGCGGGGCAGGGAGGGGAGAGGAGGAGGCGGCGAGGCGGGA
>NC_041391.1:211959626-211987618 GCF_002162155.2 Triticum dicoccoides | reverse complement strand
GAGGCGGGAGGAGCAGGACGCAGGGGAGGAGAGGAGGCGGAGGCGAGGCGGGAGCAGCGGGGCGCGGGGGAGGAGAGATGGCGGCGGCGAGGCGGGATGAGCGGGCGCGGGGGAGGAGAGGAGGATGCAGAAGAGATCGAGAGAGGGAAAGGAGGGGAACGGGTGGCGTGAGCGAGAGAGGGAATCAAGCTAGGTCTCTCCCATGGTAGCGGGCGCCTCTTCTATAGGCAGGAGGGAAATAACCAAAATACCCCCAGCGGGGCACCAAAATAACGCGCGGTGGCACGGCCGGGCGGGACACGGCTCATAGGGAAATATATCCGACGGCTGTAGACGATGTGGTAAATATTGGACGGCCCAGACGATCCGGCAGCGAGATCGGACGGACGAAAACGCATCAAGCGGCCCGATCCAACGGCTGAAAATCGCGATCACTGAGGAGCCTCCGGCATCCACTCGTCTCTTATTTCTGGATGTTGCATCCTTGTTTTGAGGTGTTTGCTTGATGTTTGTATGCATTTTGCATCAATGCCATGTTTAACTTGTTTTTCTCATATCTTCTAGGCCGTAGCTCCGAACTAAACGAACTTTATATGTAACTTGACTAGAATCTCATGTAGATAATCTTGGTGCATCTTAACTTGCTGTTTAACAACTTGAACATAAGATTTATTCAGCTCTGGACCAATTTCTAAATTTGCATATGAGGACTTACCGAAATTGTTATATGTTGCTTCTGGCCTCATTTAAACTTGCTTTGATGTGTTGCTCTTGTTTGCATCATCTCTTGCCATGAGTAGATTCATGTAGCTTTGTCATGCATCATACTTGGTTGAGCATCATGTCTTGTTCATGTGTGGTGTGTTTACCATGTTGTGTGCTTCTTCTCGATAGTTCTCATTTCGTCGCGATCGTGAGGATTTGTTCGTCTACGCTTGGTTCTTCTTCGTGGCTTCATCTTCTTCATGGACTCGTTCTTCTTCCTAGCAAGATTTCAGGCAAGATGGCCGCTACCCTGGATCTCACTACTATCATTGCTATGCTAGTTGCTTCGTTCTATCGCTATGTTGTGCTACCTATCATTTGCTCTTCAAGCCTCCCAATTTGCCATGTCAGCCCCTAACCTTTTCACCCTTCGTAGCAAACCGTTGGTTGGCTATGTTACCGCTTTTGCTCAGCCCCTCTTATAGCGTTGTTAGTTGCAGGTGAAGTTGAAGATTTCCCCATGGTGGACAGGATTATGTTGGGATATCACGATATCTCTTATTTAATTAATGCATCTATATACTTGGTAAAGGGTGGAAGACTTGGCCTTATGCCTGGTGTTTTGTTCCACTCTTGCCGCCAAATTTTCCTTCATACCGGTGTTATGTTCCCGGATTTTGCGTTCCTTATGCGGTTGGGTGATTTATGGGACCCCCTTGACAGTTCTCTTTGAATAAAACTCCTCCAGCAAGGCCCAGCCTTGGTTTTACCATTTGCCTCACCTAGCCCTTTTTCCCTTGGGTTTCCGGAGCCCGAGGGTCATCTTTATTTTAGCCCCCCACCCCCCGGGCCAGTGCTTCTCTAAGTGCTGGTCCGAACTAGAGCCCTTTGCAGAGCCCCCTCAGGGAAACTTGAGGTCTAGTTTTAGTTGTACGGACTGCTCATCCGGCGTGCCCTGAGAACGAGATATGTGCAGCTCCTATCAGGATTGTCGGCACATTCGGGCGGCTTTGCTGGACTTGTTTTACCATTGTCGAAATGTCTTGTAAACCGTGATTCCAAGTCTGATAGGGTCTTCCTGGGAGAAGGAATATCCTTCGTTGATCACGAGAGCTTATCATGGGCTAAGTTGGGACACCCCTGCAGGGTATTATCTTTCGAAAGTCGTGCCCGCGGTTATGTGACAGATGGGAATTTGTTAATGTCCGGTTGTAGATAACTTGACACCAGATCCGAATTAAAACGCATCAACCATGTGTATAGCCATGATGGTCTCTTTTCGGCGGAGTCCGGGAAGTGAACACAGTTTTTGGGTTATGTTTGACGTAAGTAGGAGTTCAGGATCACTTCTTGATCATTGCTAGCTTCACGACCGTTCCGCTTGCTCTCTTCTCGCTCTTATTTGCGTATGTTAGACACCATATATGCTTAGTCACTTCTGCAACCTCACCACTTTACCCCTTCCTTTCCCATTAAGCTTTGCTAGTCTTGATACCCATGGTAATGGGATTGCTGAGTCCTCGTGGCTCACAGATTACTACAACAACAGTTGCAGGTGCAGGTTATGCGATGATCATGACGCGAGAGCGGTGTTTGCTTATTTTGGAGTTCTTCTTCTGCTTCTTCTTTGATCAGGGGATAGGTTCCAGGTCGGCAGCCTGGGCTAGCAGGGTGGATGTCATTTGAGCTTCTGTTTGTGGTCCATCCATAGTCGGATGTTGCTCTTATGTTTTGTGATGTTGTAATCATGTGGCATTGTATGCCCTTTGTATGTATCCCCATCTATTATGTAATGTTGATGTAATGATATCCACCTTGCAAAGGAGTTTCAATATGCGGTTCTATCCTTGGTGGGACCTTCGAGTCTCTTTAGGATAGTATCGCATATTGGGCGTGACAACCCAAAATGTCACGGATGTGTCTTTTTTTGTAGTGATAGTCCGGCTGTCGGAATACCCCCTAATTCAGGACTCCCTCACCCCCACCCCTCTAGTCAACCATATCTATACTTTTAGTGTCACTCTCCCTTGTTCGCATCCACTGCAAGGGCATGAATGAAGAGAAGCTGAAGTCTCTCAAGGGCGCCAATATGAAGACGCTCTAGTTCGAGAACTTTAAGAGACTTCCATTGAGGCGGCCATGCTACTTATGAACTGCGTTGGAATTTTCCCAAAGAGGAGAGGATGATGCAGTGTAGTAGAGATAAGTATTTTCCTCAGTTAAGAACCAAGGTTATCAATCTAGTAGGAGAACCACGCAACACCTCATTAGTAGCACTTCCACACAAACAACAAATCTTCACAACCCAACATGAACAAGGGGTTGTCAATCCCTCGATGGTTATGTGCAAGATTAAAATGTATGGTGCTTGATAGATAGATTGAGCAAAAAAACAAAATAAAATAAATAAAGTAAACTGCAGCAAAGTATTTTTAGGATTTTATATATGATAAAATTAGACCCGGGGACCATAGTTTTCACTAGAGGCTTCTCTGTTGAAATAGCATACGGCGGGTAAACAAATTACTGTTGGGCAAATGATAGAAAAGCAAATAATCATGATGATATCCAAGGCAATGATCATGCATATAGCATCATGTCCGAGACAAGTAGATCGGCTCCTGCCTGCATCTACTACTATTACTCCACACATCGACCACTGTCTAGCATGCATCTAGAGTATTACGTTCATAAAGAACAGAGTAACACCTCAAGCATGATGACATTATGTAGACAAAGTAAACTCATGCATGCATAACCACCATCTTTTTATCCTTACTGGCAATGATACAAATACGTGTCATATCCCTTTTTGTCACTAGGACTGAGCACCGGAAGATCGAACCCATTACAAAGCACCTCTCCCATTGCAAGATAAATCAATATAGTTTGCCAAAACAAATCAATAGATCAGAGAAAAATACTAAGCTATAACAATCATGCATAAAAGAATTCAAAGAAAACGCAAATAATATTCATGGATAAATCTGATCATAAACCGACAATTCATTGGATCCCAACAAACACACCGCAAAAGGTCATTACATCAGATAGAACTCCAAGAACATCAAGGAGAACATTGTATTGAAGATCAAAGAGAGAGAGAGAGAGACATCTAGCTACTAGCTATGGACTTGAAGGTCTGTGGTAAACTACTCATGCATCATCGGAAGGGCAGCAAGGTTGATGTAGAGCCCCTCCATGATTGATTCCCCCTCTGAAAGAGTGCCAGAAAAGGCCTCCAGATGGGATCTCGTGGTTCTGGAACTTGCGGCAGTGGAAAAAGTATTTTGGCTGGCTCTCTGCTAGTTTCTCGATTTTAGAGAATTTATAGAGGTGAAGTTAGGTCATACGGAGCCACGTGGGCCCCACAAGACACCAGGACGCGCCCTACCCCCTGGGTGCGCCCTGGTGCCTCGTGGGCCATTGCTCCATCTTCTTGTCCCCTACCAAAGCTTCCAGGGTCTCCTATGTCCATAAACAAATCTCCAAAAGTTTCGTGGCATTTGGACTTCATTTGGTACTGATATTCTGAAAAACAAAAAACAGGCAAAAAATCAACAACTGGCACATGGCACTAAGTTAATAGGTTAGTCCCAAAAAAATCATATATAATTTCTTGTAAATATATATAAAACATCCCAGATTGATACTATAATAGCATGGAACAATAAAAAATTATAGATACGTTGGAGATGTATCAAGCATCCCCAAGCTTAATTCCTGCTCGTTGTCGAGGAGGTAAATGATAAAAATAGAACTTTTGATGTGGAATGCTACATGGCACATTCATCATATAATTTTCTTCTTTGTGGCATGGATATTTGGACTTTACTGATTCAAAGCAATAGTCTATAGTTTGACATGAAAACATAAATACTCAAGCATACCAACAAGCAACCATGCCTTTAAAAATATCAATGCTAAAGAAAGTTATCCCTAGCCCATTATGCTTAGTCATTGATCCATTCATGAAATGCACTCAATATTAGCTACACCCAATGCACAAGTATGAAAATAGTAAAATCCAATTGGTGATTTATAAGAGAAGACGGAGACTCAAAAATAAAAATTGCATAAAAGTAAAGTAGATAGGCCCTTGCAGAGATTTGTAGTGCCAGAGTTCAAAGTTTAAAACAAACAGATAAAAATTATTTTGAGAGTCATGCTTTACCTATGAACAATACAACTAAAAGTTACCAACATCTTCCATGCTAGACACATTATAGGCGGTTCCCAAACAAAAAATAAAGTTATTTCCTTTCCACCATTCTTTCACAAACCATGGCTAGTCGTATCCATGGGTGCCCTCCATGCCAACAACTTTCAAAGTTTTATTTTCATTTTGATTCATTTCGGGACTGGGCATCCATATTACCTTTCCATTTTCTCGTGCAATGGCAAGTGAATAAACACTCATCGTGAGAATAACCCACCTAACATGGAAGATATTGGCGGGCATACAAAACGGAAATTTATTTTGAATGACTAGAGTTGGCACATGCAAATTTACTTAGAACGACATGTAAATACCGCTTATAGGTAGCACAACTTTGGGTTTAAGGAGTTGGTTGCACAAGCAATACTTACGCTTAGTACAAATGAAGGCTAGCAAATAGATTGAGAAGAAACCAACCAAAAAAACAAAAACAGTCATAAACATGCATTGAGAATAACTAAAAGTGAATAATGCACCATAAGTAGGATGTAACTTCATTGCATAACTATTGACTTTACGTGCATGCACAGGGAATCACAAACCTTAACACAAATATTCTTACTAAATATCAATTACTCACAAGCATGACTCACATATTATCATCTCCATATCGCAAAACTATTGCAAGGAATCAATCTTATCATACCCAGTGATCTATATGAAAGTTTTTATTATATCCCTCTTGGATATTCATCATATTGGAACCAAATTCATATCTTGTGCAAATTACCATTACTATTATCATCTCTCAAAAAGATAAGAGTGAAGCATGGTAGCTCATCTATTTCTTTAAAATATAATCACCGCCATGCTCAAAAAGATATAAGTGAAGTGCTAGAGTAACTGCCTAGCTCAAAAGATATAAGTAAAGCACATAGAGTATTCTAACAAATCACGAATAACACATGTCGCTCTCAAAAAGGTGTGTTCAACAAAGATGTCTATGATAAACTAAAAATAAAACAAATCAAAGACTCATATAATACATGACGCTCCAAGCAAAACTCACATCATGTGACGAATAAAAATATAGCTCTAAGTAAAATTACCAATTGTAGGTAGAAGAAAGAGGGGATGCCTTCCGTGGCATCCCCAAGCTTAGCTGCTTGGGAGTCCTTGAATTTTACCTTGGGGTGCCTTGGGCATCCCCAAGCTTAGGCTCTTGCCACTCCTTATTCCTTCATCCATCATGATCTCACCCAAAACTTGAAAACTTCAATCACACAAAACTCAAAAAAACCTCGTGAGATCCGTTAGTATAATAAAGCAAATCACTACTTTAAGTACTATTGCAAACCCATTCATATTTTATTTTTGCATTATACCTATTGTATTCTAATTTCTCCATGTCTTATACTCCTTGATACAGTCCATTGTTTCATCAGAACAAGCAAAACAATGCATAAAAAACAGAATATGTCAAAAACAGAACCGTTTGTAGTAATTCAAACAATGACCATATTTCTGTAACTCCAAAAACTGAAAATGTTGGACATGGTGGGTAATTTGTATAGCAATCATGTGTAAAAAATTCAGAATTTTATCACGCTCAAGAAAATGTCAACAATTCTGCTACTGGACACAAAAGTTTCTTTTTTTGCACAAAATCAAAGCAACTATCATCCAAATCATCCCAAAGGCTTTACTTGGCACAAACACTGAAAGACACAAAAAAACAATCATAATAGTAGCATAATTGTGTGCACACAAGAAAACTGGAAAATTATTGTGTTATCTCCCAACAAGATCTTACTTTATAGCCATTATTAAGATAGTCTTGGAATTTTAATGATGCTCACATGAAAGACAAGAATTCAAGCACAAAGAGAGCATCATAGAACTTGTGACAAACACATTTAAGTCTAACATTCTTCCTATGCATAGGCATTTTGTAGGCAAAAAAATTTCAAGACAAGAAATATCTAGCATATGCAAGGAAGAAGAAAGAAACAATATCAATCTCAACGTGAAGAGAGGTAATTTAGCAACATGAAAGTTTCTACAACAATATTTTCCTCTCCCATAACAATTACATGTAGGATCATAATCAAATTCAACAATAATATACAATTTTCTCTTCATTATCCATATGCATAAAACTTTGATAATCTTCCAAGATAGTGGGATTATCATCAACTATAGTCATGACCTCTCCAAACCCACTTTCATGAAAATTTTCATAAGATTGAACACTCTTCAAATATATGGGATTATTTTTACCTAAAGTTGAAGCTCTTACAAACACATTTTCAATATCATTGCAAACACTATTATCAATATCATATTCATCATGAGGCTTAAATAAATTTTCAAGATCATCAGAAGCATTATCACCCGAATCATGATCATTGCAATAAGTAGTGGACATAACAAAATCATCAACCCCAATCTTGGGGTTTTGCGTATTATTAGCACAATTGACATTAATAGAATTTATAATAACATCATTGCAATTATGCTTTTCATTGAAGGAGCTATCATGAATCACTTTATAAAAAAAATTCCATTTAACACATCATCACAATTTCCAGATTCACGATCTTCAAGCAGAACTTCATAAAGACAATCTAATGCACTCAAATTGCTATCAATTGGTTCATCATAATTGGATATTTTAAAAAGATTATCAAAAGGATGAGGATCCATCTTAATTTACCTTATTTCTTTTTCTGCTTTTGAGTGTTGACATGAAGGCAAAAAGCAAGCAAATGAGAAAACAAGCAAAAAAGGCAAACGGAAAATATATGTATGTTTTGTAAAAACTTTTTAGAAGTGGGGGAGATGAAAACAAGAGGCAAATAGCAAATAATGTAAATGCAAGGAGATAAAAGTTTATGCGTAGGTACTTGATAGATGTTGATGATGTCTCCCCGGCAACGGTGCCAGAAATTCTTCCTTCTACTTATGAACTGCATTGAGATTTCCCTGAAGAGGAGAGGATGATGCAGTAAAATAGAGATAAATATTTCCTTAAGTTAATAAACAAGTTTATCAATCTAGTAGGAAAACCACACAACACCTCGTTAGCAGCACCTGCACACAAACAACAAATCCTTGCAACCCAACGCGAACATGGGGTTGTCAATCCCTCAACGGTTACGTGCATGATTAAATTGTATGGTGTTTGATAGATAGATTGAACAAAAATACAAAATAAAATAAATAAAGTAAAATTGCAGCAAATTATTTTAGGATTTAATATATGATAAAAGTAGACCTGGGGGGCATAGTTTTCACTAGAGGCTTCTCTCTTGAAAATAGCATACGGTGGGTAAACAAATTACTGTTGGGCAATTGATAGAAAAGAGAATAATCAGGATGATATCCAAGGCAATGATCATGTATATAGGCATCACGTCCGAGACAAGTATACCAACTCCTGCCTGCATCTACTACTTTTACTCCACACATCGACTGCTCTCTACCACGCATCTAGAGTATTAACTTAATAAAGAACAGAGTAACGCCTTAAGCAAGATGACATGATGTAGACAAAGTAAACTCATGCATGAATAAACCCCATATTTTATCGTTAATGGGAATGATACAAATACATGTCATGTCCCTTTCTATCACTGTGATTGAGCAGCGCAAGATTGAACCCATTACAAAGCACCTCTCTCATTACAAGATAAATCAATTTAGTTGTCCAAACCAAATCAATAGATCGGAGAGAAATATGAAGCTATAGCAATCATGCATAAAAGAGTTCAGTGAAAATTCAAATAATATTCATGGATAAATCTGATCATAAATTGACAATTCATCGGATCCCAACAAACACACTGCAAAAAGTCATTACATCGAATAGAACTCCAAGAACATCGAGGAGAACATTGTATTGAAGATCAAAGAGAGAGAGAGAGAGAGAGAGAGAGAAAGAGAGAGAGAGAGAGATCTATGTACTAACTATGGACCCATAGGTACTCAGGCATCATCGAAAGGGCACCAACATTTATGTAGAGCCCCTCTGTGATTGAATCCCCCTCCAATAGAGTGCCGGAAAAGGACTCCAGATGGGATCTCATGGTTCTGGAACTTGCGGCAGCAAGAAAACTATTTTTCCTGGCTCTTCGTTGGTTTCTTGATTTTAGAGATTTATAGAGGCAGAGTTAGGTCAAATGAAGCAACATGGGCCCCACAAGCCACCAGGGCGCGCCCTCCCGCCCTGGGCACACCCTGGTGCCTCGTGGGCCACTGCTCCATCTTCTCGTCCCCTCCCAAAGCTTCCAGGTTCTCTTATGTCCAGAAAAAAATCTCCAAAAAGTTTCATGGCATTTGGACTTCGTTTGGTACTGATATTCTGAAAAACCAAAAACAGGCAAAAAAATAGCAACTGGCACTGGGCACTAAGTTAATAGGTTAGTACCAAAAAATGATATATAATGGCTTGCAAATGTATATAAAACATCCAAGATTGATACTATAATAGCATGGAACAATCAAAAAATATAGATAAGTTGGAGATGTATCATGCCAATCGGATCACAGACGATGCTGATCTAGACACCTTTGTCGACCCAGCCAGCCCGCAGCATGATGCGTAGATTTGTTTTTAATGAATTTGCCTTTGAATGCCGAGTGGTTGCTGTAACCGTAAAACTTTGACGAGCCTTGAGATCATTTAGTTTGCTTTTGCTTTGAGTACTCGAATGGGTTGAGGATTAATCAGATGGTTGGATCGTTGTATTATTAGTTGATGTGTTTTAGACTTAGGCGTATTCTACTTCGCAACTAAGCCCCCGATTGTGGAACATGTTTGCGGATAGTTTTTAACTAAGGCGAAATCTGGTTCGATTCTAAGCCCCTAAGTGTGGAACATGTCCGCACTCAGATAGATTTACCTTAGGCGAAATCTGGTTCGCGGCTAAGCCTCCGAGTGTGGAGCATGTCCGCACTCCGATAGATTTTAACTTGGGCCAAATCTAGTTCATGGCTAAGCCCCCGAGTGTGGAGCATGTCATCACTCAGATAGGTTTTAACTTAGGCGAAATCTGGTTCGCGGCTAAGCCCCTAAGTGTGGAGCATGTCCAAACTCGGATATATTTTGACTTCGGCAAAATCTGGTTCGCGGCTAAGCCCCTAAGTGTGGAGCATGTCCACACTCAGATAGATTTTAACTTAGGCAAAATCTGGTTTGCAGCTAAGCCCTCAAGTGTGGAGCATGTCCGCACTCAGGTAGATTTTAACTTAGGAGAAATCTGGTTCGCGACTAAGCCCCCGAGTGTGGAGCATGTCCGCACTTGGATAGATTTTAACTTAGGCGAAATCTGGTTCACGACTAAGTTTCTTTTCTTTACCCGCTAGGGGCATGTTAGTTTCCGAATGCTGCTAGTCACCAGAGTGTGAGACACGGCACTGAACCAAATTAGACAATGTACATGAAAAGTAAGACTTTTATTCATTTGATTTTAGTCAGAAAACTTTTACAATGAAAATACTATTCTAAGTGAAGAATCTACGGTGTAGATCCGCATTCCATGCTTGGGGCTCTTATATGTCTTTACTAAAGTTGTAGAGCCAATAGGCCCCATTGTTCAGGACCTTTGATATTGCAGAGGGCCCTTGCCACATAGGTTCCAACTTGTGACGTCTTTGTTGGTCCATTCGGAGGACCAGGTCACCTTCCTGGAAGGCAGGCCCTCTGACATGTCTATCATGATGACAACGCAGACCTTGTTGGTATGCAGTCGACCAGATGAGTACTAGAGCATGCCCTTCCTCCAAGAGGTCGAGGCCATCCTGACACACTTCTTCGTCTTCCGCTTTTGAGTACAAATCCACTCGAGGGGAGTTGTGAAGTAAATCATTCGGCAAGACGACCTCCAAGCCATACACCATGAAGAAGGGAGTGCGATTCGTGGACCGGTTCGGGGTCGTCCGCAAGCCCCAGAGGACCAAAGGCATCTCAGTGACCTAGGCTCTAGCAACATGCTTTTGGTCGCACATAATGAGCGACTTTAGCCCTTGGAGTATCATCCCATTCGCCTGTTCCGCCTGACCACTCGACTGCACGTGAGCTATAGAGGCGTAGTCGATTTGAGTGCCCTGATAATAGAAGAACTCGTGGAATTTGTCCGAGTCAAAGTTCGACATGTTGTTTGTAATGATGCTATGGAGAACTCCAAACTTGAAGATTATCTCCTTGATGAACTTGATGGAGGTCGATGAGTCCAGCTTCTTTATGGGTTTCGCTTCAATCCATTTGGTAAACTTGTCCACCGCCACCAACAGATGAGTGAACCGGCTAGCCCCAGTCCAGAGCAGACCGATCATGTCAAGTACCCAGACGGTGAATGGCCATGTGAGTGGGATTATCTTCAGCGCGGACGCCGGCTTGTGCGACTGGTTAGCGTAGAATTGGCACCCAACGCACTGGTCCACAATGTCTCAAGCTGCCTTGTTGGCTTGGAGCTAATAGAAACCAGCCCAAAATGGCTCGGCGACCAAAGTCTGAGAGGATGCGTTATATCCACAGGTTCCCGATTGGATCTCCTGCAAAATCTCCTGCCCCTCTTTCAGTGAAATGCAGCGTTGTGTGACACCGGTGGTACTTTTCTTGTATAGTTGATCTCCATAATGGTCAAGGCCTTTGACAGGCGGATGATCTGGCGAGCTTCCACTTTATCCTTAGGGAGCTCCATCCCGAGCAGGTATGCGATATACATTCAGTCCACTCGGGAGTGATCACAAGCACTTCTTGAACCAAGTCGATCACCACGGGGATGTCAATTTCAGTCGGATTGGATGGTCTGACTGGTTGCGGGGGTGATACGTCTCCAACATATCTATAATTTTTTATTGTTCCATGCTATTATATTATCTGTTTTGGATGTTTTATAAGCATTAATATGCTATTTTACATTAGTTTTGGGACTAACCTATTAACCTAGAGCCCAGTGCCAGTTTATGTTTTTCCTTGTTTTTGAGTTTTACACAAAAGTCACCCTGTGCGTTCAGTTTATTCGGTTTACATGATTCGGTTTATACGGTTTTTTGGTTTGTACGGTATTAATACTTTGGTAAATACGGTATGAAAATAAAATACGGTTCGATTTCGGTATATACCAAATTATTTCGGTATGGTTTCGGTATATACCATAAAAACCAAAGTTGACGCAAATTTGAAAATGATGTAATAATAATTATCAAATTTATGACTCAAAACACATACTATTTTACACAAATAGTATATGACTACATATATAAGTATATATGAATGCTTTGATTCATCTGTTGATGGTTATGGACATGCTTAGCATTTTAAAAGGAGAAAAATGACCATGTTATAAGAAAAATTTACATGCTTAGTAGTGAATTTAACTCATGTACAAGAAAAATGACAACTTTTATGGTTGTCCATCTCAAGAAATATAAATTTATTTTTATTTCGGTATATTCAGTTAACCGTTCGGTTTTTCAGTATATACCATAAAAACCAAAGCTCAAATCGGTATGAAAAGTTCATACCATACCGAAACCAGAAACCATAAAATCGGTTCGGTTCGGTTTATTTTCGTTATGGTTTTTCGGTTCGATTTTTAAATGCACAGAGTGACACAAAAGGAAAATCAAACGGAGTCCAAACGAGCTGAAAATTTATGGTGATTTTTTATGGACGAGAAGAGACCATGGAGCATCGGAGTTGGGCCAGAAGAGTTTCGAGGCAACCACAAGCCTAGGGGGCCCACCCCTAGGGAGCGCCCCTGGCTTGTGGGCTGCTCGGGAACCCCCTGACTTGTTTTTGACGCCAACAATTCCTATAAATATAGAAACCTCCGAAAAGAAAGCTAGATAGTAAGTTCCGCTGCCGCAAGCCTCTGTAGCCACCAAAAACCTCTCGGGACCCTGTTTTGGCACCCTGTCGGAGGGGGAAATCATCACCGGAGTCCATCTTCATCATCCCGGTGGCCACCATGATGAGGAGGGAGTAGTCCACCCTCGGGGCTGAGGGTATGTGCCAGTAGTTATGTGTTTGATCTCTCTCTCTCTCCCGTGTTCTTGATTTGGCATGATCTTGATGTATCGCGAGCTTTGTTACTGTAGTTGGATCATATGGTATTTCTCCCCCTCTATCTTCTTGTGAATAATTGAGTTTTACCTTTGAGGTTTCACTATTATCGGATTGAATACTTGTATGGATTTGAGAACACTTGATGTATGTCTTGCCTAGGATACCCGTGGTGACAATGGGGTGTTCTATTGATTCACTTGATGTATGTTTTGGCATTCAACTTGCGGATTCCCGAGGTGACATTGGGGTAATCTATGCATAGGGGTTGATGCACGTTTTCGTCCTTGTTTCTCGGGTAGAAATCTTGGGGCACTCTTTGAAGTTCTTTGTGTTGGATTGAATATTATGAATCTGAAGTTGTTTGATGAATATCGTATAATTGACCCACAGATACTTGTGGTGACATTGGAGTATCTAGGTGACATTAGGGTTGATTGATGTGTATCATATGGTGTTATTTCACTTCGAACTCTAGGGCTTTTTGTGACACTTATATGAATAGCTCAATGGATTGATTGGAAAGAATAACTTTGAGGTGGTTTCGTACCCAACAAGCAATTTCATCTTATGTTTTCCACGATAGGAACTTTGGAGTGACTCTTTGCTGCACATTGAGGGATTGCCATATGATTCAATTATGTTATCATTGTTGAGAGAATTTGCACTATTGAAAGTATGAACCCTAGGCCTTGTTTTCAAGCATTGCACCTATACAATTTTCCATTGTATTGGGTGTGTTGGGGACACAATAGACTCTTTGTTATTTGGTTGCAGGGTTGCTTGATAGAGACCATCTTCATCCTACGCCTCCCACGGATTGATAAACCTTAGGTCATCCACTTGGGGGAAATTTGCTATTGTCCTACAAAATCTACGCTTGGAGGCCCAACACGAGTCTACAAGAAGAAAGGTTGCGTAGTAGACATCAAGCTCTTTTCTGGCGCCGTTGCCGGGTAGGTGAGTGCTTGAAGGTATATCTTTAGATCTTGCAATTGAATCTTTTAGTTTCTTGTTTTATACTAGTTTAGTTTATAGAAGAAAACTACAAAAAATGGAATTGAGATTGCCTCATATTATTCATCTTTATAATGTCTTCCGTGAAAATGATGGCAAGGGAAATTGTGCCCAATTGATAGAATAAGAATGCAATAAAATGTCTGGCATAAAACACATGAATGATGAGCATGATTGCAATGTTGTTAGTTTGAATTCTTTGAATATCCATGATGCTAATGATATGCAAAGCCATAAGCTTCAGGATGCTATGTTTGATGAAGATGGTATTTTTAGTCCCCCAAGTTTTGATGTGCAAATTTATTATGATTATAGCATGCCTCCTATTTATGACGATTATGTTGATGAAAGTGGGTTTGGAAGAGTGTAAACTCTAGTAAATAATGATCCCACTATTTTGGAGGGTGTTGAACCTTTTCATAATATTTATAAAAGTGGATTTGGAGATGTCATGACTTTATTTAGTGATGAATCCACTATTTTGGAAGAGGTTCAAATTGACTATGATAAAATGGTTGCTTTCTAAGGTGATTATTGTGAGGACATGTATGATATAAAGAATAATGATAACCATGAAAATTGTCATCATGATTTTAATTTTTAATTGGATTATGCCTCACATGATAGTTATTTTGTTGAGTTTGCTCCCACTATTATGAATGAGAATTTTGCTTATGTGGAGATAGTAAAATTTCTATGATGTGAATCATGAAAAGAATGCTTTATGTGATAGTTATATTGTTGAATTCATTCATGATGCTACAGAAAATTATTATGAGAGAGGAACATATGCTTGTAGGTATTTCAATAATATCAAGTTTCCTTTCTATGTGTTGAAAATATTGAAGTTTTGCTTGTTCTACCTTCCTATGCTAGTTGATTCTTGTTCCCATAAATTGTTTGCTCACAAAATCCCTATGCATAGGAAGTGGGTCAGACTTAAATGTGCTAGTCATATGCTTAATCATGCTCTCTTTGTGCTTCAATTCTTATCTTTCATGTGAGTATCATTAAAATTATCAATGCCTAGCTAAAAGGCTTTAAACAATAGCGCTTGTTGGGATGCAACCCAATTTTATTTTTGTTTCTACTTTTTTGTTCCTGTTTTCCAATAAATTTATCATCTAGCCTCTGGTTAGACGTGTTTTCATGTTTTAATTTAGTGTTTGTGCCAAGTAAGACCTTTGGGATAGTTTGGAAGATTGTTGATTTGATCTTGCTGAAAAATAGAAACTTTTTTGCCAGGTAAAACAATTTTCAAAAATCACGGAATATTGATTTTGATCTGAATTTTCTACATAATATTGATATACAAATTACCCAGGTTTTCCTAAATTTTCAGAATTGCTGGGGTTACAGAAATATACGAAGTTTCCTGATTACTACATATTGTTTTGTTTTAAATAGATTCTATTTTTCATGTGTTGTTTGCTTATTTTGGTGAATCTATAAGTAGTATCAGAGGGTATGAACCATGGAAAAGTTAAAATACAGTAGATATAACACCAATATAAAATTATAACGAGTTTACAACAGTACTTAAAAGTGGTTATTTGCTTTGTTTCACTAACCCATCTCACGAAGTTCCGTTAAGTTTTGTGTGATTGAAATTTTCAAGTTTTTTGTGAGATATTGATTCGAGGAGAATAAGGAGTGACAACCCTAAGCTTGGGGATTCCGAAGGCACCCCCAAGGTAATATTCAAGGAATATCCAAGCAACTAAGCATGGGGATGCCCGGACGGCAACCCCTCTTTCGTCTCCAACATTATCGGTAACCTTACTTGGAGCTATATTTTTATTAGTCACATGATATGTGTTTTTCTTGGAGCGTCATTTTCTTTTGTTTAGATTTTCTTGCTATTATTTAAAATAAGGTTTTGTATCTTTTAGTTCGATAAAAAGGTCAAGTATAGCCTTTATCATGCTTATTTTGCAAGTCTATATGTTGCTGTTTTGAAAATAGAAAATTTTCTGTCATTGTCTGAATTCTTCTGGAAAGTGAGACATGATAAAATCTTGAAAAAATTTCACCTTGAGGAATAACGAATTTTCTACAGTGTGGTAATTTTTCAGAATTTTTGGAGTTAGGGAAGTATGATTCCTCTTGCATTCTTTACAGACTGGTCTATTTAAACATATTGTTGTTATGTTTGCATATGTTTGCTTGTTTGATGATTCTATTTGAGGATAGAAGTGTTAAATATGCAGAGTCATTTAGTAGTGAATATCAAATAATAATTTTAGTGATTTGCTATACTAGAGAATGATAAGGTTATTTCACTGATTATACTAACTTATCTCACGAGTTCTTGTTGAGTTTTGTGTGGATGACGTTTTTAAGATTTAGGGAAACTGTGATATAAAAGGAATTAAGGAGACACAAAAGCTTAAGCTTGGGGATGCCCAAGGCATCCCAGAATAATATTTCAAGAAGTCTCAAGCATCTAAGCTTAGGGATGCCCCGGTAGGCATCCCACCTTTCTTCATCAACAATTATCGGTGAGCCTCGGTTGAGCTTAACTTTTTGCTTCTTCTCAAGATATGTGCTATCCTTGCAATGTCATTTTGTTTTGTTTTTCTTGTTGTTTGAATAAGATACTTAATATCTGAAATTTTTAAATGAGAGAGAGTCTTCACATAGCTACTTAATTATTTGACTACTCATTGATCTTCACTTATATCTTTTTGGAGTAGTTTGTCATTTACTCTCTTGCTTCACTTATATCTTTTTGAGAGTCTTATAAATAGTAACAGTAACATGTATGTGTTATGATATTGGTTCCAATATGATAGATATTCAAGATGGATGTAACAAAAACTTTAATAAAGAGCATTAAATATATGAGAAGTTTGATTCCTTGCAATTGTTTTGAGATATGAAGATGGTGATATTAGAGTCATGCTAGTAGTGAATTATGGGATAAAAGAAATAATTGTGTTAAGGTTTGCGATTCCCGTAGCATGCATGTATGCTCTTCTAGTTATGTGACAAAGTCGAAGCACAATTTGTCCTTGATTGTCTATCTTTGCGTGAAGGTCAGGGGCGCGCGATGGTTAACTCCTACCAACCTCTCCCCTAGGAGCATGTGTAGTAGTACTTGCTTTGAGGGCTAATAATTTTTTTGCAATAAGTATGTGAGTCCTTTATGACTAATGTTGAGTCCATGGATTATACGCACAACTCTTCCACCTTTGCTAGCCACTCTAGTACCACGCAACTTTCGCTAGTGCATTAAACCCACCTTATACCCTTCCTCAAAACAGCCACCATACCTACCTATTATGGCATTTCCATAGCCACTCCGAGATATATTGCAATGCAACTTCCAGCGTTCCATTTATTATGACACATTTCATCATTCTCATATTGCTTTGCGTGATCATGTAGTTGGCAAACTATTTGTGGCAAAGCCACCTTTCATATTTTTTATACATGTTGCTCTTGATCATAGCACATTTTGTTCACTGCCAGAGGCATTCATATAGAGTCATATTTTGTTCTAGAACTGAGTTGTAATTTTTGAGTTGTAAGTAAATAAAAGTGTGATGATCATCATTTTTAGAACATTGTCCCACGTGAGGTTATAAATAAAAGAGGCCAAAGAGCCCAAAAAAGAAAGAAAGAAGAGGCCAAAAAGCCCAAAATAAAAAAATGAGAGAAAAAGAGAGAAGGGAAAATGTTACTATCCTTTTCCACACTTGTGCTTCAAAGTAGCACCATGTTCTTCGTGATAGAGAGTCTCCTATTTTGACACTTCCATATATTACTAGTGGGAAATTTTCATAATAGAACTTGGCTTGTATATTCCAACAATGGGCTTCCTCAAATGCCCTAGGTCTTCATGAGCAAGCAAGTTGGATGCACACTCACTTAGTTTTCTTTTGAGCTTTAACACTTATAGCTGTAGTGCATCCGTTACATGGCAATCCCTACTCACTCATATTGTTATCAATTGATGAACATCTCTGTAGTTCATTTATTTGCCTAGTTGATATGAGACTTTCTCCCTTCTTTTGTCTACTACCACCTTCTATTCCACCCATAGTGCTATGTCCATGGCTCACGCTCATTTATTGCGTGAAGAGTTAAAAAAGTTTGAGAATGTAAAAGTATGAATACAATTGCTTGGCTGACACCGGGGTAGTGCATGATTTATACTTTGTGCTGACAAGAGGGAGCATAACAAGACTATATGATTTTGTAGGGATAAATTTCTTTAGCCATGTTATTTTTGATGTTTCATGATTTTGCTTTCTAGTATGCTTGAAGTATTATTGTTCTTATGTCAATATTAAACTTTTGTTCTGAATCTTATGGATCTGAATATTCTTGCCACAATTAAGAAGATTACATGGATAAATATGTTAGGTAGCATTCCACATCAAAATTTTCGTTGTTATCATTTACCTACTCAAGGACGAGCAAGAATTAAGCTTGGGGATGCTTGATACATCTCCAACATATCTATAATTTTTTATTGTTCCATGCTATTATATTATCTGTTTTGGATGTTTTATATGCATTAATATGCTATTTTGTATTATCTTTGGGACTAACCTATTAACCTAGAGCCTAGTGCCAGTTTATGTTTTTCCTTGTTTTTTAGTTTTACAAAAAAGGAATATCAAACAGAGTCCAAACGAGCTAAAAATTTATGGTGACTTTTTATGGACCAGAAGCGACCCACGGAGAATCGAAGTTGGGCCAGAAGGGTCCTGTTGGGGATATAACTATTAGGTGTGACCCGCCTAGGACAGGTCGGGTTACACCTATGGCGAGTCAAGACATGAAGCCCGGAACGACACTTGAAGATGACGGTTCAGTTAAGGGCCTAAGCCCAAAGGTGATTCAAGGCCCGTCGAGATAAACCGACATATGTATGTAACTTGTATTGTAAGGCAAGAATAGAGAGAGACCAAGCCGGACACTGTTTATGAGCCGACCAGGACTCTATGAGCCGCTGGGCATCGACCTCTGTAATAAAGGGACGACCCGCCGGTGGTTCAGGGCAAGTAACACAAATCAAGAGCTAGGTCAAGCGGATTCGCTCCCTGGTAATCGAGACATAAGCAATCCCACTCAAAACTGGATCGTAGGCTTTTACCTTCACCGTAAGGGGCCGAACCAGTATAAACCTCGTGTCCTTTGTCCTGATTAACCCATTTAAGCTTCCTAATTGCGATGGCTCCACGACTAAGTCCTTTCGCTAGGACATCTAACATGACAATTCCATGACAGTTGGCGCCCACCGTGGGGCCAGCGCTTGGTGTATTTGAGTTCTTGAAGGGAAACTTCGAAGGGCTCAAGGGATACGATGTGGGCCAGATGACCAAGAGTCATCGCGACAAGCTCTACATCGACGATGTAGGCTGGGGCCCCGACGCCAGCTCAATTGAGTCCGGGTATCGGGTCCCCTTTGGCAGAATTCACGTCTTCATCGGCAAGATCGGCGAGGCGGGCCTTGAGCCGGACATCTGCACCGACATCGTCGAGAAGGCTTAGCGTGCGAGACCCGCCCGAGCTCAGCCTGCCATAAAGCATGCCTTCATGGGATGCGCCCATGGAAGGGAATTTTTTGAAGGATCTATGTCTACTCATGAGACGGCCATCTATTCTAATGGTGAATCGTCCATAGAAGAGATGGATTCGTTGTATCAACTGCAAGACGGCGGGCTCGGGGGTTGTTCCGATGGCAGCAGTATTCCGGACCCTTTTGAGCTGCCGAGCCGAGTTGGGGTCTTCATGGCTGGCACACGACCCGGTCAAAACTCTACGGCTGCGGCAGCGATAACCTCCGGGTCAGTGGCAGCCAGGGCAGGAGGCCCTGCGCGCCAGCTAGCTCAGGTGCTGATGGATCTCATGGACAAGATGACAGCCCTATTAACCGTCGTGGTCAACCTGGTGGATCAAGCTCAACATGATGCGGAAGTGGCACAGTTAAAGCTAGATATCATACAAGCTAAATAAGACCTGGCGGCGGAAGACATCAGGATGACCGCAAAGCGGGCGGCTCTGGACGCTCAAGCTCGGTAGATTCAGTTGCAGGCTTTTCAGCTCACGATGGATCAGAAATCATCAAATGAGGTTATGAGGAGAAGGTACCAGAAGGCTCAATCTCGTCTGCCTCCGGTTTATGATCCTATAAACCTTTTTTGCACACCCAGAGCAGGCCCCAGTAACCTGCCAGAGGTAAACCGGGTTGCGACACCAGGGGATGGCACGCCGGTTCAGGCACGAGTGATGGAACCTCCACATCTGAACACTGCTCCGCTCATTATGTGCCGACACCATCGGGTCATTGTTACAACCCGTTGGAGAACATGATCGCGGCGGTGGCATGACTGGCAGCTCTCCCAGCAGCTGGCGACTCACCGACGGCGGTTGAAACACGGAGGGTTAGAGAACTTCTTCAGACGGCTTTAGTACAGCAGGAGGCGTATTCTTATAGTCGAGACATGATTCACTCGACCCCTCGCCCAAGCCGGAGCCCGAGATACAGCAGGCACATGGATTCAGCGGCGATTTCCAGCAACGACCGGCGCCGTGATCAGCTGCGCGGGCATGACCCGGCGTGTGACGGAGTTCCTACCTTCGTTCATCAGGACAGGATACGTCAAGAGGCCGCGTGGGCGGCTCAGCAGGTGGCTTACCAGCCGTTTCCGGTTTATCCGACGACGTCTATTGAGGCAGGAGTAACCACTAGGACCGGAGGTGTCCCTTGTCTGGTGCTGGCTCTGCGCAATGAACGTTTGCCCAAGGATTTTAAGGGGGCACAAAAGGTGCCTAATTATACGGCCGACTTACAGTCGGGGGCATGGATTGAAAGCTATGAGATGGCCATGGAACTGCTGGAGGTTAGTGATGCTGCGATGGCCAAGTACTTCACCATGATGTTGGATGAGACTGCCCGCACTTGGTTGAAGGGGCTGCCAACTAATTCCATCGACTCATGGGCAGAGTTAAAAGCCCGGTTTATTCAGAACTTCAAAGACACATGCAAGCAGCCCATGTCAATTATGGACTTGACTAACTACAAGCAAGAGGAAGGTGAATCCACGACCCATTGGGTGCACCGGGTCAAGGCCATAATACACTCATCTGATAAGATGGACGCCGGCTCTGCAGCCTTAATGTTGGAGAAAAATTGCCGTTTTACGCCTCTGAAATAGAAGCTGGGGCGGCTCAAGCGCGATTGTAATGACATGGGCCAGCTGATGGCGGCTCTAGTCAAATACGTCGAATCTGATAGTACCAAGGATCCCGAGTCTGACGATGAGAAGGCAGGGAAGGGAAAGAAGAACGACAACACCAAGGGTCCGCAGCATAACCCGGTGAATCAAGGAGGCAATAATAAACATAAGGCTGATGGTAGCTTGGAATTTGTGGCTAACACCAATGCACAAGGCAACAATCAATGACGTAAGGGGAGGCCACCTTCCCGGTCTGGCGGGTCAGGTCCCACTCTTGAGCAGTTGCTGAATGAGCCATGTCCAAGGCATGGAACTCAGTAGAAGTCGGCCACTCACCTAGGAAGGATTGTACGATCATGAAGGCTTTCAAGAATTCCAACATGTTCGACAGGAACAATGGGCCAGGTGGCAGCTTAGGTTCTGGCATTCAGGGCCCGGGTTATGGAGGCGGCGGCTCTAATTCCGGTTTTCAGGGCCACCAAAATAACCATGGTGGATACAATCAAGGCAACCAGCAACCTGGCCAAGGAGGTCAGCAGCAGCAGCAATCCGGGTATCAAAGTGATCCAAAGCAGTTGAGCAGTGGGCAGTATCACGTTTTCACCACAAGTTAGTGCAAACGGTACCACAAGCTTCACAAGAGGGCGGTGGTCTGAGCACCCCATTATGTGGAATCGGGCGGATCACCCGCCCCGGGTTGATAACCCGAGTCACCTAGCTTTGGTGGAGGCACATCAAGGTGGTTATAAGTTTACTAAGGTGCTCATGGATGGAGGCAGCAGTATTAATATCCTCTATTATGAAACCTTCCGTCGTATGGGGTGATACTTCTCCAACGTATCTATAATTTATAAAGCATTCGTGCTATTTTATTATCTGTTTTGAATGATTACGGGCTTTATTATGCACTTTTATATTACTTTTGGGACTAACCTATTAACCGGAGGCCCAGCCCATATTGCTGTTTTATTTCCTGGTTTAGTATTTTGAAGAAAAGGAATATCAAACGGAGTCCAAACGGAATGAAACCTTGGCAGCATGATTTTTGGGAAGAATATCACCCAGGAGACTTGGAGTTCACATCAGAAGAGCCTCGAGGAGGCCACGAGATAGGAGGGCCCCCCCCCTACTGGGCGTGCCCCCCTATCTAGTGGGCCCCTTGAGCACCCCCCCCCAGCCGACTTCTTTCGCCTATATAAGCCTACGTACCCTAAAACCATCGAATATCAAGATAGATCGGGAGTTCCGCCGCCGCAAGCCTCTGTAGCCACCAAAAACCTCTCGGGAGCCCATTCCGGCACCCTGCCGGAGGGGGAAGTGGCCATCTTCATCTTCCCGGTGCTATCCATGACGAGGAGGGAGTAGTTCACCCTCGAGGCTGAGGGTATGTACCAGTAGCTATGTGTTTGATCTCTCTCTCTCGTGTTCTCTCTCGTGTTCCCTCTATGGCACGATCTTGATGTATCCCGAGCTTTGCTATTATAGTTGGATCTTATGATGTTTCTCCCCCTCTACTCTCTTGTGATGAATTGAGTTTCCCTCTTGAAGTTATCTTATCGGATTGAGTCTTCGATTTGAGAACACTTGATGTATGTCTTGCCGTGTTTATCTGTGGTGACAATGGGATATCACGTGCCACTTGATGTATGTTTTGGTGACCAACTTGCGGGTTCCGCCCATGAACCTATGCATAGGGGTTGGCACACGTTCTTGACTCTCCGGTAGAAACTTTGGGGCACTCTTTGAAGTACTTTGTGTTGGTTGGATGAATCTAAGATTGTGTGATGCATATCGTATAATCATGCCCACGGATACTTGAGGTGACAATGGAGTATCTAGGTGATATTAGGGTTTTGGTTGATTTGTGTCTTAAGGTGTTATTCTAGTACAAACTCTTTTATAGATCGATCTGAAAGAATAACTTTGAGGTGGTTTCGTACCCTACCATAATCTCTATGTTTGTTCTCCGCTATTAGTGGCTTTGGAGTGACTCTTTGTTGCATGTTGAGGGCTTGTTATATGATCTATCTATGTTATTATTGTTGAGAGAACTTGCACTAGTGAAAGTATGAACCCTAGGCCTTGTTTCCTATCATTGCAATACCGTTTACGCTCACTTTTATCATTAGTTACCTTGCTGTTTTTATAATTTCAGATTACAAATACCTTTATCTACCATCCATATTGCACTTGTATCTCTTCGCCGAACTAGTGCACCTATACAATTTACCATTGTATTGGGTGTGTTGGGGACACAAGAGACTCTTTGTTATTTGGTTGCAGGGTTGTTTGAGAGAGACCATCTTCAACCTACGCCTACTACGGATTGATAAACCTTAGGTCATCCACTTGAGGGAAATTTGCTACTGTCCTACAAACCTGTGCACTTGTAGGCCCAACAACGTCTACAAGAAGAAGGTTGTGTAGTAGACATCAAGCTCTTTTCTGGCACCGTTGCCGAGGAGGTGAGTGCTTGAAGGTATATCTTTAGATCTTGCATTCGAATCTTTTTGTTTCTTGTTTTATCACTAGTTTAGTTTATAAAAGAAAACTACAAAAAAATGGATTTAAGCTTGTCTCATACGCTTCATCTTTTTAATATCTTTCGTGAGTGTGATGGAAAGGAAAAATGTGCTCAAGTGCTAGAAGAGGAATGCATTAAAATTCTTGGTACTAAATCTTTGAATGATGGGCATGATTGCAATGTTGTTAGTATGAACTCTTTGAATATCCATAGTACTAATGATGATTGCACTAGTTATGATGAAAATATCTCTTATAAGAATGTTGATTTTTGTGGAGTAGAATGGGTTTGCACGGACACACCAAATAGAGAAAATAGATATTGCAAGAGGCATAAGTATTTAGAAACTAAAGGTTTGCGAGAAAGCCTTGATGATTGTGCTGAAAGATTCAATATTTTTCGTGCCCCTTGTAAACTTTGCAATGAACGTGGTCATTTAAATCTCCAATGCAAATTGTTTCATGCTCGAATCATGTCCAAAAATTGTGATGAATTTATTTCCCTTGCGCATCATAATGAACTTAGTTTGCTTTTGGGGTATGAAGAAATGAAACGTATAATTGAAGGTATTCCAAAATTTAATATTGATAGATTTCTTGATTTTGATCATGAGAAGATTTATATGTTTTGTGTGGAGAATTGCATTGAAAATCCTTATATTGCCAATTACCTAAAGAAAAGAAAGCAAATAGAAGATTATGAGAATACTAATGAAAGGGAAGAGACTTCCCAATATCCTCCTATTATTTCTTATGATGAATCAGGTAACGTGGAGGAGCTTTCTATTCAACCAATCTCATCTATAAGGAACTCAAAGAGGAAGGTTGAACCCACACATAATGTGAAGAAGAAAAAGAAAAGAAGGAGCAACAAAGGTAGAAAGGTATCCCTCCCAAATGATGTTGCTCCTACTACTCATTCTGATGATGATAATTGCTATACTATTGGTGCTATCCATATTTTTAATGATGAGAGTGATTATGCTTATGATATGAAAGGGCCCATGCTTGGGGAAGCTATGTTTGATGAGTATGAAATATTTGAGAATATATTTGCTGAAATTAATGTTTGTCCCAAGCTTGGGGATGCTATGTTTAATGAAGATGATATTTTTAGTCTCCCAAGTTTTGATATGCAAAGTTGTTATGATGATAGCATGCCTTGTACCTATGATGAGTATATTGATGAAAGTGGGTTTGGAAGAGTGTCAACTTTAGGAAGTAGTGATCCCACTATTTTGGAGGATGTTGAATTTTATTGTGATGAATACGAAAGTGGATTTGGAAGAGTGTCAACTTTATTTAGTGATTCCACTATCTTGGAAGAGGTTTTAATCGATTATGATGAGAACGAAGTTGCTACTTATGATGATTATTGAAACTTATGCTATAAAAAGTAGTGATGATTAAATTTATAAAACTTGTCATGATTATGATTACCCTTTTTCTGAACATTACTCTTTTAATGTGGAAACAATTTTTAGTGTTCAAGTCTTTTATGATACTCTCACTATTCCGAATGAGAAGAATTTTTCTTATGTGGAGAGTAGTAAATTTTATATGCTTATAGATCATGAAAAGAATGCTTTAGGTGCTGGTTATATTGTTGAATTCATTCATGATGCTACTGAAAATTATTATTAGGGAGGAATATATGCTCGTAGGAATTGCAATAGTATCAAGTTTCCTCTCTATGTGTTAAATTTTTTGAAGCTATGCTTATTTTGCCTTCCTATGCTAGTTGATTATCATTCCCATAAGTTGTTTGCTCACAAAATCCCTATGCATAGGAAGTGGGTTAGACTTAAATGTGCTAGTCATATGCTTCATGATGCTCCCGTTACGTTTCAATTCTTATCTTTTATGTGAGCATCATTGTCATCATTATGCCTAGCTAAAAAGGCATTAAAGAAAAGCGCTTGTTGGGAGACAACCCAATATTTATCCTTACTGTTTTTGTGTGTTCACATGATTATTCTACTGTTGTAATCATGTTTTATAGCTTTTGTTTCAATAAAGTGCCAAGTAGAGCCTTTGGGAAGACTTGGGTGAAGTCTATGTGATCTTGCTGTAAAAAACAAAAACTTTAGCGCTCACGAGAATAGCTGCCATTTTTTACTGGAGAGTGATTTTAGGTTGATTATTTTTGCAGATGATCAATATACAAATTACTCAGGTCCAGAAATTTATTTCATAATTGTTTGGATTCCATAAGTATACGTTTGATACATATTACTATAGACTGTTTTGTTTTTGACAGATTCTGTTTTCATTGTGTTGTTTGCTTATTTTGATGAATCTATGGCTAGTATGTAAGGGTATGAACGATAGAGAAGTTAGAATACAGTATATATTACACCAATATGAATTTAGAATGAGTTAATTACAGTACATAAGTGGTGATTTATTTTCTTACACTAACGGAGCTTACGAGTTTTGAGTTGAGTTTTGTGTGGTTGAAGTTTTCAAGTTTTGGGTAAAGATTCGATGGACTATGGAATAAGGAGTGGCAAGAGCCTAAGCTTGGGGATGCCCCGGAAGGCATCCCCTCTTTCGTCTTCGTCCATCAGTAATGTTACTTGGAGCTATATTTTTATTCACCACATGATATGTGTTTTGCTTGGAGCGTCATTTTATTTTGTTAGTTTTTGATTGCTGCTATTTAGATTAATATTTTGCATCTTTAGTTTCAATAAAAATGTCAAGGATAGCCTTTGCCATGCTTATTTTGCTAGTATACATGTTGCTGTTTGAAAACATAAAGTTTACCGCTGTTGCAGAAATTCCCTAGAAAAGTCAGAGAATGGTATAATGTTGAATGTTTTTTAATATTAAGATCTGATAAATTTATTACAGTGGGAATTTTCTCTCATATTTTTTGGAGTTAGGGAATTATTGATACTCTTGCATTCTTTAAGGACTGTACTGTTTTGGCAGATTGCTGTTATGGTTGCATTGTTTGCATATGTTTGCTTGTTTAATGATTCTATTTGAGGATAGGAGTATTAAATATGCAGAGGCATTTAGTATGCAATGATGAATAATTATTTTTGTGATTTGTTACAGTAGAGAATGATATGGTTTTGCATTGGTTTATACTAACCTATCTCACGAGTTCTTGTTGAGTTTGTTGTGAATGAAGCTTTTGATAAAAAGAAACCATGTTATGAGAGGAATTAAGGAGACACAAAATCTCAAGCTTGGGGATGCCCAAGGCACCCCAAGATAATATTTCAAGAAGTCTCAAGCATCTAAGCTTGGGGATGCCCCGGTAGGCATGCCACCTTTCTTCTTCAACAACTATCGGTTAGTATCCGTTGAGCCTAAGTTTTTGCTTCTTCACATGAGTTGTGCTATCCTTGCAATGTCATTTTATTTTGATTTTCTTGATGTTTGAATAAAGTACTTAAGATCTGAAATTCTTTAATGAGAGAGAGTCTTCATATAGTTACATAATTATTTAGCTACTCATTGATCTTCACTTATATCTTTTTGGAGTAATTTTTCATTTACTCATGTGCTTCACTTATATCCTATGAGTAAATGGTTGAATGAGTTGATTGTCATAAATCTGAAATTATATATGTTTTATTTGCTTATCCCATGGGAGTAATGACTTCACATCTAAGAAGTAGAGGTTGTAAATATAGTGAAGGTTAGCAAGCATTGTATTGGTCATTTGAACAATTCATGAAAGAATATTGAAGGAAGAGAGATTTCACATATAAATATATTACCATAGACATCTTTTATAATTGTGAGCACTCATTATGTATGACATGCTAAAGAGTTGATGTTGGACAAGGAAGACAACGTAATGGGTTATGTTTTCTCACATCTCAGTTAAAGTATATTGTCATGGATCATTCAAACATGTTGAGATTGCCTTTCCCCCTCATGCTAGCCAAAAATTCCTAGCACCAAGTAGAGATACTACTTGTGCTTCCAAATATCCTTAAACTCAGTTTTGCCATGAGAGTCCACCATACCTACCTATGGATCGAGTAAGATCCTTCAAGTAAGTTGTCGTCGGTGCAAGCAATAAAAATTGCTCTCTAATTATGCATGACTTATTAGTGCGGAGAAAATAAGCTTTGTACGAACTTGTTATGGAAGCAATAAAAGCGACGGACTGCATAATAAAGGTCCATATACAAGGGGCAATATAAAGTGACGTTCTTTCGCATTAAGATTTTGTGTATCCAACGCTAAAAGCGCATGACAACCTCTGCTTCCCTCTGTGAAGGGCATATGTTTTACTTTATGTCTTTTACTTTATGCAAGAGTCAAGGTGATCTTCACCTTTCCCTTTTTTCATTTTATC